>NW_025767041.1:515000-1078885 GCF_003918875.1 Haliotis rubra
CTGTAGACAGGCCGGGCCAGGGAAGTGTGAGATGCTGTTAGAAATATTGAAGAAGAAAGGCGTGGAGGGATACAGGACACTGTGTGGGGTCCTTGATTCCACGCAACCGTTCATTAAAGAAAGACTTGATGCAACATCCTTGGAAGGAGGTACTGAACTGCATTGCATTTCATCTTCAGTCTTGAACTCTGAATGTCGGTAGTGGCTGTCCATGTCATGTCAACATACGCACAAGAACGTCAAAACAGAAGTCATAGGTTTCACTTAAAACTTATACGTATGCTAACATACATCTCGAAAAAGGAGGAACACAGTTATAACATCTATTTTCCATTTTCAATTCCCACATTATGTTTGTACCTTGTTTCAAACAGAACTGCTGGTGCTCATCACAAGTGTATTTCTCATCATCACATTTCACAAAAAAAAACACGTCTCCAATACTAAGTGATACTAAACAAATACAAGACGTATGTTATTTAGAACATTCATATTATATTGCTGCTAAATAAATTTGAGAACATTTTGCCGTAATGTAACTTATAGATAGAATCGTACTGACCAAAAATATTATATGTTGATAAAATTCTACTTTACAGGCAACTCCGACCTCGTCTTTGTTAACAAACTGAAGGTGCAATCCGAGCACAGAAAGGAACTTGCCGGAAAGGACGAGCAGATAGCAGAGCTGCAATCCGTGAGTAGCCCAATACCTTGATTATGTTAAATATATCGAGTCACCAGGAAGTGCGCTACTGATAACTGACACATTTCATAAGTTACACTCATCATGCGCTGGAGGAAAACGTTGTGTTATCCACCACTTTTTATAAAACAATGTCTGCCTGTGACGTTAAAACGTGAAATGTGTATGTGTATATAGATACTACTGTAAGAAATGTTTTGTCAATATTTCTCAGGAGTAAGAAACTCAAATTGTATTTCCAAGAAATAGGAAAGTAAAAGATCTGTTCGAGTTGTCCAAGTCAAAGTTTCTCAGAATCTCAGCAATGTAGTGATATATTTTACTTCGTCAACACAATACCCTTGCTTGCAGACATGGTAAACATCTTTCAGCGCCTTCAAGCTTGGTTTACGTGTCGCTTGGAACTGTGAAGATCCTGGTTAGAATATTGATCTTCAGTAACCCATGCTTGTCGTACGAGAAGACTAACAGGATAAGGTGGTCAGGCTCGCTGACATGGTTGACACATCGGTTCCCAATAGCGTACATCGATGCTCATGCTGTTGATCACTGGCTTGTCTGGTCCAGACTCGATTATTTACAGACCGCCGCCATTAAGCTGGAACATTGCTGAGTGCGGCGTAAAACTAAACTCACTCACTCACGTGTTGCTGGATCAGGTTCTCATCCAACGTTCGGATAAAGCAGGATCCTTGGTCTGTCACCTAAACACCCATTTCCTTCACCAATCCCTGCACCACCTTCGCCTTACCGACATTAGAGTGACACAGTAATATGTTCATTCGTTTTAAGACTGTTGTTTAACCCGAGTTACCTCTCTGTAACGTGTGTGTTCTTAGGGAATGGAGGATTTAACGAAACAGCTGGAAGACAAACAGAAGGATTATGATACACTGGAGGAAACAAACAAGAAACACAGAGAGGAACTCATGTCACAGATGGATAAACAGAAAGAGGAAATCGAAACTTGTAAGCTGATAGGCAATACTTCATACCCAGTATCTCCATAGGTTACATGGTAGATTGTGACTGCCAAACACAAAGTATTGTGTCCTGTATGTAGTTGTAGATCAAACATCAGTGCAATAAAATATCTAGTCTTGAAACAGATGCCATAAATTGTGAAAATTATAAGAAGGGACCACCAGTGGTGACACCGGGTGTTAACAATAGAGTGAGCATGTTCTGTCCTACTGGTAGCACCCGCCCTTCACACAACTTTACCCAAAATAGGTATTTTGTACTCGTACTGTCGGGCGGCGCCCAACCAACAAACCACACAACAATTGTTATTTGTTCATTCCAGTGACGACGAAACTATCAGAGTCGAACCAGGAGGTAGAGCAGTGCCAAAAACAACGTGATGAATTGAAGCTGGTGAGAGCCATATCAGTTCCTCCTATTGGATTTCAAATCAGAACAACTATTGATAAGCATGCTTATAAATGGAAATACACAAACCTGAATGAACGATATTTGTCATTTCAGAGACTACAAGCAGAACAGGAAGCGTATGAGTTGTTATCAGGATTACCTACATCACAGTCTTCGGACAGGGAGGTCATGACTGAGGCCGACCAACAACCAGGTGCATTGACCAAAAACTAAAGCTATAATTTTATACAGTGAAAACAACAGGCAGAAAATGTATATAGAAAGGCGAATGTGACCTGATTTATGAATGTATAAATGCATTTAATTGTACTCTTGCTTCTCTTCCACACTTACAGATCCTGCTGAGGGTTCCAGCATGTGCAAGTTGTCAACAGTTCCGGACTGTGATGACAAGCAGCTGTATCTACTGTCATGTCTTCATTCTGTCTGTAAGCCATGCATTGACCACCATGCTGTCCAAACCAACCAGACCTCCATCAAGTGCCCCTGCGGTCTTGAGTTCAGACTTGAGGATACAGTAGCAGACCACGTCGGACGCAATAAGACTGCCTATGCTGCCAGAAGCGATGGGGAGAAGAAGTGTGACTATCTTGAAGAAGATCATGATGTACAGGCTGCGTGGCACTGTCATGACTGTGATGGTTATTTGTGTTCTCAGTGCCGTAAACTACACAATAACGTTAAGCGGAATCGAGGTCACAGCATGGATGAGGTCGGCCAGGCAGATGCTATCCCCATGAAGCAGTGGCTGAAAGAACCTTACTGCAAGGATCACCCCAGCAATGAACTACAACTGTATGATCACACATGTAAGAAGGCCATCTGTATTGTGTGTCGCCTTGGGGACCATGAACATCACAAGAATGAAGATTTAAGTCGTTCCCACGAGAAGGCAAAGCTTCAGCTGGAGGAACAACTGCAGAAGCAACGACTGAAACTGAAAGATGTCAAAGACACAATTGGAACTGTGAACAGTCACAAAGAGGAACTTGACAATAAACAGAGAAAGCTGGAAGAAGAGGTTATTGCCGTTTCCAAACGTGTTGCTGTGAAGTTCCTTCATCGACAGAAGAAACTCAGAGAGGAGATCCAGATGGCTCTGGACAATACAAATAAGGTCGTTCAGGAGAACCTGGATAGTTTACACGATGTTCAGTCTTCCATCATATCAACGATAGACTACACCCAGAGAACGCTTGAATCCACAAGACGAGAGGAGCTTATTACTCTCACTGCTACAATACAGGAGAAGTGTGACGAAAATCTCAAGAGGGAACTTCCAGAAGATGACAAGAGGGATACGAGTATCCTCCTTTCCTTTCAGGGGCAGACAGCTCTAGAGGAACTCATCGACACATTTGGTGGTCTTGCCTCCAGTCTTCAGTTGGATCATATTCCAGATTCACAGCCTACTTTACAAGGTAAGGTTGTCCTTTAAATTTGTCTGCTGGGGTGCTGATAAAGAGAAACCCTTTTGACAGTTTTCTTTAAATTATCAAACTTCTTTTCAACGAGATACAGTAGATTTCTGATATTAATTCTTTCATCATTCATGTATCATAATTATTTAAACGTGACATGTCGTAATTCGTTATGTGTTACTAATACCGCAATTCATACACTAATCGGTTTCTCATACTTTACAGGTCTCCATTCACAAAATAACCTGCTCACAGTGAACAACAAGGTAATCTCCACTTTCTTTGGACAACGTATCAAGTGTTATTTTTTCTGGGAAATATTGTAGTTTATTCATTTGAATATGGTACGATTTATTTCATAAATGCAGTAAAACTAGTGTGAGCAGGTACTGTAAACACCTGCTGCTTGTGTGTGGAAAACCTGAAACCTGAACCTTGTAAGTGATACAGTGATGTTATTTCTGCAGGTGCACGAAGGCAGGTGGCATCATCTGGAACAGATACTACATCACGTCACAGGTACAACACATGGGTAACAACAGCACTCCTACCCTACACGACTGTATATACTTTAGTATGCCAAACGATGTAATTCCTTATTGTAATTCAGAGAAAATGTTTCAATATGTTTACAATATATATCAGGGTATTTATTTTTCATATCTTTAACCGTAGGGCCTGCCTCCAGTGCCGAGGGATCGCCGGAACCCTTCACCAGCATCCTCACCACACAAGGCGTGTATGAAGCGGTGGCAAATGTTCTTGCAGCGAGTTCCATCACAGTATACTTCGTTGGAGACAGCAACGTTATCAGCGTCATATGTACGTACACGGTAGATACGATATGAATGAACTGAGGCTACTCGATTGCATAATGGGTATATATGATCGGTATTCAGTACTACGCTAAGTATATTGATGATTTAACGAAGACAAGAGACAAATTTATTTCTGCGAGATGGCCTCAAGGCAAGATCAACGTCGCACATGTCTTCTGCGCACACTGACGACAGAATGTGTAATACATATTTACTATTCAAATGAGCAAATCTCTTTACCAAATTGAAGCAATTTGCTTAATGCAAGCATTTTACAAATGGCAATACTGAGTTTTAAGTAATCTCACCGGCCATGTGCAGAAGTAAGGGGAGATAAGTACTTCTCCAAGCTCTTTTAATATGGACAAACTAATACCAGGTGAGACTTGTCTTCTGCAAGGTTCAAAATACACTTTGAGCTTGAACGCTTGTCTCTATCAATGTCATTATCGAATTGAATTTACATGTGAGTGAATCCGAAATTGATATTATGTGCAAGATCTGTAACATTACATAATTTTATCATATATTGTTTTGCATAACACAAAGATTTTAAGCTACAATAAAAAGAGACATAGTCCAGACAGTCTGGTCTGTGTCTTGGATTCTTTGAGAAAAACATACTCATAAATATAACTTGGATCAAAATCATGACAAATTCAAGCATAACAGAACCCGTTTGAAAATAATAACATACGAATAATAAACATGTTAGCATGCAGAAAACCTATACTAATAACTGACTCAACTACTAAAATATTTAAACCAAACTGGGTGTCTCCCAACATCAAGCGTGTTGAGGAATTTTCAGATATGTTCAAGCAGCATTTAAAAGAACACTAGGAACGCAGAGTGGGGCAGAGGAGGGGCCTTGGTTTCTAAATCTATGATCCTTGTTTAGAAAAAGGTTAGAGCGTACGACCCTTGTGTCTGGTCGTTTACGATGAATCCGGGTACCCACCATCTGTCAAAAGCCCATGAACCATTACATCGAGTCCCAGCCGGTAACCTATACTTACAGAGTTTTCTCCCTTTGACCGCAACTGGTTGTCGGTTACTTTGCGCACCCCATGTGAGGTGGTGTTTTGATCATTGTCACTTTAAAATGGACCTATGTACTCGGGCCTCAGGAGAACACGTACATGCTGATGACTGAACCCGGGGGTCTGATGTACTGTATGTACCTGTAAAACATCACCAATAGGGCACAACTTCATTTACACATATATGGAAGTAAGTTAGGTACATGTTCTCTTTCCTAATTACAACATAACCTGAACATAGTTCTGCTTTGGTGTATTCTGGGGGTAGTGTTGCATCTCTAGAACATTTCTAAATGTTAGCTCGGCTCTTACATTGATACGTTTAAAATAGTTTCCGATTAAGATCACCCCTTGAATAAACGCACATGGCTTAACCCTTTGTTATTGTTTGAGGATTACATTGTCTGCAATCAGTACAGATGAAAAATAGTATGCCTAATGTCTGAAATATGGGTTACAATGATATCTCACCCTAAAAAAACTGACGAGGACTTGAAGCGTTTTGAGTAATTACAGGAAACTGTCTTTTAGTGTGCTGGATAGCTTTGCTTTTAGACTGCGAGGCCCGTGGATGTCTAGTAATTCTAGTCTTTCACAAGGCAAGTTTAGATATGTGGAAGCCAGTCTGTAATTTATATTTGTTTTAGAAATTTTCATTCAACCCACCGATTATTACCGTAGAGACTTGTTCAAGTCTAGGGACTAGACATGTCACGTAGATACATATGACGCGACAACCTGTGTCCCGCCCAGCGAGTGTGCTCAAACTGTGGTCAGTGATTGAAGCGGACGTAGAAGTTACCTGTTGATACTGTGTCTCTTGAACACTCAGATGAAAAAATATCGTCAAACAACTACCTTGTCGGTCTTATTGTTTAGTAAATCATATAAGAAGAGTTTAGAATTCCTATGACGATAGTTTTGTCTCGACATGATATGGAAACAGTTCTATATTTAGGTAGTTGTCATCTATTTCTGATTGCCGACACTCAAACTCGCTCAACTGCAACTTTGTAAATAGTGTTTAAAATACTGTTTATTTGTTTATCAAGGCATATAAAAATGTATGGAAAACATTTAGAATACCCATAGAAATATTTTTGCAGAGATATAACTTCTATTTAAAGCACAATTATGACACAATTCTCACACAGACGAAAATGGCAGGCGATATTCAGTGCGCTGGTTTGTAAACATTGAGGTTGACAATAAAATGTCTAATTTGTTGTCTGAAGTCGGGAAATTTGTTAAACTGTAAACAAAATGTTTATTTCCAGGTCCTAAACTACATCTGTCCGCTGATCGAGCCAACACAGACAGGTGCCACGTAACTACAGACGGTGAGCTGATGAACTCGCCACCCGCCACACAACACAAACACAGCGGCAGGTTACGGAAATATTGGGGTACTTGTGCCTCCACCCCCATCCCCCTTCTTCCATCCCCCTCTACTGTCACCCCTATCCCACACACACCACGATACTGGGAGACCCACTCTAGGGTGGGTGTGGTGGGTAGAGGGTGGTGGGGGCTTGTCCTGGAGATGGGTGTGATAGAGAAGAGCCAGGTAGACAGAAAGGGGTATGTTTGTCACCAGCGCCGCTCCTGGTGTGTTAGTGTATGGAGCTGTGACACACACTGGGGGAGTCTCTGTACCAGTGTGTGGCAGGAGGGGGAGTGTTACAGTAACACAATGTCTGACACACCCGGCACACAGGCCACCCTCCACTATGGCGTTGTGCTGGATGTGGGGAGGGGGAGACTCGCCTTCATAGACCTCGACAGAGAAGTTGTTTTAGCCAAGGTGGATGGTGAGTGGAGCGAGTCTCTTCTTCCCATGTTTGGTGTTGGGCGGTCAGGTGGCCACACAGTCAACATGAAGGTGATAAGTGGGGCAGATATCACCATGACTGACACCAAGAAGTCACTTATTTATGACGCCTTGAATTAGACAATAAAATAAACATGACATTGTGTAAACTTGTAAGTGTGACTTATTTATTTAAACTGTCAAATGTAATTGTAGTGATTGAGGCGGACGTATAAGTTGTCTGTCTATGTGCTGTTTGTTGTGTACAAGAATGTAACGAGGTCAGCTGAATGTGATGTTTTTCTACTTGACTGGATTCAGGCCTAGGGGGATGTTACAAACATTTTACATCCACACATGACTATTGTTATGATTATTATTCTGCAGTAGTTGACAAGTTTGTCACATATTTCATACACGTGTTGGAAATGTCACAACAAATAACTGAAGCCACAAATTCATCAAAAGTTGTTTCAAATCATGAATTTATTGCCATGTTTAGTTTCTACTCTGTAAAGTAAATGTTTTAAATCCCCAACATGAACAGTTGTGATGAAATTATTGTAGTTGTGAATCCACATTCGTCACATTTGATGTCAGTGAAGAGATGTGGTTGGTTGGTTGGTTGGGTTGGTTGGGTTGGTTGGTTGGTTGGTGGGTGGGTGGGTTGGTGGTTGGTTGTTTGGTTGGTTGGTTGGGTTGGGTTGGTTGGTTGGTTGGTTGGTTGGTTGGTTGGTTGGTTTGTTGGTTGGTTGGTTGGTTGGTTGGTTGGTTGGTTGGTTGGTTGGTTGGATGGGTGGGTGGGAGGGTGGGTTTTTTGGTTGTTTGGTTGGCTGGTTGGTCTGACCTGTCTAACAGCAGCTATAGTGTCCCTTACATCACTAAAGGTGGAAGCTGATCTCACCATGATAAGCGTTATTCTACTGGTGTCTTTCTGTATTCAGTTAAGTCTCAACGTAACTAACGTATGAAGACATCAAATCATTATGGTATATGATCATATGTCGATTGATGTTTTTAAAGGATGCTAGCTGGTATCGCCAATCTGTACTTTCATTAAAATCGGTGTATGTTAGAAATATAACTTTCAATCGTTGAGGATAAGGTTTCAAAACAATTTTCTAGACACAAGACGATGGAATATACATAGATCACTCCCTCAATCGTTTGTTCTAAACGGGAGCGGAGGGATGGGGAGGGGGAAGGATTGTCATATTCATATATGCCAGTTTGTAAAGTGCTGGAAGGCTTTCATTCAGTATTACCATCTAATCCTGCCGGGTACCCGTGTGTGTGTGTGTGTGTGTGTGTGTGTGTGTGTGTGTGTGTGTGCGTGCGTGCGTGCGTGCGTGCGTGCGCGCGTGTATGTTTGTTGGGGGCGGGGTTTGGAGACTCAGAATACCTTGAATCACACGAAACAAACACGTGTGCCTACTTCAGCACTTTATAGTTTTTAATACAGACGATGGCCTCACTCACTCATGCTAGTAGAAGGTGGTGGATGAACCCTCTAAGTGAAACAGTGCTTAAAGAGGGTTAGACAAATTTATCTACTATTAAGGTAATTGTTTTTCCATCCTCGTACGTTTGGACCAGTTTGTCAATGTAATATTTGATCCGAACACCATGCACTACATCAGTATGTCTGTGTGCACTTATGCGTGTGTGGACATGTGTGTGTATTAGCTTGCCATACGCCTACTGAAAATAAATGTGTGTGTCTGTGTGTCAGTGTGTGTGTCAGTGTGTGTATGTATTTTCATATGTATGTGTGTGTGGGCGCGAACTCACGTGCGTGTGTGCGTAACATATAACGCACATACGATAGCCAGATTGTACTTAAGAACTATATAAAGGGCCATTTCTTTCACTACTTACCTGTGTAGCAACCCAATATAATAACAACGCACTATGTAATAAAATCCAAAAACAGTTCGAACTTAGGCGATTTTATTACAAAGCGCGTTGGTATTTTTGCCTAAGGCTGGAAAATGACTAAAAATATAAGTTGAAGATATTCCTTCCAGTGAGGACAATATGTTTGCTACACCCTTAATTAAGTGTAAACTTCAGCTTAAACCCGTTCCATGATATGAACTGTTAATATTTCTGAGTTTTCTGATGGTTTATTACAAAACGCGTTGGTATTACATACCGGGTTGAGTAGCGAAATGTAATAAGATTTTGCACATCTTAACGCATTATGTAATAAAACTCACAAAGTGTCTAACGTCACCCGTAAGCCTGGAAAATGACTGAAAAGCAAAGTTGAAGATATTCTTTCAGGTAAAGATAATACATGTCCTACACACTTGACTAAGTGTAAACTTCAGCTTAAGCCCGTTCCATGATATGATCTGTTAACATTTCTGAGTTTTGTGATAGTTTATTACAAAACGCGTTGGTATTACATACCGGTCAAGACAATGTGTGTTCTTAATTCTAAACTACATGAAACTCTTCTGATCGTTTATTGGAATACCGAGTCCCTGAATAATGACAGTGTGCAGAATATGTACATTACGTTTTCTGTGGAAGCAAACACAATTGATCCACAATGTAGTTATGAGTGCAATGATCAGTATGTAACACAAGTAGCTTTCTGATCGAATAGTGTAGTTACGAAACGAGAAACAAATGCCCAACACCTGAGTTAAAATGTTAATTTAATTGTGAATCTGTACTGTTCGAAAGACCTTACTACTTGGGCGCCCAAAGACAGACTGCCAACACATAGATTTACATATTCTTGAGTTGTGAAATCTTTTCCGCTTGCTTGAACAGCAGGACCAATGCCAAGAGCAAACCAAGCTGGTGCAGTCGTCACATGTTCAAAATGTTTAGATTCGAATTGCATAACGACGTCAATCCATCCGCGTGATCCTGAGCTACTGAGGAAACCGGTATACACAATGGCAGCATTGTCATAAAATGAAAAGTCGGTTGAGTTTATAGTATACAATTAAAACGGATCACAACATGTTGTTGGTACGGCAGCTTCAAATACTTAAACTGCCAAAGCACAACAACATCATAGAAATCTTTCAATGAGCTAGTCAACCGTCGTGGTTAAAAGGTGCACCATGATGGCACAGGCTATAGTTCGAAACACATACTTATTGAGTTTGAACAAAGATGAAATTGATCATAGTTACAAAAGACCATGGCGATACGAAATGTGATGGATACCGAAAATAGAACTTGTCCAAATCCCTCGAAACCCATAGTGCTAGAGCTAGTCACCGCTAGATAACGGCACCATGGCGGTACATAATATTAATCCAAACATATCCTAGCTGAGTTTGAGTGATTGATTGAACTGGGTTTAACGGCGCTTCGACACAAAAAGGCCATAAAGCGCCGATATAGAGTCATTTGGTATAAAAACGATTGGAATAATGAGAACAAGTCAGCAGAATGCAAGGAAAGTCGAAAATGTGGGCAAGTGGACTTATGTGAAAAGTTGGTCCCCCTTGGATCGCCTTTTACGATCCTGCAAGTGTCATCCTACCCTGTAACGGCATTATCCGCCTATTGTGACAGGTACGATAAGTGGGGTTTGCCGTGGATCCATTCTATCCCGTACCCACTCGGGTATGTTAGTGGGTTTGTGTATTAGTACCTGTGTGTATGCATTTGTGTTTCCGTGTTGAAGAATGGTATTGTGGCTCACCCGTAACGTTCCCTAAACCCATACTGCTATAATAGAACTTATTACCTTGCAATGTTCTCCGTTAGTAAAGGCCTACTAACCGCGGCAAGGTTGAAAAATATATATTTGGCAGGTTGGGGTTTTTTTTGGCTTTTTGGTTTTTGTTGGTTTTTTTCTTCTTCTTTTTTGATTTCTTTTCTTTCATTATTTTTTATTTATTTTTTTAAAAGGAAAACATGTGTGCCATAATACTAAGATATCACATATTCAATAACTATTTTGTTTAATCCAGTTTTAATGAGGTAAAGTTATGTGTACATTGTTCACATTGATATCTTATATTGCATGCTGAAGACGACTCGATTCCAGTCTCTCTGGGTCCATCGGAGGTGACGTTGGGCCCACAGCAGACGTTGACTTTGATCAAACGGCGTCAATATTGGCCCACGATATGGACGTCGAGAATGGAGATTGGCAACCCGCATCCGATTTCGTATGGTCTGTGAGGACAGTCGACCTCTAAACATCTCAGCCCTGGTTAATGTAGCCGGCAGAAATCTGTCACGTAGGTGACGTAGGACGATTTGACAGTCTTCTGCTCGTGACGTCACACGTGGACGACCCGACCTTGGGCGATCAGAAGTGGTGCCAGTTTGTTGTAGACGACCTCGCAAGTCATACACAGTACGACGGCTGCATCCCATTGCTCTTGCGACGTCAATAACTGATCTTCCCGCTTGCAACATGCCAGTGGCACGTTCACGTTGCACATTTGACAATCGTGACATTTCAAGTACCGTTAGAACTGTGGTTTAAAAGTGTTTTTTTCAATTCTTGAGGCCAATGCAAACACGTGCATATGAAGAAAACTTCGCTGCGAACATCACGTGATCGACTGCACGTGCAAAACCTGATTTGGCACTAACGTCATTTGCACGACGAATGGAAGGGTTTGAGTGGGTTTTGATAACGTTTTTCTAGAGTCGAAAGATAGGGATCCCATTTCGGATACATAGATGTATCATCAGAGAAAAATTATTCATTATTTTTCAAATTACATTTTGTGAAGTTTCTTTTTTGACTCAGTATATAATATGTTGCATTTCAGTAAGATCAGTCATCTGCTGAAGTCACGTGATCACAACTCTCGCTGTGCAGAGCTAAATGTATGGTTCGCCTATCAGGCCCAAATTAACACCAGCAATCTAAAACGTAAAATATTAGACTGATACATTTTGGGCACGCGCCGTTAGACACCAGATATCATTGTATTTTTCACACTTCTTGCAGTTTTAGAGATGGTTGATACAGGAAATATTTCCACTTAGATATTGACAATACATTCAACATGGTTGTTAAGGATAACGTTTCAGTACAAAGCACTGCTCGACATTTTAATGTACCTATCACAACAGTAGTATAAGCATTGACACTGTAAAATTGGGACCTCAACCAATGTTTTCTCAAGAACAGGAAGCCCTCTCAACTAGACACACTATGGGGGAAACTGATTACGGGTTCACGAGAATTGAGGCATGAACCTTACTTCAGGTTACGCTGTGAATCTGGGACTAGAAAAGGGACACCCCTTAAGTTTGTTTTGACTATACAGCTTTATCGACAGAAATCCTGACCTGAAGTTACAAAAACCATCCAAGAGAAGCCATTAACAACTATTTCAGAGAGCTAAGATCATTGAGAAACACAATCTTAGGGATCAACCAGTCACTGTGGAACATTGATGAAAAATGTCTGTCTACAGATGTCGTTCCAACAAGAAGAGTTGCTGGAAAACACTGCATGCCGCAAGCAGCAACAACTGGTAAATCTCACTGTAGCTATGCCTGTAGCTGTGAGTGCATCTGTAAACACGATTCCGCCTTTGTTTTGTTTTCCCAGGAAAGCACATGTTGGATGAGTGAGTAAATTTAGTTTTATCCCGCACTCAGCAATACGACGGCAGTCTGTAAATAATCGAGTCTGGACCTAGCAGTCCTGGGATCAACAGCATGAGCATCGCTCTGCGCAACTGGGATACGATGACATGTGTCAACCCAGCCAGCAAGCCTGACCACCCGATCCCGTTAGTCGTCTGAGTCTTATTGAATAGGCTAGAGAGAACCACATCATCCTACTTGTACTCTTTTCCACCCCCAACCCCACCCCCACACGCACACACATACCCACCCCCCACTCATACCCGTCATATTTTTACAGCCGCTAGATGTTGGGTGTTACGGACCCTTCGAATCCGGATGGATTTCAGCATTTCATTCACACCTGCGTCAAACTGGTGGGAAGGTTATCACCCAGTACGATGTTTCCAAGTTGGCTTGCAAGGTTCACACTTCTACTATGACTATCTCAAACATCATATCTTTATCAGGAAGACAGGGATAAATCCCCTAGACAGTGAGGTTGTTCCAGACACGTCCATCGCTCCAGCT
Organism: Haliotis rubra; assembly: GCF_003918875.1. NCBI lineage: Eukaryota > Metazoa > Mollusca > Gastropoda > Lepetellida > Haliotidae > Haliotis > Haliotis rubra. The sequence continues at coordinate 528,293 of NW_025767041.1, forward strand.
TTGTCTTTTCCAAAGCCTCCACACAAGACAACTGTTACCTTTCTTGAAATTCGTGGAGGGGAGCTGCTAAAACACGTGTATCTAGCCAAGACCAGAAACACTTTGAGCAAAGTTGTAGGAAGCAAGGCGATCACCGACGATGATGTCATATCACGTATACGCGGGCACCAGGAAAAGAAAAGTGGAAAGAAGAAGTCGTCCACGGAGACTTATCCTTGTAGAAGTTATAACAGTGTCAAAATTAGTCTATTTTTCTTCTAGTTTTTGCTAGCATTCGAAAATACTCTACAGTGCCTATTTAACTTTATGCGACTCAAACTAACTATACTTGCGCACTGGCAACTTGCATAATACCACTTATCGCCTTGGGATGCAAGCTGCCACAACTGGCCATGGTCAAGCAACGCTACAAGCAATTAAATGTTAAGTCATTTTGCGTCCTAATCGAAATACAGGGATATAGAGAGCCTGATGGCGTAGTTACAGCTGACCAAGTCAAGTATATTCTATCAAAGGAACCAGCACTAACTGTGAAATTCAAACGGCATTCATAAGCTTTGGTTATTTAACTTTCATTACTTCGGCATTCAGCGTTAGCATTTGACATCCAAAACTTGCCTAATGCAACCAGCATGTGATATATTATTTTATCAAAATTGCTAATTGAACTTGCGAGTACGGACTTATTCGGACAGGAGGTCTCGGGTGTATAAACAGGATGGTTGTACACTAGAATCATTCCTGCTTTGCCTGAGATCCTATCTGTTTGTACATGTATTTGAAGGTAAGTCACTTGTACTTATTACTAAGTCATATGGTTAACTTTGGTTAAAGTCCTTCTAACAGTACTACTCTACTTGAACAATGAAATAATCTTACTTTAATCTAAAATGCTGTTAGCATTTACCGTCCGGTCGCTATATGTGAATTGTATGAGTAATCCAGAATCACAGATAACAAACCATTACTTTCATAGGCCACCATTAGTGTATCAGACGCCTAAACTATTTCAGTTAAAGTATAACGTTCGCTTTAGTTACAGGAGTCGTGGATGCTCATAGTCAATATATGCTCAACGTGTATAACGTTTACAATATGTTCTAACAGGGATACTCTACAACAGAGTCTCCCTGGTTCTAAGCATCTGTAGTTTTATCTCTGTCGTGTTACTTGTCATATTGTTTGTAATTTCAATTGAATAGTTTTCTGCAACAATATTATAATTGTCTTGACCAATAATTCTGAATGACCCCGAAATTCCCCGAAATAATTTTAGGTTGAAACAGTAACACAAGCTTATTGTTTTACTTGTAAAGGGAGGAGCGGCGTTATCTTGGCTAAAGGGAAACGGAAAAGACAGCGTGTACAAAAAGATGTCGTTGTTGTTGTTGCTGCAGATATCCCTGATAGTAACACTGACTTAAGTGATGAAAAGAATGACGAAAAGTGCTGCATCTGTGGACGATTTTCTCCTGCTCAATTAAAAGACTATCACGGAGTAATGTTGGTCAAATGGGCGGAGTGATCATCTTGTGGTCACTGGGTACATTTACAGTTCAGGGGCCCGTTCCTCAGAGGTGATCGTAACTCCCATACTTTAACATAGACTTACGACTGTCGTAGCGCTACAATCGCTTGGAGGAACAGGGCCCAGTACTGAAGACCGTGTTGTCAGGACACATGCATCTTTTTATTACCCCCACTGCACTCGCATACACGACTAAATTCGTGAGTGAAAAATGGCATTTTCCAAATGAACAATTTGAAATTTAATTGAAAATGCTATTAACTTCCCCAAGTTGTGACTGTCATTTCGTGTTATTGTTGGAAGTTCGTTCAAACATTGTTTTACCACATTTTATAAGCTATGAAATTATTTCCATGAGAAGCTGATAATGTGTATCGTTGTGTAGAACTGTGCGCATTCCATACCAGTGGTTATGTGCTCCGAACACCACCGTCAAAAACCCATACAGAATCCCCGGATGTTGAGAGCGGCAACAGTTTCGCCGATACGATGTCATTCACGCTATTTTTGGTGGAAACACTAGATAATTTTGTATGGAATAGACGAATAGATCACTCAAGGTTAGTAAAATAAATGATATTTAAGATACAAATTATGTTTTTGTCTTACATCACCGAAAACCCCCGACACCGGGATATGAAATAAGTTCAAAAGAAGTATGTTTTGAAAAAAACAAACAGCCATACATTACAGAGTACTTCGGTGATATGACCTACCACTGGAATCAACAGGAATCTAATTTTATCGTTCTTGTTTTAAGGTGTTCTTACCTTCATACGCCAATATGAAATCCTTCCACAGAGGTACGGGTTTCTATTCGGCTTGTACCGGGAAAACGCAAGTTGGACACGAATGTCTTCACGAGAGCCATGCCATCTGAACCCTAGAGACTATGAAACTGTGATGTTCACACTTATGGACAAAAGTCATTTTCTCAGGAAATATCAGCTGTTCACATGCTACAAATATCAAAATTACCCCAGTGAAATCGTTATTTTTTCTTCCTTTCGACTACAGTATATCAATAATAATCTGTTCCCAAAATTTGTTTTGAATAGATTCTGAATCGCAAAAGAAACATTTTCTGTGCAAACGAAGACGCCACTGAAACAGCGCGGCCAACAAACAGCAAACACACCCCCCACCCCCCACCCCCCACCACCAACCGCCACCGCCACCCCGCCTCCCCACCCCCAACACACACACACCTACCAGAGCCGATACAGTGTCGCCTTGTTCGCCAGCAACACCTTTGATCCGCCTCCATGCCAACAGACTGACGTCGTCAGGAACATCTTTAGTCCGCCTCCATGCCAACAGACTGACATCGTCAGGAAAATCTTTAGTCCGCCTCCATGCCAACAGACTGACATCGTCAGGGACATCTCTAGTCCGCCTCCATGCCAACAGACTGACATCGTCAGGAACAACTTGGATGAGTAACACAGCGGAATGATTTTATACCGACGGCGAATGGTGAACGATTTAGAGAGGTATGTGTGTTTGAAGGAAACCCATGGGGGTACCTAAGCATCAGGGTGTGGGGTAGTCTGTCTCACAGTCCCTGAACCACATTATTTCCCCTACAGTCTAGGTGACGGGCAGCAGTGACGTGAAACAAAGAAGTGGACCTGTGGTCTGCCAATATTGGTCCAGAGAGAGGTCATGACCTCAAGGCACAGGGCTACACGGAACGGAACGAAGTCCCCGGTCCATATGTCTTTCCCTTTTCTCATTCCAGAAAGACAACGCTCGTCGACATGAAGCCAGTATAGACATCCTACAATCCGTATTTAAATCATATAGAACAATGTGGGTCGAGATCTCAACGACCTCTAAATTAGGCCGATATTGAGTATATCTTTTTGTATTCAAATGGGGCCAGATGCCCATTGCCTTCATCAACCACTTGGTAGAGTCGATGCATGTGTCTATCAGCTGCCAGTGTGGGAGAAGAGATGTTGGCATTAACCCTACAGATTGGCACCGTGTTCGTGATCTGTGTAAAATAGGGCATATCTCGCAATTTCAAAACTGTGTTAAGTAGTAGCAGTCTACTACAACAACAACGTTAGCCTTGTTCTTTGTCAAGCACACGCTGAACACCAAGATTGAAGTGATACAGTAGTCTGTCTCACAGTCCCTGAACCACATTATTGTCCCTACTGCCAAGCCCTCTCTGCAGTGCTAAAGCCCTAAATAAAGCAAGTCTAGATTTCCTCAGGTTCAGAATCCCTGGTCTCCCTGAGGCGCCTTTTCAATTTAAATAGGCTTGTTTGTGTAACGGGGGATAGGTGTAATAGGTGCTATAGATATTAGAAAGGGGTGGGCTAGCGTTAGTAACTTAGTTGGGGGTATAAGTTATAAATTCTGGTATATTAAATGGATTTTCTTACAGGTGTTCGCGGGGACATGCGGGTTACGGCTGTAGCTAGTTTGTTTGGTTTCGCTCGCCGTTTGGACGCAGCGATTGGCTGCAAGCACTGGAAGGTTCCATTCCAAGGGTGGGGGTGTTCTCCTCGCTTACTGGGACAGGCCCGCTATTGCGTATATAAGGAACACACGACAGGTGTTTTATTGTCTGAGTTGGAAACACCCGAGGATAGGTGAGCCCTTGTTTCGAGACGAAACAGCTTCCCAGTTTGCTTTGTGATAAAGTAGAATTTGCTCCGTGACGGACCAGTCCTTGTTCGAGACGAAACAGTTGACCCCCCCTCTCACGACGAAGCACTTAGTAGCAGGGTAGACATAGGTATAGGTGGTTCGGGGGAATAAAGGTATTTAGTTTTAGATAGATAGATATATACAGGGTAATTGTTAGGAAGCGGGAAGGACGGGTGGTTTTTACAAACCAACTACCGCTGTTAAGAGATTTATATGAGGTCGGGATTAGGTGGGGATCGTGGTTGTTAATTTTAATTTGGTTTCTGATTAAAATTTCCCAGCACTATATTTTGTATCGTTTGTTTCCTTTGGAGTTTGTGTTTTGGTGTAAATAAAATGGTGATATGAATTTTGTCTTATGTCCTGAATCGCAAGGCTGCATCTCGTAACCGGGAAACAGCGTGGAGGAGAATTCTGCTCACGGATTGACAGGTTTATACCTGGAGCGTACCCTCTGGTGGTAAACATGCCAGTTGGAAAGGAAAAACACAACGCAAAGTAGAACCACACATTTACCAAGTAGTTTCCACGGGATGGCCTAAAAGTCGGGCCAGTTTCCACAGCACAGAGCAAACCACGCATGTTACATTTGTTACTATCAAAATTATATATATTCAGAGACGACGCATTAGTCTAGTGGTACAGTACAAGATGACCTTTCAAGTCGGATTGAATAATGTAAGCAAATCATCACGCCAAGCAAGTGCTTACGGAAGGGATGCCTTAGGGCGTATCACAGGAGCTCAAATGGCGAAGGAGAACAGCATCCAGCCCATGTTTGCACACTTGAGATGCCCGTATGAAGCAACTTTAAGGCAACGCTTCATGGTTGCAGCAAGTGTCCGCGCCATGTTTCAGTGAGCTTGTGAACAAAGGGTGGACACCTTTATGTTGTTGCCGACATTAAAACTCATGATAATGTGACTGTGTACTATTCAACATTAATACGTTGAGGCACATTCAGATCCGATCAGTTTTAATGTATGCTAACGATTCAAACTTCAAACCACGAGACTGCTATAATTGTTGTTACAAAGCGCAAGGCCACGCTGTCACGGAATGCACCCGTGTTTCAATAAGCTGACTGTCACGACCAGTCATATTCATCCAATAAAGACGGGTAACTGTTGCGTCACACTTGCAGGCGCCACTCACAGTCCGAGTTTCGTTTTGTAGCTGAGCAAGACGACAGCCATATTTGACTTAGATTTCATGTCCGTGTGTCAAGTAAGTAAACCATATCTGCTCATTATATTGTCATTGTCTTTAGAACCATCATGTGCTATGCCTCTTGGTGAGTGACTTTCATTACAGATCTTGAAGCATTAGTACAAACCATGTTTAGTCTGTGTTCACTGTCTGTGTAGGTATCAGACGGCTGTTGGTAGGTCGGGTTGGGTGGGGTCTTGAAAGGGAACATGGAAGCAACAGTGTTGATGTTGATACCTTCCTGGTCCAGGATACCTTCATTATCAGTTATGTATATAGACACACTTTCTGTTATAGTGTGAAGATACATAGACTCTCGCCATCTGTTTGTGTGACCAGTTAGATGACCACTTGTTAGACATAACGTAACTGGTCATGTCAAACCCGACTCATGTTTCAGCATAGAACTGTTAGATTAGTTACAGACACGTCAGGCCGGGTCACTCATAGAGAGGGTCCAGCGACATTATTTACAGACATAGAACTCTTAGATTAGTTAGAGACACGTCAGGGCGGGTCACCCATAGAGAGGGTCCAGCGACATTATTTACAGACATAGAACTGTTAGATCAGTTAGAGACACTTTAGGGCGGGTCACTCATAGAGAGGGTCCAGCGACATTATTTACAGACATAGAACTGTTAGATCAGTTAGAGACACGTCAGGCCGTGTCACCCATAGAGAGGGTCCAGCGACAACATTTACAGACACAGAACTGTTAGATCATTTAGAGACACGTCAGGCCGGGTCACCCATAGAGAGGGTCCAGCGACATTATTTAGAGACACTACTTGATAGGTGTTGAACATGCAGAGGTGGAGTGGTGGGAAAACCAAATCATGTTATAACATGTTACATAAGCTGGCCACAGTGGGTGCTGATATGCAGACGAGATGTTATCATGGCTGTCGCTCAGCCGTGACCACGAATGAATAGGGCTTTTACATGTCTGTGCTGTGGGCGGGCTACAGTGCTGTGTATCCGGGCGTCATAGCCGGAGTATTGTACAGTCGGGTCGGTTAAGTCACCCGCTTGGTGTCACGTGTCTCCTGACTGCAATGCATGCTGTTTGAATCTAGCTTCACGCGCACAGTCTTGCAGTGTTGGAGGTGTAGCGTTGAAACCTATCTTGTGAAGACCTTTGTGTTGTATTGTATGTAAAACCTTTAACGATGGTCTAACGTGGTCGTTATGTATAACAGCCCTTCGAAGCACTTGTCCCTGTGTTTCTTTATTCAACATTTCCTGTGTGCATTATGTTCACAGGCGATCAGCATTGATAAAACAGTCATGTCAACTCGTATCTGAGTCACGGTTAAACGATTAGTTATATTTTTATGTCTGTTCAGATGGCATAGGACACATTGTTACCTGTGTAATCATAATTAGTTAGTCCTGACCCGAGCACATAAGCCTAACTCGGAGCTTCATGTGTATGTGTGTGTGTGTCTGTGTCTGTGTTTGTGTCTGTATATGTATGTGTCTGTGTGTGTATATGTCTGTGTCTGTGTGTGTCTGTGTATGTGTCTCTGTGTGTGTATGTCTGTGTCTGTGTCTGTGTCTCTGTGTGTGTATATGAATGTGTCTGTGTCTGTGTGTGTATATGTATGTGTCTGTGTCTGGTCTGTGTGTGTATATGTATGTGTCTGTCTGTGTCTCTGTGTGTGTATATGTATGTGTCTGTCTGTGTCTCTGTGTGTGTATATGTATGTGTCTGTCTGTGTCTCTTTGTGTGTATATGTATGTGTTTGTGTCTCTGTGTGTGTATATGTATGTGTCTGTGTCTCTCTGTGTCTATATGTATGTGTCTGTGTGTATATGTATGTGTCTGTGTCTCTGTGTGTGTCTGTGTATGTGTCTCTGTGTGTGTATATGTATGTGTCTGTGTCTAAGTCTCTGTGTGTGTATATGTATGTGTCTCTGTGTGTGTATATGTATGTGTGTGTGTCTCTGTGTGTGTCTGTGTATGTGTCTGTGTGTCTGTGTGAGTATATATGTATGTGTCTGTGTCTGTGTCTCTGTGTATATGTCTGTCTGTCTGTCTGTCTGTCTGTCTCTCTCTCTCTCTCTCTCTCTCTCTCTCTCTCTTTCTCTCTCTGAGCTATCGTGTGTGTGTGTATGTGTGTGTGTGTGTGTGTGTGTGTGTGTGTGTGTGTGTGTGATTAGCCTGTGTGCCATTTAGTTTCAGAAGACAACTCAATGTTTCCTAGGTAACAATCATAAACATGTTGATGAGCTGTTTGGTTGCTATAGTAACTGTGAGAACTCATGGAAACATTTGTGAATTGAACACGTTTATAGGGTTTTGTATGTACATTCTTCTATGTGGTGTCGAAGAGTACAGGGACGAGAAACCTACAATTTGTCATTTTTACAAGACAGAATTTCACTTCAGCTTAATGATTTATATACTTTCCGTTTTACCGTGACAATAGTTTTAGTTCCCTTTAACCTTCCAGGAATGTGATCTCAATCTCAAAGACACAGCTGCCCGCCTAACATCAGAAGATGGAGGCTAAACACGTTATCGTCATTCAGAGGAACCACAAGTTCCTGAAGGAGCTCCTTATGGTGGAGCCTGTGCTGGACGCCTTGTTGCAGGACGGCGTCTTCACACAGGAAGACTATGACAACTGTAGACAGGCCGGGCCAGGGAAGTGTGAGATGCTGTTAGAAATATTGAAGAAGAAAGGCGTGGAGGGATACAGGACACTGTGTGGGGTGCTTGATTCCACGCAACCGTTCATTAAAGAAAGACTTGATGCAACGTCCTTGGAAGGAGGTACAAAACTGCATTGCATTTCATCTTCAGGCGTAAACTCTGAATGTCGGTAGTGGCTGTCCATGTCATGACAACATACGCACAAGAACGTCAAAACAGAAGTCATAGGTTTCACTTAATACTTATACGTATGCTAACATACATCTCGAAAAAGGAGGAACACAGTTATAACATTTATTTTCCATCTTCAATTCCCACATTATGTTTGTACCTTGTTTCAAACAGAACTGCTGGTGCTCATCACAAGTGTATTTCTCATCATCACATTTCACAAAATAAAAACGTCTCCAATATTAAGTGATACTAAACAAATACAAGACGTATGTTATTTAGAACATTCATATTATATTGCTGCTAAATAAATTTGGGAACATTTTGCCCTAATGTAACTTATAGATAGAATCGTACTGATATGAAAACCAAAAATATTATATGTTGATAAAATTCTACTTTACAGGCAACTCCTACCTCGTCTTTGTTAACAAACTGAAGGTGCAATCCGAGCACAGAAAGGAACTTGCCGGAAAGGACGAGCAGATAGCAGAGCTGCAATCTGTGAGTAGCCCAATACCTTGATTATGTTAAATATATCGGGTCACCAGGAAGTGCGATACTGATAACTGACATATTTCATATGTTACACTCATCATGCGCTGGGGGAAAACGGTGTGTTATCCACCACTTTTTATAAAACAATGTCTGCCTGTGACGTTAAAACGTGAAATGTGTATGTGTATATAGATACTACTGAAATGTTTTGTCAATATTTCTCAGGAGTAAGAAACTCAAATTGTATTTCCAAGAAATAGGAAAGTAAAATATCTTTTAGAGCCGTCCAAGTCAACTGAACTCGCTTTCTCAGAATCTCAGAAATGTAGTGATATCTTTTACTTCGTCAACACAATACCCTTGCTTACAGACATGGTAAACATCTTTCAGCTCCTTCAAGTTTGGTTTACGTGTCGCTGGGACCTGTGAAGATCCTGGTTAGAATATTGATCTTCAGTAACCCATGCTTGTCGTAAGAGGCGACTAACGGGATCAGGTGGTCAGGCTCGCTGACATGGTTGACACATCGGTTCCCAATTGCGTACATCGATGCTCATGCTGTTGATCACTTGCTTGTCTGGTCCAGACTCGATTATTTACAGACCGCCGTAATTAAGCTGGGATATTGCTGAGTGCGGCGTAAAACTAAACTCACTCACTCAAGTGTCGCTGGATCAGGTTCTCATCCAACGTTCGGATAAAGCATGATCCTTGGTCTGTCACCTAAACACCCATTTCCTTCACCAATCCCCTGCACCACCTTCGCCTTACCGACATCGCCTTACCGACATTAGAGTGACTGGTTTACGCCGCACCAATATTTCAGCTATATGGCGGCGGTCTGTAAATAATCGAGTCTGGACCAGACAATCCAGTAATCAACAGCATGAGCATCGACAATTGGGAACCGATATGTGAGTCAGCGAGACACAGTATAGTCGCCTACGACAAGCATGGGTTGAAGACCATTCTTCACGGGTCTTTAGAGTGACACAGATATGTTCATTCGTTTAAGACTGTTGTTTAACCCGAGTTACCTCCTGCAACGTGTGTGTTCTTAGGGAATGGAGGATTTAACGAAACAGCTGGAAGACAAACAGAAGGATTATGATACACTGGGGGAAACAAACCAGAAAGAAAGAGAGGAACTCATGTCACAGATGGACAAACAGAAAAAGGAAATCGAAACTTGTAAGCTGATAGGCAATACTTCATACCCAGTATCTCCATAGGTTACATGGTAGATTGTGACTGCCAAACACAAAGTATTGTGTCCTGTATGTAGTTGTAGATCAAACATCAGTGCAATAAAATATCTAGTCTTGAAACAGATGCCATAAATTGTGAAAATTATAAGAAGGGACCACCAGTGGTGACACCAGGTGTTAATAATAGAGTGAGCATGTCCTTTTCCTTATCCTGACTCATGCTTATTGCTTGTCTTCTTCTTCATTTCAGAACCTAGTGGAACACTTGTATCTCCCAATTGAAGTTCCCTTCAATAAAAATCACTCATTAGTACCCACCACGAAGTTACCTCCCTTCCACAAGCTGAACGAAGGGCCACCCGAACCCATGTGCCTCACTCTCTCCTTCTTCAGCCTAGTGAGCAAGACGAGAGCACCTGTGTCTCCCCTGCACACTATATCCTTTATTTATATTTAGTTTGTTACCTCTTATATTCATCTATAGAGGTGTAACTAGTATCATTATTCAACATGCATTGATAATTATTCGTGTTTCTGCTGCTTGATTCACGGTTCGCCGTGTTTACTCAGCAGTTTGCGTTAATAAAAATCTGCACTGTTTGTAAATTACGTTACTCTGCTACCGATCCACATTTAAAATGCCCTAGTTGCATTACTCCATGTTCTATTGTTTCTCGTTGTAAATTATGTATTAATTTACCAATTTCTGCCTTTGATAAATATTTATGTTCCGTTTTGAGACGGAAGGCAGATAAATCTCGGAAACAATCTTCAGTCATGGCTAATAGATCGGAGTCAGATATATCCTGAGTTACCTTCGGGATAAGCGTGGGGACGCAGTCCGCTATATCCTAGAAGTTTACCTGCTTCCCAGGACGCTCCTTCATCACAGTCTAAAACTAGAAGAGCTTCCACGCCGTCTCAACGTGACGATTCAACCCCCAGGTCTACAGCCTCGTCAAAGGGAAATCCACGAAGGCTACTAAAAACTTTGCTTCTGATATTCAGAATTATGTTTATATGATGATGACATTTCGATTATCATTCCAGATGTATGTCATAAGAAGTGACCAGTATCGGCTACCGCCACTTCAGCGCAGATCAACATGCAATCAGAGATGCCTACGCTGACGCCGGAGATTATAACTGAGGGTCTCGCCACTATCACAGAGAGGACACCCTCAACGCCAGCGCAGAGACATCCCAGACGACCTGGTCAACCAAATCATGAGGCTGATGGAAGACCGTTACGGGCTTACAGAGGCCTCAGAGCCACGGGGCCTCAGAGCCCACCCCATACTAAGTCATACAGGGCCTTAGAGCCCCGCTTTGGTTTCGCTGTAGGGCCTTTGAGCCCACAGACGCGCCTCGCCGCTGGCGGGCAACCCAGCCCGTGTAGCTTAACACTTCGCTAAGGAAGTCCCAGGTCAGCCCGCCAAGGAGCTAGAGCCTCACTAGTTATGAGGGACATCGCTGAGAAGGAGCGCTGCCGAGCCTACACCCTGTAGAACACAGAGGTCGCTTCGCTTCTTGAAGCGCTGGAGCATATTGAGTTAGCGGAGCGTCACGAGCCCGAGCCCACACCCTGTAGAACACAGGAGGTCGCTCTGGGCAAGCCATATATTGAGTTATGGAGAGCTTCGCCGAGCCCACACCCTGTAGAACACAGAGGTCGCTCGCGAAGCAAGCGCCATATATAGAGTTGCGGAGCGCCACGAGCCCACACCCTGTAGAACACAGAGGTCGCTCTCAAGCAAGCGCCATATATTGATCGGACTCTAGACACTTCGCTAAGGAAGTCCCAGGTCGCCTCAGCTGGAAGGAGCTAGAGCCTCACCAGTTGAGAGGGACATCGCGAGAAGGAGCGCCACGAGCCCACACCCTGTAGAACACAGAGGTCGCTCAAGCAAGCAAGCCATATATTGATCGGACTCTGACTCGACACTTCGACACTAAGGTCGCCAAGGCTAAGTGGCTCCAAGTCTACTTCACCCAGAAGATCTAGAAGCGTTATTTCGAGATCTTCGCGAAGTCCCCGGCGTTCGCCGAGGAAGTCTCCTCCAAGGTCTCCATATACTAGCCACTCGTCATATATAGCCACTCGTCAGTCCGTTCAAGACATCGCATGAGTTGTCTATCAACTGTAAGCCATATGCCGTCTACAAGCCTACGCGAAGACAATTGCACAGGCTATTTACAACACAGAACGTCGCTGTATTAATTTATCAACAGATGAAGAGCCTAATTAAGGATCTTCAAGCCGACTACCTACTACGATACGATTATCTACATGCGTGACCATTACGCAGATCTGCAGACAATTCAATAACGAAATTGAACAGCAGCCTTGTTACAACGAGTAAAACTCATAATCGTCAATGATTTCCTGAGAAGAAATATGTACAACAAGTTCAGCTTTAACAGTCTACAAGCTGACAACTTGCAAGGTTTATTGAACCTTATATAAGGAAGTCGGAATTATCTTCAAGACTGAAGTTACTTTCACGACAGCCTGGAAAATAACCTACCCAGCATTAATATTACAGAGCTGAGGTATTTATTTACCGGAGGTTTCGCTGCTTACCATCAACCCTCGAAACACGTGGTCACCGGGTAACTTCGAAGTTACGTGAAGACCGACGATTGTTCTAATATCAACGACGGCACTATATTATACAAGGTTCCTTTTCCTGCTACACCGGTGACATCACAGCGCGGGTACTCTACAGAATCAAAATGCCTTGTTCTGATTGGACCGAGATGGACAACGCTTCTACGCAGAGGAGGTCGATCATAGTTCACAGTTCAACACATAGGTTGCAAGTGACAACAATATATCAGTGAACGAGCAAGCCTCCTTACAGTCCAGCTAATCTGAACCTTCATGATTGGGCTGCCTTCTTGAGGTTAGAGACCTCCCCTGTCAAGTAAGGACGAGGCACGGCAGTCAGGCGCATTTTTTTACATAAAAGTTCAACGATGGCAGTCACCCCTGGTTGTGCACCTACATCGCCAAGCACTTCGCAGCTTAATTTACCTCGACGACGGGATACAAATGGATCCAAATCCATAGCGCCTCAGACTACAGTTGAATTCATCATCAAGCTACTAACACAACTAGATGGTTAGTAAACCTACTAAGTTGGACCTAGAACCTTCGCAAGATCTGCTAATTCTAGGTTTTGATTTGTAACGGCGCAGAATCGTATAATTGTACCGAGAACCATGGATCAAGATCCAACAGTCATTTCCATTAAGCCTTACTATCTCGCTACCACTACGACAGTGACAGAGTCTGTTGGGGTTACGCGACTTCAGCTCAGCTCAAGACATGACAGGCAGAGGCAGACTACAATTACATCCGCTACAAGTCATCATCAATTCGCATCTAGACGAATCTCTACCGCTCAATTCACTGGTTCAGGTCAAACCTCATCTACTATGGTGGACCAAGAGATCAATGTTTGAATAGGCGTCTCGTTAATAGAGCTGGAATCGATAACACTTCTCTACGTAGATGTGTCACTATAAGGTTGGGGAGCCCATCTTGCCAACAGGACGGCATCAGGGCTATGAGCAATCAAGAGAACAAATTACACATAAATCTGCTAGAGATGCAAGCAGTAATAAACGCCTTAATGCACTGGAGCAACTTACTACAGTATACCCAGTGGATGATTCACACAGTCAATTCGACAGTGGCGTTTTATGTGAACAAACTAAGCTCAACCAGGTCCCCGAACATATCGACTCTGTTTTCAATTGTTCGATTTAATCGACAATCTCAACATACATGTCAGAGCATATCACATTCCAGGAGCAAAGAATGTGATAGCAGACGCTCTCTCTCGGCCACACATACCATCGCCGACAGAATGAATGCTCCATACAGAGATATTCACTCAAATTATCAAGGAAATAGGAACTACACTAATAGACCTATTTACCACTCGATTCAACAAACAACTGACAACATTCGTATCGCCAGTTCCAGACCCACTAGCATTGGCAACAGACGCACTAAGCATATCGTGGGAAGGACTCAACGCATACGCTTTTCCGCCACCAGCATTAATCTCACAAGTTTACTCAAAATCAGTCAAAAGCAGAGCCTCCATCTGAATTTGGTCACGCCTACTGACCAGCTGGTAGAACGTGGTTTCCAACTCTTATTCAAGAAATCGGACAACCAATACTACATCTTACAGAGTGCTCGAATCTGTTAATACATCCGCGACACCAAACAAGCGACGGAAAGCCAGATATATTCCAACTTCACGCTTGGATTGTATCATATGGTCTGAATAACAAGTTATTCAGCCAGAGCTGCAAAGCAGTCTAGCTTGCCCCTGCGAACTCAACTGGCAACTTATATGATGACAAATGGCACAGTTTGTCAATTATGCTGCAAAGGAAGGATTTACAGCTAGATATGCTACTCATCCTCAAGTGGCGGACTACTTATGTTATCTACGCCAGACTAAGATTTTATAAGGCTCAACTTGTCCACCTATCTTGCAGCAATAGCTCTATCATAACTGAGAACGGGGCCAAGTTAACCTAACCCAGTTACTCGCCTTTGCTACGAAGCTTTCCGATTGAGGATTAAACGGAAGTTTCACGCCCAACTTGGGATCTGAATATAGTGCTCCAACACCTCACAAGTGAGGTTTATGAACACGCTTTGATGATATACTTGGACCCCATGATACGATGAATCTATCACGATGGCCAGTAAGAGCACTGAAAATATATCTCCACCGAGCCAAACAGGAGGGAAAAATGCAAGAGATTTATTTCCTCTATCAAGCTACGCAGACGGAAGTCTCACGTACTACTATCTCCTTTTGGATCAGAACTGTCATACTACGTGCCTACAAGACTGCAGGATCGACCCTCCATGAGCTTCTAATCCTCATGATATTAGAGCTAACATCTACATTGCTCTACACAAATGCTATTGAAATAATGGAGGGTTATTTCTGGAGATCCGATATGGTGTTTGCCAACCACTATCTGAGAGATATCACCACCGAGGACGTCTCAGGTATCCACCAATTCGGGTCCCATGGTCCTCGTGACAACAGTTGACAGTTCTCGAGAAGATAAGTCAATCTTACAGATTTTACTTATCTTATAACAGTACTAAATAGCTACATGCTATATATATTTTGCTTAAGTTCTTTTATTATCTTAAGCTCAGTACTATGGTTATTATATCATACAATATATAAGCTAACAACTCTAATGGAGTTTGTTATTATATATTTAGCTTAAGTTAATCATATCTTAAGCTCAGTACTATGGTTACATTATAAATGTATTAGCTAACAAACTCTACAGAGTTTTTGCTATTATAAGTTTATTTTAAGTTTAAGTTTATTATATATTAAACACAGTACTATACTCATATCATAAAAATATATTAGCTAACAAACTCTACGGAGTTTTTGCTATTACATATGTAGCTTAAGTTTATTCATATCTTAAGTTTCCTTATCCTGACTCATGTTTATTTGCTTGTCTTCTTCTTCTGGCGAACCTAGTGGAACACTTGTATCTCCCAATTGAAGTTCCCTTCAATAAAAAATCACTCATTAGTACTGACCACGAGTTACCTCCCTTCCACAAGCGTGGGAACGAGGGCGCCACCTGAACCCATGTGCCTCACTCTCTCCTTCTTCGCCCAGTGAGCAAGACGTGAGAGCACCTGTGTCTCCCCTGCACACTATATCCTTTATTTATATTTAGTTTGTTACCTCTTATATTCATCTATAGAGGTGTAACTAGTATCATTATTCAACATGCATTGATAATTATTCGTGTTTCTGCTGCTTGATTCACGGTTCGCCGCGGTTGCTCAGCAGTTTGCGCTAATAAAAATCTGCACTGTTTGTAAATTACGCTACTCTGCTACCGATCCACATTTAAAATGCCCTAGTTGCATTACTCCATGTTCTATTGTTTCTCGTTGTAAATTATATATTAATTTACCAATTTCTGCCTTTGATAAATATTTATGTTCCGCTTTTGAGACGGAAGGCAGATAAATCTCGAAACAATCTTCAGTCATGGCTAATAGATCGGAGTCAGATATATCCTGAGTTACCTTCGGGATAAGCGTGGGACGAGTCCGCTATATCTAGAAGTTTACCTGCTTCCCAGGACGCTCCTTCATCACAGTATAAAACTAGAAGAACTTCCACGTCGTCTCAACGTATGCTCCGAGCCCCCAGGTCTACAGCCTCGTCAAAGGGAAATCCACGAAGACTACTAAAAAACTTTGCTTCTGATATTCAGAATTATGTTTATATGATGATGACATTTCGATTATCATTCCAGATGTATGTCATAAGAAGTGACCAGTACGGCTACCGTCACTTCAGCGCAGATCAACATGCAATCAGAGATGCCTACGCTGACGCCGGAGATTATAACTGAGGGTCCCGTCACTATCACAGAGAGGACACCCTCAACGCCAGCGCAGACCATCCCAGACGACCTGGTCAACCAAATCATGAGGCTGATGGAAGACCGTTACGGCTTACAGAGGCCTCAGAGCCACGGGCCCCAGAGCCCACCCCATACTAAGTCATACAGGGCCCCAGAGCCCGCCTTGACTTCGCGTAGGGCCCCTGAGCCCATAGACGCGCCTCCGCGAAGGGCAACCCTGCCCGGAGTGAGCTCTTTGCATAAGGTATCCCAGGCCGCCTCCGAGAAGGAGCTAGAGTCTGACCCTTTGCAAGAGGCTTCGCGGAGAAGGAGTGCTTTCGCCTCAGCACGCACCTTGTCATGTACGGCGGGCGCTCGCAAAGCAAGCACTCATATGTCGGATCGACACTGACTTCCAGACATTCGCGCAAGACGCCAAGGCTAAGTGGTTCTACAACGCCTAGAAGACGCTCGCAAGAGCCCTCAACGCTCGAGAAGCCCAGAGCGCCGGCGGCCATCACCGCTCTCGAAGCCCACAGTTTCCGCGAAGGATGTCTTCCAAGGTCTACATACACTAGCCAATCGTCAGTCCGTTTCTCCTCAGTCCTCACATAGATCTTCTTACAGATCGAGGTCTCTCGACATACCACCATACGCCAGAGGAAGACGATGGTATCATTTAAGATCGGACTCTAGACACTTCGCTAAGGAAGTCCCAGGCCGCCTCCGCGAAGGAGCTAGAGCCTCACCAGTTGAGAGGGACATCGCGGAGAAGGAGCGCTTCGCCGAGCCCACACCCTGTAGAACACAGAGGTCGTTCGCGAAGCAAGCGCTCATATATTGATCGGACTCTGACTCGATACTTTCGCGAAGGTCGCGAAGGCTAAGTGGCTCCAAGTCTACTTCACCCAGAAGATCTAGAAGGGATACTTCGAGATCTTCGCGAAGTCCCCGGCGTTCGCCGAGGAAGTCTCCTCCAAGGTCTCCATATACTAGCCACTCGTCATATATAGCCACTCGTCAGTCCGTTCAAGACATCGCATGAGTTGTCTATCAACTGTAAGCCATATGCCGTCTACAAGCCTACGCGAAGACAATTGCACAGGCTATTTACAACACACAACGCCGCTGTATTAATTTATCAACGGATGAAGAGCCTAATTAGGATCTTCGCCGACTACCTACTACGATACGATTATCTACATGCGTGACATTACGCAGATCTGCAGACAATTCAAAACGAAATTGAACAGCAGTCTTGTTACAGCGAGTAAAACTCATAATCGCCAACGATTTCCTCAGAAGTAATATGTACAACAAGTTCAGCTTTAACAGTCTACAAGCTGACAACTTGCAAGGTTATTGAACCTTATATAAGGAAGTCGGAATTATCTTCAAGACTGAAGTTACTTTCACGACAGCCTGGAAAATAACTTATCCAGCATTAATATTACAGAGCCGAGGTATTTTCATACCGGAGGTTTCGCGCTTACCATCAACCCTCAAACACGTGGTCACTCGGGTAACTTCGGAAGTTACGGTGAAGACCGACGATTGTTCTAATATCAACGACGCACTATATTATACAAGGTTCCTTTCCTGATACACCGGGTGACGCCACAGCTGGGTACTCTACAGAATCAAAATGCCTTGTTCTGATTGGACCGAGATGGACAACGCCCTACGCAGAGGTCGATCATAGTTCACAGTTCAACACATAGGTTGCAAGTGACAACAATATATCAGTGAACGAGCAAGCCTCCTTACAGTCCAGCTAATCTAAACCTTCATGATTGGGCTGCCTTCTTGAGGTTAGAGACCTCCCCTGTCAAGTAAGGACGAGGACACGGCAGTCAGACGATTTTTTACATAAAGTTCAACGATGGCAGTCACCCCTGGTTATGCATCTACATCGCCAAGCACTTCGCAGCTTAATTTACCTCGACGACGGGATACAAATGGATCCAAATCCATAGCGCCTCAGACTACAGTTGAATTCATCATCAAGCTACTAACACAACTAGATGGTTAGTAAACCTATTTTAAGTTGGACCTAGAACCTTCGCAAGATCTGCTATTCTAGGTTTTGATTTGTAACGGCGCAGAATCGTGATAATTGTACCGAGGACCATGGATCAAGATCCAACAGTCATTTCCACAAGCCTTACTATCTCCACTACCACTACGACAGTGACAGAGTCTGTTGGGGTTACGCGACTTCAGCTCAGCTCAAGACATGACAGACAGAGGCAGACTACAATTACATCCGCTACAAGTCATCAGCAATTCGTGATCTAGACGAATCTCTACCGCTCAATCATCGGTTCAGGTCAAACCTCATCTACTATGATGCACCAAGAGATCGAATGTTTGAATAGGCGCCTCGCTAATAGAGCTGGAATCGATAACACACTTCTACGTAGATGTGTCACTATAGGTTGGGGAGCCCATCTTGCCAACAGGACGGCATCAGGGCTATGAGCAATCAAGAGAGCAATTACACATAAATCTGCTAGAGATGCAAGCAGTAATAAACGCCTTAATACACTGGAGCAACTTACTACAGTATACCCAGTGGATGATTCACACAGTCAATTCGACAGTGGCGTTTTTATGTGAACAAACTAAGCTCAACCAGGTCCCCGAACATATCGACTCTGTTTTCAATTGTTCGATTTAATCAACAATCTCAACATACATGTCAGAGCATATCACATTCCAGGAGCAAAGAATGTGATAGCAGACGCTCTCTCTCGGCCACACATACCATCGCCGACAGAATGAATGCTCCATACAGAGATATTCACTCAAATTATCAAGGAAATAGGAACTACACTAATAGACCTATTTACCATTCGATTCAACAAACAACTGACAACATTCAGATCGCCAGTTCCAGACCCACTAGCATTGGCAACAGACGACTAAGCATATCGTGGAAGGTCTCAACGCCAGACGCTTTTCCGCCACCAGCGTTAATCTCACAAGTTTACTCTAAATCAGTCTAAAGCAGAGCCTCCATCTGATTTTGGTCACGCCTACTGACCAGCGAGGAAGTGGTTTCCAACTCTTATTCAAGAAATCGGACAACCAATACTACACCTTACAGAGTGCTCGTTAATACATCCGCGACACCAAACAAGCGCACGGAAAGCCAGATATATTCCAACTCCACGCATGGATTGTATCACATGCGTGTCTGAATAACAAGTTATTCAGCCAGAGCTGCAAAGCAGTCTAACTTGCCCCGCGTAACTCAACTGGCAACTTATATGATGACAAATGGCACAGTTTTGTCAATTATGCTGCAAAGGAAGGATTTACAGCTAGATATGCTACTCATCCTCAAGTGGCGGACTACTTATGTTATCTACGTCAGACTAAGATTTTATAAGGCTCAGCTTGTCCACCTATCTTGCAGCAATAGCTCTATCATAACTGAGAACGGGCGCCAAGTTAACCTAACCCAGTTACTCGCCTGCTACGAAGCTTTCCGATTGAGGATTAAAACGGAAGTTCACGCCCAACTTGGGATCTGAATATAGTGTTCCAACACCTCACAAGTGAGGTTTATGAACACGCTTTGATGATATACTTGAACCCCATGATACGATGAATCTATCACGATGGCCAGTAATAGCACTGAAAATATATCTCCACCGAGCCAAACAGGAGGGAAAAATGCAAGAGATTTATTTCTCTATCAAGCTACGCAGACGGAAGTCTCACGCACTACTATATCTCCTTTGGATCAGAACTGTCATACTACGTGCCTACAAGACTGTAGGACTCTACCCTCCATGAGCTTCTAATCCTCATAATATTAGAGCTAACATCTCCAATTGCTCTACACAAATGCTTTTGGAATAATGGAGGGTTATTTCTGAGATCCGATATGGTGTTTGCCAACCACTATCTGAGAGATATCACCACCGAGGACGCCTCAGGTATCCACCTATTCGGTCCCATGGTCCTCAGACAACAGTTGACAGTTCCTCGGAGAAGATAAGTCCATCTTACAGAATTTTACTTATCTTATAACAGTACTAAATAGCTACATGCTATATATATTTTGCTTAAGTTCAATTTATTATCTTAAGCTCAGTACTATGGTTATTATATCATACAATATGTAAGCTAACAACTCTAACGGAGTTTGTTATTATATATTTAGCTTAAGTTAATCATATCTTAAGCTCAGTACTATGGTTACATTATAAATATATTAGCTAACAAACTCTACGGAGTTTTTTGCTATTATATATGTAGCTTAAGTTTATTCATATCTTAAGCTCATTACTATGTTTATATCATATAAGTATATTAGCTAACAAACTCTAAAGAGTTTTTTGCTATCATATACTTAGCTTCAGTTTCATCATATCTTAAGCATTATGGTTACATTATAACATGTATTAGCTAACAAACTCTACGGAGTTTTTGCTATTATATATGTAGCTTAAGTTTATTCATATCTTAAAGCTCAGTACTGTGTTTATATCATATAAGTATATTAGCTAACAAACTCTAAAGAGTTTTTACTATCATATACTTAGCTTAAGTTTCATCATATTTTAAGCATTATGGTTACATTATAAAATGTAATAGCTAACAAACTCACGGAGTTGTTTTGCTATTTAGGTTGCTTGCTAATTATATCTTAAGCACAGTTCTATAATCATACTATATATATGCCTACAACTCTTAGGAGTTCTACTATTATATATATGTTCAGCTTAAGTTTCAATCCTTAAGCTCAGTCATATGTTCATTTCATAACATGTATTAGTTAACAAACTCTCAGTAGTTGGTTACTATTATACAGCTTAAAGTATCATTATACCTTAAGCACAATTCTGTTATAACTTACATATATGCATATTGTAAGTTTACTACTTTGGTTCTATAAAAGTATTCATTATAAACTATCAACAGTTTATACTATCACATTAATAGCTTTAGCTTAATTAATGTTCTATATACTTTTATTATATTCAGTAAATTGTAATAACCCTTATATGGCAACTGATAAGTTAACAGCAGGAATTCAGTTCAGTGCCTTCATGAAGTTCCCTTTAGGGTTATTACAATTATCTCAGTTCAAATCACTAATTAGTAAAATCCAAAGTATATATAATCCCACCTCCTATTCCGTAGGATTCTACAAGCAAATAAACATGAGTCAGGATAAGGAAAAATATGAAATTTTTAGAGTAAAATTAATATTTTTATACTTATCCTGACTCATGAGGTAAGCCCTCCCGTCCTCCCCACTTAACACTTTGGATTTCCCTGGAAATTCAGGTGTTGGGCTCAGTATATGAGGAGAGAGTGAGGCACATGGGTTCAGGTGGCGCCCTCGTTCCCGCGCTTGTGGAAGGGAGGTAACTCGTGGTCAGTACTAATGAGTGATTTTTTATTGAAGGGAACTTCAATTGGGAGATACAAGTGTTCCACTAGGTTCGCCAGAAGAAGAAGACAAGCAAATAAACATGAGTCAGGATAAGTATAAAAATATTAATTTTACTCTAAAAATTTCATTTTACAAACTCTAAAGAGTTTTTTTGCTATTATATAGTTACCTTAAGTTTCATCATATCTTAAGCATTATGGTTACATTGTAAAATATATTAGCTAACAAACTCTCTACGAAGTTTTGCTATTATATATATAGCTTCAGTTTATTCATATCTAAGCTTAGTACTATGTTTACTTCATAAAAAGTATATTAGCTGATAAACTCTAAGGAGTTTTTGCTATTATATATTTAGCTTAAGTTTAATCATATCTTAAGCTCAGTACTATGTTTATATCATAAAAGTATTTTAGCTAACAAACTCTAAGGAGTTTATGCTATCATATTAACAAGCTTAAGTCTATTAGTCTTAAGCATTGTATTAATATTATATATACTTTTATCATAATAAGTAAATTGTAATAACCTTTATATGGCAGCTGATAAGTTACAGCAGGAATTCTTCAGTTCAGTGCCTTTATGAAGTTCCCATAGGGTTATTACAATCATCTCAGTTCAAATCACTAATTAGTAAAATCCAAAGTATATATAATCCCACCTCCTATCCGTAGGATTCTACAAGCAATAAGCATGAGTCAGGATAAGGAAAAATATGAAATTTTTAGAGTAAAATTAATATTTTTATACTTATCCTGACTCATGAGGTAAGCCCTCCCGTCCTCCCCACTTAACACTTTGGATTTCCCTGAAAATTCAAATGTTGGGCTCAGTATATGAGGAGAGAGTGAGGCACATGGGTTCGAGTGGCGCCCTCGTTCCCGCGCTTGTGGAAGGGAGGTAACTCGTGGTGGGTACTAATGAGTGATTTTTTATTGAAGGGAACTTCAATTGGGAGATACAAGTGTTCCACTAGGTTCGCAAGAAGAAGAAGACAAGCAATAAGCATGAGTCAGGATAAGTATAAAAATATTAATTTTACTCTAAAAATTTCATTTTTTCCAGCATGTGCAAGTTGTCAACAGTTCCGGACTGTGATGACAAGCAGCTATATCTCCTGCCATGTCTTCATTCTGTCTGCAAGCCTTGCATTGACCACCATACTGTCCAAACCAAGCAGACCTCCATCAAGTGCCCCTGCGGTCGTGAGTTCAGGAGACTGGAGGATACAGTAGCAGACCACGTCGGACGCAATGAGACTGCCTATGCTGCCAGAAGCGATGGGGAGAAGAAGTGTGACTATCTTGAAGAAGATCATGATGTACAGGCTGCGTGGCACTGTCATGACTGTGATGGTTATTTGTGTTCTCAGTGCCGTAAACTGCACAATAACATTAAGCGGAATCGAGGTCACAGCATGGATGAGGTCGGCCAGGCAGATGCTATCCCCATGAAGCAGTGGCTGAAAGAACCTAACTGCAAGGATCACCCCAGCAATGAACTACAACTGTATGACCACACATGTAAGAAAGCCATCTGTATTGTGTGTCTCCGTGGGTACCATGAACATCACAAGAATGAAGATTTAAGTCGTTCCAACGAGAAGGCAAAGCTTCAGCTCGAGGAACAACTGCAGAAGCAACGACTGAAACTGAAAGATGTCAAAGAAACAATTGGAACTGTGAACAGTCACCAAGAGGAACTGGGCAAGAAACAGGGAAAACTGGAAGAAGAGGTTACTGCCGTTTCCAAACGTGTTGCTGTGAAATTCCTTCACCGACAGAAGAAACTCAGGGAGGAGATCCAGATGGCTCTGGACAATACAAACAAGGTCGTTCAGGAGAACCTGGATAGTTTACACGATCTTCAGTCTTCCATCATATCAACGGTAGACTACACCCAGAGAACGCTTGAATCCACAAGACGAGAGGAGCTCATTACTCTCACTGCTACAATACAGGAGAAGTGTGACGAAAATCTCTTGAGGGAACTTCCAGAAGATGACAATAAGGGATACGAGTATCCTCCTTTCCTTCAGGGACAGACAGCTCTAGGAGGAACTTCCATCGACACATTTGGTGGTCTTGCCTCAAGTCTTCAGTTGGATCATATTCCAGATTCAACAGTCTACTTTTACAAGGTGAGGTTTTCCTTTAAATTTGTGTGCTGGGGTGCTGATAAAGAGAAACCCTTTACAGTTGATTTGCTTTTCTTTAAATTATCAAACTTCTTTTCAACGAAATACAGTAAATTTCATGACATTAATTCTTTCATCATTTATGTATCATACTTATTTAAACGTGACATGTCGTAATTCATTGTGTGTTACTAATACCGCAATTCATACACTTCTCTGTTTCTCATACTTTACAGGTCTCCATTCACAAAATAACCTGCTCACAGTGAACAACAAGGTAATCTCCACTTTCTTTGGACAACGTATCAAGTGTTATTTTGGGGGGAAATATAGCAGTTTATTCATTTGAATCTGGTAGATTTATTTCATAAATGCAGTAAACCGAGTGGAATAATGTCAGTGTGAGCAGGTACTGTAAACACCTGCTGCTTGTGTGTGGAAAACCTGAAACCTGAACCTTGTAAGTGATACAGCGATGTTGTTTCTGCAGGTGCACGAAGGCAGGTGGGATCATCTGGAACAGATACTACATCACGTCACAGGTACAACACATGGGTGAACAACAGCACTCCTACCCTACACGACTGTATATACGTTTAGTATGCCAAACGATGTAATTCCTTGTTGTAATTCAGAGAAAATGTTTCAATATGTTTACAATATATATCGGGGTATTTAATTTTCATATCTTTAACCGTAGGGCCTGCCTCCAGTGCCGAGGGATCGCCTGAAACCTTCACCAGCCTCCTCACCACACAAGGCGTGTATGAAACGGTGGCAAATGTTCTTGCAGCGAGTTCCATCACAGTATACTTCGTTGGAGACAGCAACGTCACCAGCGTCATGAGTACGTACACGGTAGATACGATATGAATGAACTGAGGCTAATCGATTGCATAATGGGTATATATGATCGGTATTCAGTACTACGCTAAGTATATTGATGATTCAACGAAGACAAGAGACAAATTTGTTTCTGCGAGAAGGCCTCAAGGCAAGATAAACGTCGCACATGTCTTCTGCGCACACTGACGACAGAATGTGTAATACATATTTACTATTCAAATGAGCAAATCTCTTTACAAAATTGAAGCAATTTGCTTAATGCAAGCATTTTACAAATGGCAATACTGAGTTTTAAGTAATCTCACCGGCCATGTGCAGAAGTAAGGGGAGATAAGTTCTTCGCCAAGCTCTTATAATATGGACAAACTAATACCAGGTGAGACTTGTCTTCTGCAAGGTTCAAAATACACTTTGAGCATGAACGCTTGTCTCTATCAATGTCATTATCGGATTGAATTTACATGTGAGTGAATCCGAAATTGATATTATGTGCAAGATCTGTAACATTACATAATTTTATCATATATTGTTTGGCATAACACAAAGATTTTAAGCTACAATAAAAATGAGACATAGTCCAGACAGTCTGGTCTGTGTATTTGATTCTTTGAGAAAAACATACTCATAAATATAACTTGGATCAAAATCATGATAAATTCAAGCAAAACAGAACCCGTTTGAAAATAATAACATACGAATAATAAACATGTTAGCTTGCAGAAAACCTATACTAATAACTGACTCAACTACTAAAATATTTAAACCAAACTGGGTGTCTCCCGACATCACGCGTGTTGAGGAATTTTCAGACATATTCAAGCAGCATGTAAGAGAACACTAGGAACGGCAAACCTCATCTCCGAATAAGAACCTAGGCATTGTTTTTTGTACCGCCTATACCTACAGCTACACTAAATGTAAGGGTTTGGTAAACTTTCAGTTGTTTATAAATTGGGGATGGAGCATTCTTTACTTGTAGGGAGCGAGCTTCACACACGACTAGCCTCAATGAAAATATCATACCGAGATATTTATTTCACGTTTATTATTTTTACCTGAATAAAACGATTTTTCTCCGCTTTCCAAATACCACCCGTTTTGAAAGACTGTAATATTGGATTTTTTTAAATTTTCCTCCAAACCTCACTTCACACAAGCAGCCACTAGCAACTCATTTTCAGCGAACAGTAGAAGATATGTGTATCAATACAAGCTGTAATGTTACTACACTTACTTACAAGAGCATTATAGATTTTAGTAACAACAACTTTACTATAACTTCCGTCTGTCTTCGAAATCATAAGATTTAGTGATGTCTGTGAAGGAGACATAAAACCTGTGTCTACTCTTCTAGGTAATATTTTTGACAGAAGGTTTATGAAACAAAAATGATATCAACGATGCTACGAGTATGCCTAAATTCAGTCTGTGGATCTGAAATATTCTTAAAAGTATTGAAATCACACCGATAATTTACGAATCAGGCACCTTTGTCTGGAATAGAACTAAATTGAACTTTTTAATACGGAATGATTCAAGTCGGGCTCCGGGAAGTTATTACTCGTGCATAACGACTCAAAGCTACAATAAAAATGAGACATAGTCCAGACAGTCTGGTCTGTGTATTTGATTCTTTGAGAAAAACATACTCATAAATATAACTTGGATCAAAATCATGACAAATTCAAGCAAAACAGAACCCGTTTGAAAATAATAACATACGAATAATAAACATGTTAGCTTGCAGAAAACCTATACTAATAACTGACTCAACTACTAAAATATTTAAACCAAACTGGGTGTCTCCCAACATCACGCGTGTTGAGGAATTTTCAGACATATTCAAGCAGCATGTAAGAGAACACTAGGAACGGCAAACCTCATCTCCGAATAAGAACCTAGGCATTGTTTTTGTACCGCCTATACCTACAGCTACACTAAATGTAAGGGTTTGGTAAACTTTCAGTTGTTTATAAATTGGGGATGGAGCATTCTTTACTTGTAGGGAGCGAGCTTCACACGACTAGCCTCAATGAAAATATCATACCGAGATATTTATTTCACGTTTATTATTTTTACCTGAATAAAACGATTTTTCTCCGCTTTCCAAATACCACCCGTTTTGAAAGACTGTAATATTGGAATTTTTTAAATTTTCCTCCAAACCTCACTTCACACAAGCAGCCACTAGCAACTCATTTTCAGCGAACAGTAGAAGATATGTGTATCAATACAAGCTGTAATGTTACTACACTTACTTACAAGAGCATTATAGATTTTAGTAACAACAACTTTACTATAACTTCCGTCTGTCTTCGAAATCATAAGATTTAGTGATGTCTGTGAAGGAGACATAAAACCTGTGTCTACTCTTCTAGGTAATATTTTTGACAGAAGGTTTATGAAACAAAAATGATATCAACGATGCTACGAGTATGCCTAAATTCAGTCTGTGGATCTGAAATATTCTTAAAAGTATTGAAATCACACCGATAATTTACGAATCAGGCACCTTTGTCTGGAATAGAACTAAATTGAACTTTTTAATACGGAATGATTCAAGTCGGGCTCCGGGAAGTTATTACTCGTGCATAACGACTCAAAGTTGAGCAGTTTATGTTGTTTTCAATACACTGTTTCATGAAGTGGTTGTAAGCCGTTGAGGGTGGGGCAGAGGAGGGTCTTGGCTTCTAAATCTATGATCCTTGTTTAGAAAAACGTTAGAGCGTACGACCCTTGTGTCTGGTCGTTTACGATGAATCCGGGTACCCACCATCTGTCCAAAGCCCATGAACCATGACATCGAGTCCCAGCCGGTAACCTATACTTACAGAGTTGTCTCCCTTTGACCGCAACTGGTTGTCGATTACTTTGCGCACCCCATGTCAGGCGGTGTTTTGATCATTGTCACTTTAAAATGGACCTATGTACTCGGGCCTCGGGAGAACACGTACATGCTGATGACAGGACCCGGGGGTCTGATGTACTGTATGTACCTGTAAAACATCACCAATAGGGCACAACTTCATTTTACACATATATGGAAGTAAGTTAGGTACATGTTCTCTTTCTCTAATTACAACATAACCTGAACATAGTTCTGCTTTGGTGTATTCTGGGGGTAGTGTTGCATCTCTAGAACATTTCTAAATGTTAGCTCGGCTCTTACATTGATACGTTTAAAATAGTTTCCGATTAAGATCACCCCTTGAATAAACGCACATGGCTTAACCCTTTGTTATTGTTTGAGGATTACATTGTCTGCAATCAGTACAGATGAAAAATAGTATGCCTAATGTCTGAAATATGGGTTACAATGATATCTCACCCTAAAAAAACAGACGAGGACTTGAAGCGTTTTGAGTAATTACAGGAAACTGTCTTTTAGTGTGCTGGATAGCTTTGCTTTTAGACTGCGAGGCCCGTGGATGTCTAGTAATTCTAGCCTTTCACAAGGCAAGTTTAGATATGTGGAAGCCAGTCTGTAATTTATATTTGTTTTAGAAATTTTCATTCAACCGACCGATTATTACCGTAGAGACTTGTTCAAGTCTAGGGACTAGACATGTTACGTAGATACATATGACGCGACAACCTGTGTCCCGCCCAGCGAGTGTGCTCAAACTGTGGTCAGTGATTGAAGCGGACGTAGAAGTTACCTGTTGATACTGTGTCTGTTGAACACTCAGATGTAAAAATATCGTCAAACAACTACTTTGTCGGTCTCATTGTTTAGTAAATCATATAAGAAGAGTTTAGAATTCCTATGACGATAGTCTTGTCTCGACATGATATGGAAACAGTTCTATATTTAGGCAGTTGTCGTCCATTTCTGATTGTCGACACACGAACTCGCTCAACTACAACTTTGTAAAAAGTGTTTAAAATACTGTTTATTTGTTTATCAATGCATATAAAAATGTATGGAAAACATTTAGAATACCTATACAAATATTTTCACAGAGTTATAATTTCTATTTAAAGCACAATTATCACACAATTCACACACAGACGAAAATGGCAGCCGATATTCATTGCGCTGTTTTGTAAACATTGAAACGAGGTTGACAATAAAATGTCTAATTTGTTGTCTGAAGTCGGGAAATTTGTTAAACTGTAAACAAAATGTATATTTCCAGGTCCTAAACTACAACTGTCCGCTGATCGAGCCAACACAGACTGGTGCCACGTAACTACAGCCGGTCAGCTGGTGAACTCGCCGCCCGCCACACAACACAGACACAGCGGCAGGTTACGGAAATATCGGGTACATGTGCCTCCACCCCATCCCCTTCCTCCATCCCCTCTCTACTGTCACCCTATCCCACACACACCACGATACTGGGAGACACACTCTAGGGTGGGTGTGGTGGGTGGAGGGTTGTGGTGGTATCTTGTCCTGGAGATGGGTGTGGGAGAGGAGAGCCAGGTAGACAGTGAGAGGTATGTTTATTACCAGCGCCGCTCCTGGTGTGTCAGTGTAGGGAGATGTCTCACACACCAGGGGAGTCTCTGTACCAGTGTGTGGCAGCAGGGGGAAGCCGGGGAAGTGTTACAGTAACACAATGTCTACCACACCCGGCACACAGGCCACCCTCCACTATGGCGTTGTGCTGGATGTGGGAGGGGAGACTCGCCTTCATAGACCCTCGACAGAGAGGTTGTTTTGGCCAAGGTGGATGTTGAGTGGAGCGAGTCTCCTCTTCCCATGTTTGGTGTTGGGCCGCCAGATCTCTACACAGTCAACATGAAGGTGATAAGTGGGGCAGATATCACCATGACTGACACCAAGAAGTCACTTATTTATGACGCCTTGAATTAGACAATAAAATAACATGACATTGTGTAAACTTGTAAGTGTGACTTATTTATTTAAACTACTAGTATCAAATGTAATTGTAGTGATTGAGGCGGACGTATAAGTTGTCTGTCTATGTGCTGTTTGTTGTGTACAAGAATGTAACGAGGTCAGCTGAATGTGATGTTTTTCTACTTGACTGGATTCAGGGGGATGTTACAAACATTTTACATCCACACATGACTATTGTTATGATTATTATTCTGCAGTAGTTGACCAGTTTATCATACATTTCATACATGTCTGGGAAATGTCACAACAAATAACTGAAGCCACAAATTCATCAAAAGTTGTTTCAAATCATGAATTTATTGCCATATTTAGTTTCTACTCTGTAATGTAAATGTTTTAAATCCCCACATGAACAGTTGTGATGAAATTATTGTAGTTGTGAATCCACATACGTCACATTTGATGTCAGTGAAGAGATGTGGTGAAAGTGATTGAAGCGGACATAGAATGTCCCCGTGTACATGGCGTGGCCTGTGAACAGTCATGTAACGAAGTTCACTGTTTGTTTTGTTTCAGCAAGTTCGTGTTTCCTGTTATACACAAAATGCATTCTGAATCCATACATGACCGGTCTAACAAACAAACAGAGATTTATTTATTTATTTATTTATTTATTTATTCATTTATTCATTTATTCATTCATTCATTCATTCATCCATCCATCCATTCATTCATTCATCCATCCATCCATCCATCCATCCATCATCATCCATCCATCCATCCATCCATCCATCCATCCATCCATTCATTCATTCATTCATTCATTCATTTATTTATTTATTTATTTATTTATTTATTTGTATTTATTTATTTATTTATCTGACCTGTCTAACTGATTTATTTATTTATGTTATTTCTGACCTGTCTAACAGCAGCTATAGTGTCCCTTACATCACTAAAGGTGGAAGCTGATCTCAACATGATAAGCGTTATTCTACTGGTGTCTTTCTGTATTCAGTTAAGTCTCAACTAACGTATGAAGACATCAAATCATTATGGTATATGATCATATGTCGATTGATGTTTTTAAGGGATGCTAGCTGGTATCGCCAATCTGTACTTTCATTAAAATCGGTGTATGTTAGAAATATAACTTTCAATCGTTGAGGATAAGGTTTAAAAACAATTTTCTAGACACAAGACGATGAAATATACACAGATCACTCCCTCAATCGTTTGTTCTAAACGGGAGCGGAGGGAGGGGGGCGGGGAGGGATTGTCATATTCATATATGCCAGCTTGTAAAGTGCTGGAAGGCTTTCATTCAATATTACCATCTAATCCTGCCGGGTACCCTTTCTATGTTATGTGAACAGCATCATATTTTGTCCTAGTTCTTTCAAGTCACTTTCTCTAGTGGACATTTCCTTCATGCCCTTCAGTGTGTGTGTGTGTGTGTGTGTGTGTGTGTGTGTGTGTGTGTGTGTGTGTGTGTGTGTGTGTGTGTGTGTGTGTGTGTGTGTGTGTGTGTGTGTGTGTGTGTGTGTGTGTGTGTTTGGGGGCGGGGTTTGGAGACTCAGAATACCTTGAATCACACGAAACAAACACATGTGCCTACTTCAGCACTTTATAGTTTTAATACAGACGATGGCCTCACTCACTCATGCTAGTAGAAGGTGGTGGATGAACCCTCTAAGTGAAACAGTGCTTAAAGAGGGTTGGACAAATTTATCTACTATTAAGGAAATTGTTTTTCCATCCTCGTACGTTTGGACCAGTTTGTCAATGTAATATTTGATCCGAACACCATGCACTACATCTGTGTGTCTGTGTGCACTTATGCGTGTGTGGACATGTGTGTGTATTAGCTTGCCATACGCCTACTGAAAAAAATGTGCGTGTGTGTGTGTGTCAGTGTGTGTATGTATTTTCATATGTATGTGTGTGTGGGCGCGAACTCACGTGCGTGCGTGCGTAACATATAACGCACATACGATAGCCAGATTGTACTTAAGAACTATATATAAAGGGCCATTTCTTTCACACCTTAGCTGGAATATTTCTGAGTGCGGTGTAAAACTAAACTCATTCACTCACTCTTTCACACCTAGAACTACGGAAACTTCTTCCTTTTGATATCAAACTGCGGAGACTTCTCCAGCTATGTCTCAGTGAAACTTGGCTGTTCAGCTGTAGACGACAGATGCCACGTTTATTGTGACAGGTTGAAGCTGGTCGGAATGGATCAGTAGTTATCCCCCGCAACGCGTTTTGCGGGGGTATTAAAATGGACTCCGTCCGTCCGTGCACATTTGTCTTTTCCGGAGCAGAACTCTAAAACCCGTTCAATATTTCTTCACCAAACTTGGCACATACATGGATCTGGTGGTGTACTGGTGCCTTTTGGTAGTTTTGGAATTCTGAATTAAATATTTTTGGCGTTTCCATGGCAACAAGTTCGACTTAGACTGAAATTGGTGGTAGTGCTCTTTTCCGGAGCATAACTCTAAAACCGTTCAATATTTCTTCACCCACCTAAGCACATAGATGGATCTGGTGGTGTACTGGTGCCTTTTGGTAGTTTGGGAATTCTGAATAAAATATTTTTGGCATTTCCATGGCAACAAGTTTGACTGAAATTGGTGATAGTGCTGCTTTCTGGAGCAGAACTTTAAAAACCTTTCAATACTCTCCTTCCACTTTTCTATATACACACCTAAATATTTGACATAATCATAACTCGTAGACATTATCATGAAGAGTATTTTGCCATTGCGGGGGATATTGATGACTTTGTCTTCTTGTTGAACTTATGTCACAACACGCGTACGCCTACTGGGATGGGGACCAGTGTTCCCGGTACAGAGACACAGTTTCGACGGCGATTCTTCATCGTCGACGTAGTCGTGGTCAGGCGGGCTATAATCTATCCATGCCAGTAAGCTGATTTAGGTCGAGGAATGTTATACAATGTCAGTGGAAAAAATATGTGGAAGGATTGCCCACCATCACATGTACAATAGCTGAATATTTTCCAAAGCATTGTAAATGTCAATACTTGCATCTGTTAAAGTCTAAATGAATAAATTCAGAGTGCACCGAGACATATTTGTTTAAATTCGTTCATGGACTTTGTTTCACAATCAACATATTGGTTGTTTCATATGCAAACGCAAACGACAAACCTTTCCATTCCATAAAAAATCTCCATTCCCACCATACCATGAACATTTTTACGAATCACTATCAAATAGTGTTGATGCCGGGTGTTTATGAATCACTATCAAATAGTGCTGATACCAGGTGTTTATGAATCGCATCAAATAGTGCTGATGCCAGGTGTTTATGAATCACTATATATAGTGTTGATGCCGGGTGTTTATGAATCACTATCAAATAGTGATGATACCAGGTGTTTATGAATCACTATCAAATAGTGCTGATGCCAGGTGTTTATGAATCACTATCAAATAGTGCTGAAGCCAGGTGTTTATGAATCACTATCATATAGTGTTGATGCCGGGTGTTTATGAATCACTATCAAATAGTGCTGATACCAGGCGTTTATGAATCACTATCAAATAGTGCTGATGCTAGGTGTTTATGAATCACTATCAAATAGTGTTGATACCAGGTGTTTATGAATCACTATCAAATAGTGCTGATACCAGGTGTTTATGAATCACTATCAAATAGTGCTGATGCCAGGTGTTTATGAATCACTATCAAATAGTGCTGATGCCAGGTGTTTATGAATCACTATCAAATAGTGTTGATACCAGGTGTTTATGAATCACTATCAAATAGTGCTGATGCCAGGTGTTTATGAATCACTATCAAATAGTGCTGATGACGGGTGTACATGAATCACTATCAAATAGTGCTGATACCAGGTGTTTATGAATCACTATCAAATAGTGCTGATGCCGGGTGTTCATGAATCACTATCAAATAGTGCAGATGCCAGGTGTTTATGAATCACTATCAAATAGTGCTGATGCCAGGTGTTCGCGAAAAGGTCGGCGTGTCCTGCCCTGCCGCTGTCAATCTTCATAAACACGTGCAGACGCCAGTCAGTTGTACACTTGGAAACAAACACGGGAGCATATGACTCAGGTCAAAATAATACTACAATGCAAACATTATAACTGTGATTATATGAAGTGATTATGATGTACAGTCCGTTTGAGTCAGAAACGGACCGATGAATTGCAAATTGTATCATTGTACAAAATTGCCACATAAATATAAATAGTACACATGTTTATCATTTACTAATACCCAACAGCTTTCTTATATTTGAAAATTTTCCGTACTCCACCAAAAGAGTTGCTTAAGAATCACCACTGCCATCCACATTACAAGAGACAGAGAACATACCACTCGACATAGAGATGCCAGCAGTTGAACAGCCAACGCCCACCACCACCACTGTCTGTACAACGCCTGTGACACCGGTATCAACATCAACATTAACTCAGAGCAGCCGTCGGAAACACAAGTCTGGTGGACCCGATTCATGTATATCCAGCCTTGACGATAGAGCTGATAGGATACTATCGTCAGTGCAGCAGCTGGTGAAGAAGAGACAAGAGGTTCTGTCAGCCGACCAGTCAGAGAGGGTGACGTTCATAAGCTGGGTGGGAGATATCCTAAAGAGTCTGCCCAAACCTGTGTACCAGGACGCCAAGATAAAGATTCAGCAACTGATGAACGACTATTTGGACAGAGCTGACGTCACGGCTATCCCTCAGCTATCACCTCCTCAGCAAGTGCAGCAGCAGCATCACATGCAGCAGCTTCATCAGCAGCAGCAGTTTCAACAGCAACATCTCCATCATCGACAGTCTCCTCATCAGCAGCAGCAAAGTCGACCTGTTCAGCAACAGCATAACCAGCATCAGTGGCAGCAACAACATTACTGGCAGCCCCCACCGTCGGAGTGGCCGCACAGGTCTCCGGTCCACCCATGTCTGTTTGGGGATCTCAGGACTCGAGATGGGTTGCACAACAATGCTCACAGCCGTCGACGTTCTCAGCAGCAGAGCAACAGGAACAACCGCCCAGTCCAGTGAGTTGTCCCCCCGTGACCTGTACGTCAACGCCGACATCCACCCCAGTTGCCAGAGACATCACAAGTGGGAGAGTGCCGAGCTTCTCCAACATTTCAAGTGTACTGAGACGCTGCTGTGAGAAGCTGGAAGATTCCAGTTCTCCGGAGTGAACTGTGTGACACAAGTGCTTTGTTTATTGTTCGTTTTGGTTTTTATTTATGTTTCATTAAATTTTGACAATGCAATTAGTGATTTACATTCTCTGTGCATGGACAATGAAATGGTACCCCAGACATGAGGTTATTGGAACATGGTAATAAGAATCTGTGAGATACACGTACAGGAGACATAATGCAATATAAATACAGTGTGGCGCAGGACGAGGGTTAATTGGTATCAATACTGCCGAACAAAAGGACGTGAACATCAATACACAGGGCATACTATACTACCTGATAACAGTTTAGAATCGCATGCATAATTTTCTTAAAGATATAGAAAAAAAACATGTTGCTGTTTGTTACAGTAATGTGTATGAACTTTTGATTGGTTTGGCTTGTTTTACAGAAAAAATATAAATTACCCATGATGACTATTGCCGTTGTTATAACTGTTTCATTACATTTTCAATGTAATTCTAAGCTTTTGATGGGTTGTATAAATCAAATTATCTCTTAGCCCTTAAATGTGTTCACACCCTTTTGTCCGGTACTGAATTGTGATGATGTCTGTAGCATACACTTTTCCAACTACATCCAAACCATATTGTCATCAATACTGTCGAACAAAAGAAAGTGAACATTACACATTACATACAAAATTAAACTCGCTTTTATTGTGTTCACATTCTTTTGTCCGGCACTGAATGGTGATGATGTCCAGCTATCAACACATAAGTCACAAGCTTCAAAACCCGACATAACTGTAACTTGTAAGAAAAGCATGACAAAGGAAACATTTTAACAATTTTAATGCAAGAATGAGTAAATGAGAAAACACGAATTCATATCACTGAGTGAGTCTAGAGTGCATATTACGTATGAAGGGAGTAGCGTCCATCCATCTCGGCACCTTTGAGCCTGTCTGATGACATATGGTGGCCAAGCAACTTGTCCTGCTCTACTATTGAAGTAGAGTTTTAGATACTCTCGCTGTTTCTTGGCCTCTACAGTGTCTCTGTTGGGACCCATCACATTGGCCAAATCATGCATATTGGCCGTCTGACGCCACTGCCCAGGGATGATGTTGTGGTCATCGTCTTCTCTGTCTACAAGTGCATCCTCGTTGGCATCCTCGACAGCCGCTTCAACCATACTTCTCACGACGTCTGGTCCTTGTTGCAGTGTAGATAAAAGACATTGCCAGCGATTGGTCAGGATGCCAAAGGCATTCTCAACGACTCTGCTTGCTCTGGATATCCTGTAGTTGAACACCAATTCTTCCTCTGTAAGGCCTCGTCTGGAGTATGGCTTCATGAGGTACTTTCTGAGGGCAAAAGCACCGTCCCCAAGAAGGAAGTATGGCGGGTCAGCGTCGTCGTATGGGAGTGGTTCAGGTCTGAAGAAGCAGATGGTTTCGTCTTCGATGCATTCTTTAAGCTCCGAGATGTTGGATATCTAGGCATCAGACATGTGACCCATCCCACCGACATCTATCCAAAGGAACCTGTAATTGGCGTCTACCAGTGCTAACGGAACGATGGAGAAGACCTTGTAGTTATGATACAGGCTTCCACTTGATGGTGGTTTTCGGATGGCGACATGCTTCCCATCCAGGGCTCCCATGGCATGAGTTAGGTTCCATTTATCCTGGAACTCCCAGCTGAGTGATCTCCATTCCTGCTCAATATGTATTGATCAATGATAGCCTGACAGACCTCGGGTAGGAAGCTTGCGATGGTGTGGCGAGATACCCTGAAGTTGTAGGCCAGAGTTGGATACTTGTCGCCAGAAGCCAGGTGACAGCTAGTTTCAGACCAGCGCTGAGTGCACTTCTGAAGTTGGTGTCCTTCTTTGTCAGTCAGGGAGCCAAGATCGTAGAGGTTAGGTGGCACCCGGAGATAATTGAAGAAGGATTGCTTGTCTTCTAAACGGAGCTCTTCCATGAGATTATCATAGTTCCCAAGACCCATTTTCGTTCCATGTTCCGCCATGGACGTACAAAGAAGCGTTTGGGCGTGTATGCCTTTCGCCTTTGCCGTCTTCTGCAGTGTATGACTATGTCATGTTGTACTTCATTGTATTCGTGAAACAACAATAGAGAGTCAGCCTTCTCTGTAGTTTTGTCCATTTGGAGGAGCTTCTTGAAGTGTTTCCAGTACGTCTTCACTTGCAGAATTGAGCTTCCTTAGTCGAATACGCGTATTTATAGGCGGAATCAGGTGAAAATTCTTTGATCTACGCCGACTTCATCCGCAGAAATAACGCGTTTGTTCCGAAATTAAACGTGGTTGACGAGGGTCTCCCGCAGTCATTCCGGCTATAACGCAAGTATTCTGCGGGTTTCCGCAATTCTTCCGAAGTTCTTCCTTCTCAAACGGATTAGTGCCGTAGATATTCCTCCAATGTTCCGTGGTTTCCGTATGTGATCCTCTAACACTCCAAAAGTCTTCCGTAGCATTCCGCTAACATTCCTACTTGTTCCGTGTTTCTTCCACGGGGTATTCCGCAATTCTACCATAGTTCTACCGTAGTTTTGCCTCAATTGTTCCTTATATTCCGTAAACGTTCGGATATTCCGAAGGAGTATCAAATGAAAATTTTCCATAGGATTTTAACCAATTTTCCGTGCAAAAATGTCGAAGACTATCCGTAGACTTCATCTCGTGCACATCCGCGACGAGATCCTTCCAAGCCGCCGTCCAGTGAAATGGGAGTACATGTATAAGGGACACCTATCTTCATTTTACTCACTAAAATAAGTACCATTATGTCTGGGAGAACAATAGCCGCGAGCAGCTCCACGCCTGCTTGTGGGGCATGAAACTGTAATCGCTCTGTCCCTCCTTAGAAACAGGTGGGTTGAATTATACAATGCAAACATAAATTGTGATATGATTCCACGTCTCGGTTTTTGCGCTGTACATGAGTAGTACAACACATGATTTACACACCACGATGTTTTAGACAGCGAGATAAACGTCATAATGATCATATGTAATCTCAGTTCATAGCACTGAAATAGCCATGGTAACTGATGTTTGCGGAAAAAGAAGTTGGCACCTTCTGCCATTCCAGACAAGAGCCGGGAACTTATGGCACACACGCGCATGCATGCATGCACGCACCACCACCACGAGAAAAATGCCAAACAGAGTGCAATTTGAATTTTCGGGCTCACAACAGTTGTCTAATATGGGAAGAAATTCAGAAATACAGGCCTGGTCTTGACAAATCATAAACTTAACCCATAATTAACCCATCCCATGGTATCTAACCTGAAGACAAACCAGTCTTGACAAACTCCATGTGTCTTCAAACTGAGGTTTTGTTAACCACGAAATAATTGATTCCACCATGTCCATGGCGCCCATTCTTTCCAGAATGTGGATGGTATGCAAAACTAACTTGTTACTTCAAAACTTGATGCAAATCACTGTACGCCAACATGTCATCCAAATCAATTCTGAAACTTCAAAGAATTCAGAACTCATCAGCCCGATGTAACTATGACCATATCTCTCTGTGCTTCAGTCACTTCACTGGCTTCCCATCTCTGCAAGAATCACCTTCAAACTCCTAGCCCTCACTCACGACTGTCTCTACAATAAAAAATTCCATCCTATCTCAAAGCGGAATCTCAGATCATCCAGTGACTCTCTCTTGACTCATATCAACCAAAATCACTAAATGGACTTTTCGAACGTGCCTTCTCTTTCGTCAGCCCACAACTCTGGAATTCGCTTCCCCAAAACCTCAGAAATACAACAACTAAAGACACCTTAAAAATTACAGCTTAATACTCACCTATTTCTATCTGTATACCAGTAGATAATCATCCTCTGTTTTATGTATATATGTTCAGTTTTATCACTGTATTAGCACCACTGAGCATCTGGAAGGTTGATATTAGGCGCTTTACAAATGTATTTATGTTTTACAGATTAAAGATAGAATGCAGGCAGGGGTTCGGGTGACTGACAGTCAGGTGGTAAGGCTCATCATCAGCTCATAGTCCAGACAGCGAATGGGACTTCTGACACTGCCTAGTCATCCACCAAGCAAAGGCTCCCCAACACTGCAGCCTTCTGCATTACCCAGAGTTCAGAATGGGAAACTCTCCTATCTCAAGAGATCTTTAAGAATCACATTTAGGATCGCATATTTATCATTATCTTGAGTCAAAAGGGACAGGATTCAGCTTTATCAAAAGGACAAGATCAGGGTCCTGAGGCAGCAAAAGAAAGAAGCCCCATGTTCAGTTTTCACATTTTAGACTAGCCGACTTCATCCAGGCGAAGGAGTCGGTGGGATTGCTATTCTGTTCCACACACTGCATGTACACACGATGCAGTGGCTTCTCAGAAAGCTTCTCCACAAAAGACCGACTCTGGGCAGACTTGGTGAAGGACTTCACCTGGTTTACTCCCATCGCTGTATCGTCCAGCAGTACATCGACATCAGCAAATCAACCTCAAATTTCAGATTCTGTCCAACAACCTTGGCACGCTTAAAATAGCTGTGGAATTCCTTGCTTTCATCATGAGTCTTCACATGCATCACCAGAGGATCATCCGATAAATAAATATGTGCAAAAGTACACAATAAAATTCTATCATGAAGAGCCTCCACATTAATCAAACCCCGACCACCAGAATTGATTGGCATGTATAAACGGTTAAGAGAGGAACGAGGGTAGTGGGCTCTGTTATCAGACATGATCCTTCTGGTCAGACGGTCGAGACTCTGGATGTTTTGTTTTGTCCAATCAACTACTCCAAAGGAATAGGAGAGGACTGGCACAGCAAAACTATTGGTGGCTTTGACCTTGTTTCAGGCATTTAGCTCTGAGCTCCAGACTTTCTTTAAGCGAGATTTATACTCGGACCAAAGTTTTTCTTGAATCTGGGCATTTTGGAGCTTGTCTCGAACTTGCATTCCAAGATAGGTGTAGGCCTGATCTTCCACAAGATGCTCAATAACTCCTCCCCCCTGTAACCTGACTGATCCATCATTAGTTACCTTGCCACGTTTCAAATGAAGAGTATTACATTTGTCGAGCCAAAATGTCATGCCAATGTCATTAGAAAAGGACTCGACAAGGAAAACCTGCTTTTTCAAATTGGTATCTCATTTGGAAAGGAGCTCGATGTCATCCATGTAAAGGAGATGAGTAAGCGGTGTTGGGGATTATTATAATTACAGGATCCCGACAAGTTAGACTAATGCTAGCCTTTGAAAATAGATCATTTAAAATGAAAATGGGCCAAGAGAGCTCGGGAGCTCAGAACCAGAAGGATTTCAACCTTGCTTCATTTTAGACAGCATTACAGAAGGGATTGTACGGAAGTGAAAACAACGAGGTTCTTGGACTACTAGACAGTCAACTGGCACGTCTTAGGGCACAGCCGTGGAGGCCGAATGTGGCTCGTGCAAGGAGGGAAGCACATTGTTAAACCCTAGTCTTCTAGTAATATTAGTATTAGTTTCGTATTTTGGAAAAAATAAGAAAACGAAGCGGTGCATGTGTGGCATGTAGATACGCATCCATAAAACAAATGTATTACGAACATACTTCATGCGAGTGCCACCATCTTCTTGTCCGAGAGACAGAGGCGATATGTATTACTAATGATCAGCTTTGATGATGATACAAATCCCGTCATGATATATTTTGAACAATTTATGAATTACCAAACGATACATTGCCTGGGTTGGCTGGTTGGCTTTTGTTTTACGCCGCACTAAGCAATATCCCAACTATATGGCCGTGGTCTGAAAATAATCGAATTTCGACCAGTCAGTCCAGTGATGAACAGCATGAGCATCGATCTACACAGCTGGGATAAGATGACATGTGTCAACCAAGTAAGCAAGCCTGACCACACGATCCAGTTAGTTGCCTCTTACGACAAACATGGGTTGTTGAAGACCAATTCTAACACGTCTCTTCATGAGTCTTCATTGCCTGGGACAAACAGACATTCATTTATCGTGAAGGAGACAAGTCATACTGAAATGTTATTTGGGGAACATTAGTTCTTGAAAAGCATGGCGTCGTGGTTACCGGTTCCCTTCAATTACTCAATACATTTGGTTTCTGTACCCCAGCGCCTACATTGAACTTTCTTTCACCGTATGTGGAAAAATCGCCATTGCAACAAAAGCTGTGCTTGTGATGGAGGGTAAGGGAAATTCATGTTCTAATATTTTCCAGAGTAAATACAAAGTAGGACTAAAAAAACAAGTCAAAACATTGATTACACATGTACAACAATATCGTTTCCTGTTGACTGGGTTCCGTCCCATTGCGCAACTTCGTACAATAACCAGTCCAGAAATTTTAGACCAATTCATTTAACTGGATACATAAATATTAATCAGTATTATTTGATTAATCTTAGTACTTGCATATTGCAACACTACGCTCCTTATAATCTTTGCAAATATGTCGCGCAGCGTGCCCTGTCGTTCAGCGTGACAAACAGGAACCTGGAAAGCGTGGAAATTTCAAAACGAGGCTCTGCCGCTAGAAAGTTTGGCGGTGTGGTACGGACTTGATATTATGTTAATTTCATTGTGCATTACAGAACTACACTGAAAAACCGCGAAAAATTCAATAACAGGTGTAAACAGTGAGCCAGATGCATTGTGAATCTTTGTATGACCTCATCAAACTGGGGCAGTCTGTGACGTCTTAGTTATAAGGTCATACTGCCTACACCTCGCCATAAATTATAGAAATACGATGTTATTAAAGTTTAAAATTAAAATTCATTTGTAAATACCATTTTATTATGAAACAAGGAATTGGAATTCAGTGTAACCATAGTTGTTTGTGATGTCTCTTTTTCGCTTTCACACGAGAAACTTCAGATCGCCTAAATTTAGGTCATTGTCTGGACAGGTTAATGAGACTCATGTTTCGGTTTGTTAGTTTGCTTTAAATCAAACCACTAAAATGACTTTGGACTTGACTATGATATTACGTGGGTGCCGGATGTCTGGGCTTGGATTATTTGTATGTTGATGGGAATATACACGCGTGGATGGCATGAAAACAATCATATTTGCCCATAGTATAACTGTACAGCCAATAGATTAGTTAAGAGATGGTTACAAATATATCGTCCATGGCTATAAATAATAATGTCTATTTATATTGCGCTGGGTTCCATCCACAGAGATGCATGCTCAAGGCGGTACAATAGTCACAGATGAGAAGTTGACGGGAGGAGATAGTTCATGGGGATAGAACTTTCTAAAGAGAAAGGTTTTTAGGTTGGTTTTGAATGTCTCAAGTGTTGGGGATTCTTTAATGTTCTGAGGTAGTGGGTTCCATAACTGAGGTGCTGCTACTTGAAACGATCTGTTGCCGTAGGATTTTAGTCTTGAGTTTGGTACTGCAAGTAGGCATTGGTTTTCAGATCTTAGACGTCGTGAAGGCTGGTATGGTGAGATCAGTTCTGATAGATAACTCGGTGCTGTACCATTCAAACAGTGGTAGGCAAAACACAAGATCTTGAAGTGGATCCGGGCTTCTATTGGTAGCCAGTGTAGGGACATCAATACCGACGTTATGTGGCATCTTTTTGGTGCACGACTCACAATACGAGCTGCCCTATTTTGTACCTTCTGGAGTTTGTTCAGCAGATCCTGACTCAAACCATACAACAGACTGTTGCTGTAGTCAATGCGGGACATCACAAGTTGTTGGACTAGTGTTTTTGTTACGTCTTTGGTAATAAGATGGCGGATATTACCAATATTTCTTAGATGGAAGTAGCAGGTCTGGCACACTTGATTAACTTGGGCTTCCATTGACAAGGGAGAATCAAAGATGACACCCAGGTTTTTTGCTTTGTCGGCGAATGGTATGAAAGAGTCTCCCACAGCCACTGACGTGTTGGGGAGTGTCGGTGCTCGCGTTAAGCATTTTAGTCCCTTCTAAAAGTTAAACGAATAGTTTTATAATTTAATTTTTTTTTGTTAGGATGTATTTAAGGTGTGTGAAAAATATGACATATCGCCGATCTGCCATTAAAATACTACATGTACATGTGTTAACATCAGCTGTCCTTTTTTTTTTTAAATCTCCTTTAAGACATTTTTTTTACATTAGTAACTAATTCAGATATCTTATTGCATGTGTGGAATGGCATGGGCATTGACAGAATGTTAACTGACACTGTCACAGACCCCTCAAAACAGAAAGTTTAGAACTATCACAAAGCGTTGTAAACACCTGTCCAGTTTTGTCACATGCTAAGATCAACAAGAAAGAAAGAAGTTTTAGAACTATAACACTCAAGCATCACAAGCATCAATGGCGTATCAGAACAGATTTGCGATATGTCATATTTTTCACGTACCTCAAACACCCTAACAAATTTTTTTTAAATTATAAAACTATCACTATTACTTGCAAACACCTTTCACCTGATGGTATATTCCCCTCGTAAAAATTAAAGGTGTATGTGAAAGATGTTTCAGAACAATAACTAGAAACACTCAAACAACGCCCTGTAGTATTTCAATGGCAGATCGGCGATATGTCATATTTTTCACACACCTCAAATACACCCAAACATTTTTTCTTTAGTTATAAAACTATCACTATTACTTGCACACACCTTTCAACTAAAGGTATATTTCCCTTCTAAAAATTAAACGAATATGTGAAAGAAGTTTTTAGCGATATAAGTTAGTCTTTCTTCGCTGTGTACTGAGAATTGAAGCCAGTGAGCTACAACATGCCGACTTGAAACTTTACTACAAATCTACTGTACTAATACTGACACTAATAACAATTATTTGACTTAAAATGAAGTGACAGAATAGGTAACTTATCTTCTACATGTAGGTTTTCAGTTGTCACAACACTCAGCGTATGTAATCAGCTGTTGAAAATAAACCGAGCTCAATCTTATAAACTACGCTTCCGCCATATTGGCTACACTGGTCACGTGACGAGCCGAGGCATACGCTAAGGGGCTTTCCGAGGAGTGACCGCTCCCCCTTATATAGTCTCCCTGGTTCTACCGATAGTTTTGCGTTCTTTACCATGTTTGGGGAGGGATGGCCGTGGTGTATCATTAATTCTTTCATTCATTGACTATTATGAAGTTTGGAAGTCATTTTGGTTTAAACATATTTTATTATGAAATGGAGGATGTGACGTCATCGATATTGACTATTGCACAAATATATTTTTAGGTACATATAACTATATACAGATTAAATCAAATGCAACTGTTCTACCATTCTCAAATGGTAAAGAAAGCACGCGAGAGACCTATCCCTGTTGTAGAGTATCCCCGGGAACATGAACTGTATGTCATATTTGTTCATAGTCTCCCGAATGCTCGGATGATACATAGCGTTCCTCAAATAATTAGATCAGACAAACACACACGTCTTACATAACTATGTGTTAACTGTCACACTTGAACATTTGCCTTCAGGACGAGGCTTTTGAAATCTGTCTTCTTAGAGAGAGAGAGAGAGAGAGAGAGAGAGAGAGAGAGAGAGAGAGAGAGAGAGAGAGAGAGAGAGAGAGAGAGAGAGAGAGAGAGAGAGAGAGAGAGAGAGAGAGAGAGAGAGAGAGAGAGAGAGAGAGAGAGAGCAGGGACATGGGACACGTAGATATTGAACACTGTTCTCAGGTACATCGATGATGCCGTATTTCACGCTGCATGTTGTCAAAACGTAACGAGAGGCGCTCGGCACTCCTCGTGACATTCCGCCGTATGTTAATCATCTCCCGGCGGGCTCGGCGACTAATGAATAATTCATGTATAGTTGTTGTGAGT
The DNA here is from genome assembly GCF_003918875.1 of Haliotis rubra. Classification (NCBI taxonomy): domain Eukaryota; kingdom Metazoa; phylum Mollusca; class Gastropoda; order Lepetellida; family Haliotidae; genus Haliotis; species Haliotis rubra. Next base: position 572,895 of record NW_025767041.1, read on the forward strand.
CGCATGGAGGCTGTGGCTGGTTTGACGTTTCTGTGCAAGTTGTGTTGATTCATCAGCGACAGGTAATTGGCAGAATATGTTATATATCGCTTTCTGTTTCAGTCAGTAACGTACTCGTGGACATGCCTGTAAACATCGAGGAATTACGTGACTGCCTGTAAGCTTGGTCTAAAGTGCCAGGATTCTGCGAGTCGGCACCATGGCATCTTCCCTTCCATCTTATCAGCCAAATAGTGCAACAGGCGGGTAGCGCGCAGCTTGCATGTGTTACTGATAGAGCTCTGAACAGTGAACAACAGTCCATGTGAACAATAAGAACTTTAAATGGGTGCAGTACAACCTCGCTCTCCGATACTTTTATGACCAATGTACGATAAATATTGGTCTGATGTGTACTCATGCAGTTGTAAGCGCCCCCTCGCGTTAGGCCTTGTTCCTTGATCCCAGGTCCATCTCGATATTTATCTGTCAGCATCAATATTTGCTGTGTTTTCTAAAATATGCTAAAGAGGAATGAGGTGGTGAATAGTCCATCCTGAAGAAATATATTCTGTACTGGATAAGCTTCACGATGAGGAAATGTTTGCATGTCCACCATCAGGTCAAAGAGAAAAGTGTTAAATTATTTAAAATTCTTGTCAAGAATGTTCAAACACAATATTTTGATTCCAGGATGCCCGTGCTGCCCTGGTCTACCGGTGATAGTTCTGTAAATGTCTTTATATGTAACTGTTTAATTGCATAGGCAATTCTTTCAATTCTTATGTTGTTTACGTTCTTTGACAATTCATTTTTGGTATCCATGTTGTATACATGCTCTGTTTGTTAGTTGATCCATCTTATACTTAACAAAACCATTGACTTCCTACAGTGTGACTGACTCACTGACTGACTGACTGAGTTTGGTTTTACGCCGCTTTTAGCAATATTCCAGCAACATCACGGCGGCGGGCAAAGAGTGTGAGAGAAAATGTGACCTAAATAGTCTATGGCAGCTACTTGGAGGGTTCCAGGGTGGGTGGAGTAGCCAGCCCAGTCATTATATATATTTGCTTGTCACTGAGGGCCCGGGGTCTATTGCCTATGTGTGTACAATGTGTGAAGTCCATGTTTAGTGTCCCATGCCGTGATATTGCTGGAATATTGTTAAAAGCGACATAAACCCCAACTCAGTCACTCACCAAGGAGTTCTGACAGAGTTTATGAATTCAGTAAGTACAGGAGGTAGCCACATAATAGACTAAACAATACTAAAACATAGAAAAGTGGAACAAGTGAATGAATTGTGTATTTAAACAAATATGTTTTTTTCTTCTAATTTTTTCTCGGTAGATATACAGGTCTGGGCCCACTTGCACAGAACGATCTTAGCGCTACAATTATTGTAAATCCATGAGATCGCGATCTTAAGCTTCTGCTACAATCGCCATCCACTTGCACAAAGCGATTGTAGGCTAAGATCATTGTAAGTTACAATCGAAACTTACAATTGGTCCCGGACCAATTGTAAGGAGCTAAGATCATTGTAGTCTGTGACAAAATGGTGTTCAAGTTTCACGCAAATAATCAGCTTTACGTTTGGAGATTGCTTTTATATTGCATAAAACTGTACTGTATGATTCGCCTCGACACTTCAACAACACGGAGAATGCACAACCGATTTAACGCCTGACACATTATTTGCTTTAGTGAACCTCAGAACTATCGAGTCGATATCTCAAAGTACTATTCCCACCCGATTCAATGTTGGAATAAGTGTGAAACAACATACCGTTTTGATAATCAAGGAAAGGATACTAGCAAATGGTGTCAGCGTGCGATTAACAAAGGCCGTGACCTTTTCATTAACTCAAGAGCAGATAATTTTAGTTTATGTGCAAGATGGGAGTGGTTTCCCCTGGCCTATGCAGTTGCCGTGGAGTCTGTAATGCCCAATCGCAGAGCTCAAGATATTTTCTTTTCGGTGATGGAGTGATTTTGTCTTAGTTAATCATTAAAGTAATCAAAAATTAGATACAAGTTAACGTGCAAAATCAAGATTCAATTTCAATTTCACTTTTAGAAAAATATTTATCAACGCAATAGGGTCATAGCATTAATATACTGTGAATGAGTATTTAACAACTGCTCTCTCGATATATTATTTGATATTCGTATTTCCCTGTCATGAATTCTTTACAACACTTCTGTAGCCTATTACATTTTCTTGTTATTTTGTGAGAAAACCAATACTTCTAGGGTATATTTAGGATTTTACACACACAAAAAGAAAAAAAACAGCTGTGCATTAAACAATGTCTCATTGACAACCAGTGGCAAATCATGCAGTTAGGTGTTATATCATAAGGAAATATTGTCGATATTTGATATAGTATTATAATATTGATAATTGTTAAGTCACTAAATCTAGACCCAAATTTATGAATGTATTTTTTCGCAGTTCAATATTTTCATAAAACATGGGTAGGTATTTCCGTGGTTGAAATATCACATTCTCAGTTCATTAATCAAGACAGTTAAAATGTAGAAAAATATATGCTATCGTCCACGTAATCGCTTCCTTCAAGATTTCTGGGAATGTTTTTCATGAAAATTCTGCAAAGTGCGATTGAGGGAGGTATGTATTGTGTGCAGGGACCAGTATCCCTCTCTATTTGCGCAGTATGCTATGCGCACTTGCAGACAACTGTAGACAGGAGTCGAGTTTAAGAAATTCGCACCTCCACCGTTGAAGAGTGCGATCTTAACTAAGATCGCGATCTTAAATCCATGCGGTCTTACAATTGCGCTAAGATCGGCTTTGTGCAAGTGGATTCGGGCAATTGTATGTTGATTGTAAAGTTGATTGTAGGGGTCTAAGATTGATTGTAACTAAGATTGCTCTGTGCAAGTGGGCCCTGAACTATAGTCTGTTACACAAAAAAGTCATGTTTTTTCTTATGTGAACCAAAATGGATTTTTTAAATTACTTTATATCAGTGTTTGAAAATATACACTAATTTTTCTTACAATGAGTGTATAACCCGCACTATAAGTGCTGAAATGTTATGCCATTATGAGGCCTCAGTTTGTCGAGCTAAACACGCCAGAGTTACTGCCCTTTGATTATGACGTAATTGGTGCCAGCTGATTTAAACTGGTCTCCTGTCTAGTGCCAAAGGCAAAAGATGTAAATTCTGACATTAATCACGCAAAAGCACTGATGTAAAGTACGAAAGAAGCATTAGAACTGAAAATGTAGGCAGCAAGATAGAAATGATCGTGTGCATTTTAATTCATAACCTCACCTCAATGGAAATATCAAATAATGTATAACAATGTTGACGTACATATGACATCACTATCGGGAAGTGACTTTCTCAAAATGGCGTGCATATCTTTGAGATGTTTTTGGATATGGTTTCGGCATCAATGTGAAGGTTGAAGAGGACGGACATATATTGTACGATTTAAATGTAGGAATGTACCAAACGTAGAATGCCTTCACATTCACCGATGGCACGCTAGATGTAGTGCATATGTACGTTCGAGTTTTGGAGAAAGAAGTTGATTGGAAAGACCACCGACTCAAGTTGAATGTTATACAATTTGGTTAAGTGGTAACACTTTTTGTACAATGTAACATATAGTGTGGAACCAACCACATAGCCAGCTGACGGCCAGGCAACAGGTGGATTAAAACAGTAGCCTGCACATCGAGACACTACAACCACAACTATACTTGCACTACGTGAAATGGTACTAATAAGGTCTAACGACGTCATTCGTTTATCATTTGGGCACCATTGACGTCATTTCCACGGGACATAAGCCATGGTGTGTTCATTGTGGACATAGAACATTCGGTTAATGTGGAAACTTTGAATTGGTATAACGCAAAAAAATAAATTAGTTACTTCTGATATCTGTGTTGTTTTGGCTATAAAACAACTTGACAAACATTTCTTACGATGAAAAAGTGGAAGACAAAAAGGTTAATTTTCGTGTACACTTCCCCTTTAAACAAAAAAGTAAATCAAATAAGGTGAAATTAAGATTGCAAAACCTCATAATGTTACCGTGCCAACTGAACACATATAAATCTCGGAATTTTATTTAACTTAGGATAAAAGTTCTTTATCAAACGATCATAGACTCAAATTGCTACTACTGGTTTGTATTACAAGGGTGTTAAGCGCAGTACTTGGAACAGTTAAACAAATGCATATGCGGTACGTGATGAGCTTTGACTGAGACAAGCCCAACTTAATTGTTCTCAGTGATTCATTTGGATACCCCCTTACATATGTCGGTGGGCTCATTTCCTGCCGAGATCCGGGAACAAAACATCAATACAGTTTTGAATCGATAATTGTATTGTCTTAGCAAAAGTATCAATGCATCCCTAGTAGGATGGATGCAGAAACCAGCCCTTATTTCTGTAGGAGGTTTCACGAACACCATGTACTGGAAGTTAACACTGATCTAGATTGCAGGGTTTGCCTTCATCCTGAAAGTATTTGCAATACACACTCATATATGTAATATGAACCATCATTTGATCTGTTTTTGTTTAAAGAACTATTGTGGAGTGCATTTCATTTGAGCTGACTTCAGTGTTTTGTTTGTGTTTATGGATGTATAAATGTAAATTATATAGCACTAATATATTAGCACTAATTGTTACTTGAGATGATTCATAAAGTTATATCCCCTCTTTGCTATGGTTGTGATTTAAAATCCTAAATATATTCCTGTACAATGACATGCAATCAACCAAGCCTGGCCACCTAAACAATTCTAGTCTGAATATCAACATTCATGTTACTGATCCTCTATTGAATCTCATGGTGCAATTTGTAACTGTAACGCTGCTCTCTTCCTTTGCAGTTAGACCATCACAATGGAAGTGCCATGGCCCTGTATCCGTGAAGTGTGGGTGTGATCAGCACTAAGTCACTCGGTTTCCCTTACTGAGCTGCCCACAGTAAGTCCTAGTACATCCAGTAAACTGGAGTCACTCTCTTCCCATAGGCTTGCAGTAGAGTTTTCAGTGGGATAAATAAAGCTGGGAAAAAAGGTTTCGATTCCGGCTTGTTGTTTCAGTGGGATAAAGCTGGTGAAATAGGTTTCGATACTGGCTTGTTGTTTCAGTGGGATAAAGCTGGTGAAATAGGTTCCATACTGGCTTGTTGTTTCAGTGGGATAAAGCTGGTGAAGTAGGTTTCGATACCGGCTTGTTTCAGTGGGATAAAGCTGGTGAAGTAGGTTTCGATACCGGCTTGTTTCAGTGGGATAAAGCTGGTGAAATAGGTTTCGATTCTGGCTTGTTGTTTCAGTGGGATAAAGCTGGTGAAATAGGTTTCGATACCGGCTTGTTTCAGTGGGATAAAGCTGGTGAAATAGGTTTGCACCTGAATAAATCCGTCTCCCCTCACTGAGCTCCCAACAGTATTTGTGCTACTCTCTCCTCTACACACTACTCGCTTATCAATCACCCCACAGTAAATCCCAGCCCCAAGTACATTTGAGACCCTCTTTCCTCGCTCATCAATCAATCACCCCACAGTAAATCCCGGTACACCTGAGACCCTCTTTCCTTGGTCATCATGCACCCCACAGTAAATCCCGGTACACCTGAGACCCTCTTTCCTTGGTCATCGTGCACCACACAGTAAATCCCGGTACACCTGAGACCCTCTTTCCTTGGTCATCATGCACCCCACAGTAAATCCCGGTACACCTGAGACCCTCTTTCCTTGGTCATCGTGCACCACACAGTAAATCCCGGTACACCTGAGACCCTCTTTCCTTGGTCATCATGCACCACACAGTAAATCCCGGTACACCTGAGACCCTCTTTCCTTGGTCATCGTGCACCACACAGTAGATCCCGTACACCTGAGACCCTCTTTCCTTGGTCATCATGCACCCCACAGTAAATCCCGGTACACCTGAGACCCTCTTTCCTTGGTCATCATGCACCACACAGTAAATCCCGGTACACCTGAGACCCTCTTTCCTTGGTCATCATGCACCACACAGTAGATCCCGGTACACCTGAGACCCTCTTTCCTTGGTCATCGTGCACCACACAGTAAATCCTGGTACACCTGAGACCCTCTTTTCCTTGGTCATCGTGGCACCACACAGTAAATCCTGGTACACCTGAGACCCTCTTTCCTTGGTCATCATGCACCACACAGTAAATCCCGTACACCTGAGACCCTTCTTCCTTGGTCATCATGCACCACACAGTAAATCCTGGTACACCTGAGACCCTCTTTCCTTGGTCATCGTGGCACCACACAGTAAATCCTGGTACACCTGAGACCCTCTTTCCTTGGTCATCGTGCACCACACAGTAAATCGGTACACCTGAGACCCTCTTTCCTTGGTCATCATGCACCACACAGTAAATCCGGTACATCTGAGACCCTCTTTCCTTGGTCATCATGCACCACACAGTAAATCGGTACACCTGAGACCCTCTTTCCTTGGTCATCGTGCACCACACAGTAAATCCCGGTACACCTGAGACCCTCTTTCCTTGGTCATCGTGCACCCCACAGTAAATCCCGGTACACCTGAGACCCTCTTTCCTTGGTCATCGTGCACCACACAGTAAATCCCGGTACACCTGAGACCCTCTTTCCTTGGTCATCGTGCCCCACAGTAAATCCCGTACACCTGAGGACCCTCTTTCCTTGGTCATCGTGCACCACACAGTAAATCCCGGTACACCTGAGACCCTCTTTCCTTGGTCATCGTGCACCACACAGTAAATCCCAGTACACCTGGGTCACCCTGTGTTCCCCATTCTCTTCTACACATTATCCCAGTGTATTGGTTGAAGTAGTAAGTCTGCTGATGCAGTGTTTTGTGTTGACAGAATCGCCCACAATGTTGGTCAACAGAAAAACCAGCTTCAAGAATGGTATGTCCATGGCTGACTATGGCCCTGATGAGAATCTCAATGACAACGCTGACATTGAGTGGGTGAACAAGACTTGGACTCGAAGGCTTCTACGGGGATGTGCTCTTCTCAGCATGATCTCAGTCAGCATGAACACACCCAAGACGTTCGAGAAACTGCCGGCTCTCATGTATGTGACCTTCTCCATCGACATGGTCATCACATTCCTCTTCACTGCCGAGATGATCGCCAAGATGCACATCCGGGGTGCATGGAAGGTCAGTGTATCTCATCATCAGCTGGTGAGCAAGGTGTGGCACAAGCAATTTTCTAAAGGGGGTAACTCACCTGAAATGTTACCTAGTCTGATCAGGGGTAACATGTTTGAACACCGCAATCCCATAGTTATCCAAATTTGCAGGATACCTTGAAGACAGGTGAACAGCCATTAACTATCTTTTGAATCAAGCATTTGAATGTGGTGTGAGGGATGAATGAATGTATTGTCGAAATATTAGGTTGAATGAGTGCATCACTGTCTCACTGAACATGTCAGCAGGACACAGGTACGATGTCTCACTCAGCATGTCCGCTGGACACAGGTACGATGTCTCACTGAACTGTCAGCAGGACACAGGTACGATGTCTCACTCAGCATGTCCGCTGGACACAGGTACGATGTCTCACTGAACTGTCAGCTTGACACAGGTACGATGTCTCACTCAGCATGTCCGCTGGACACAGGTACGATGTCTCACTGAACTGTCAGCTTGACAGTTGAATGTGTATAATGTCTCGCTGTTTGTTGCAGGGCGAAGCACCGTACCTGAAGGATCGATGGTGTCAGTTTGATGGGATCATGGTTTTGTTCCTCTGGACATCAGTTGTGCTGCAGGTAAATAGAACTGGCTGCATGCTCCATAACACATAATACTTACATAGCAACCTGTCAACATCACCACTGTGATTCAGGTCTTTATGATGATGACATCTATACATCTCTGGAATGACAACGTGGTTTTTTTCTGAATGTGTGTTGTCTGACTTAGTGGGTAGTTAGTCTGACATAGTGTGCTGTTAGTCTGACTTAGTGGGTAGTTAGTCTGACATAGTGTGCTGATAGTCTGACATAGTGTGCAGTTAGTCTGACTTAGTGAATTGTTAGTCTGACATAGTGTGTTGTTAGTCTGACATAGTGTGTTGTTAGTCTGACTGAGTGAATTGTTAGTCTGACTTAGTGTGCTGTTAGTCTGACTTAGTGTGCTGATAGTCTGACATAGTGTGTTGTTAGTCTGACATAGTGTGCAGTTAGTCTGACTGAGTGAATTGTTAGTCTGACATAGTGTGTTGTTAGTCTGACTTGGTGGGTAGTTAGTCTGACGTAGTGTGTTGTTAGTCTGACGTAGTGTGTTGTTAGTCTGACATAGTGTGTTGTTAGTCTGACGTAGTGTGTTGCTAGTCTGACATAGTGTGTTGTTAGTCTGACATAGTGTGTTGTTAGTCTGACATAGTGTGTTCTTAATCTGACATAGTGTGTTGTTAGTCTGACATAGTGTGTTGTTAGTCTGGCATGTGTTGTTAGTCTGGCATAGTGTGCTGTTAGTCTGACTTAGTGGGTAGTTAGTCTGACATAGTGTGTTGTTAGTCTGACATAGTGTTTTCTTAATCTGACATAGTGTGTTGTTAGTCTGACGTAGTGTTTTCTTAATCTGACATAGTGTGTTGTTAGTCTGACATAGTGTTTTCTTAATCTGACATAGTGTGTTGTTAGTCTGACATAGTGTTTTCTTAATCTGACATAGTGTGTTGTTAGTCTGACATAGTGTTTTCTTAATCTGACATAGTGTGTTGTTAGTCTGACTTAGTGGGTAGTTAGTCTGACATAGTGTGTTGTTAGTCTGACATAGTGTTTTCTTAATCTGACATAGTGTGTTGTTAGTCTGACGTAGTGTTTTCTTAATCTGACATAGTGTGTTGTTAGTCTGACATAGTGTTTTCTTAATCTGACATAGTGTGTTGTTAGTCTGACTTAGTGGGTAGTTAGTCTGACATAGTGTGTTGCTAGTCTGACATAGTGTGTTGTTAGTCTGACGTAGTGTGTTGCTAGTCTGACATAGTGTGTTGTTAGTCTGACATAGTGTTTTCTTAATCTGATATAGTGTGTTGTTAGTCTGACGTAGTGTTTTCTTAATCTGACATAGTGTGTTGTTAGTCTGACATAGTGTGTTGTTAGTCTGACTTAGTGGGTAGTTAGTCTGACATAGTGTGTTGTTAGTCTGACATAGTGTTTTCTTAATCTGACATAGTGTGTTGTTAGTCTGACGTAGTGTTTTCTTAATCTGACATAGTGTGTTGTTAGTCTGACATAGTGTTTTCTTAATCTGACATAGTGTGTTGTTAGTCTGACGTAGTGTGTTGTTAGTCTGACATGTGTTGTTAGTCTTGCATAGTGTGCTGTTAGTTTGACCAAGTATGTATTATATGGCTGTTAAATTTTCTGTGGTCTGAAAAAGTAGATCTGACAAAGTATTGATTGTCTGTTGGACAAGGTTTATGTTTTGAGAAAGTGTTACTTTGACAAAGTGTGTGTTCAGGTGTTTGAGATGTGTTGTCTGCCTCTGTTCAGGTGTTTGAAATATGTTGTGTTCCTGTGTTCAGGTGTTTGAGATGACTGGTTCAATACCACCAGAGCATCCAGGGTCAGTTCTTCGTATTCTGCGCTCTCCGCGGCCACTAATCCTCATCAGGGTCTTCAGGGTGTTCCTCAAATTCTCCCTTCCAAAGAACAGAATCAACCAGATTTTCAAGTAAGTCACTTATAAATACATAGTCAATCCTTTGTATGTGCTGATTCAATATCTTTGTCTGTAGCTTGAGTGCCCCATTAAACAACACATGTAAAAACTATCTGTAGCCTGTGTGATGGTGGACTGCAATATCTTTTCCAGCTTCTTCATGACAGATTGTTGGGGGATATGAGGCATATCACATGACTTGCCACAATGTATAAAATAATGCAACTCCATATTCGACATATCACACTATTTGCCACACAGTATGAGACATATCACACTATTTGCCACACAGTATGAGACATATCACACTATTTGCCACACAGTATGAGACGTATCACACTATTTGCCACACTGTATGAAACACATCACACTATTTGCCACGCTATATGAGACATATCACACTATTTGCCAAACTATATGAAACATATCACACTATTTGCCACACTATACGAGAGATATCACACTATTTGCCACACTATATGAGACACATCACACTACTTACCACACCTCGTCCAGATCATGTGATGTGGAACAGTTTGTCTTGTATATCATGTGTAATACTGCAACACAGTTGATGTAAGACTTGATGAAGTGACTTTAACATTGGTGATCATTGATTATCAGTATCAGGGGGGAAATGGTATGCTCTTACCACAGTACGGTATGTATTGCAATACAAGGCCTTCGGTTCGGTATATCAGATATGATCATAATGCAGGAAATTGACAACAGCCAAACCTAGATAGATTTTGACAAATTGATTTGATTTCTAGACATTTTAGAAAAGATTTTAAAAGGTTAACAAAATGACGGTACGAAAACCGAAAATACTGAATTTTTGGATTGCATTAGGTATACCGAACCGAAGGCAAAATACAGCGGTGCTGCTAATACCGCAGTATACTGTTTCGCCCCTAATCAGTACTTTAGTGACAGAAAGTTGTTAGTTGTTTTTTTTCAGTTCCTTCTAACCTTATAAAATGTTGTGGGTGTATTCAAAATGGTATTGATGATGTATTGATACTAAACATGCATTGCCATTTCTGTTGGTACTTTTGGATCCATGTAATCAGTACAGTGTATCTGTCTGTAGGTTTAAATACATGTTATCAGTACAGTGTATCTGTCTGTAGGTTTAAATACATGTTATCTGTACAGTGTATCTGTCTGTAGCTTTAAATACATGTTATCTGTACAGTGTATCTGTCTGTAGCTTTAAATACATGTTATCTGTACAGTGTATCTGTCTGTAGCTTTAAATACATGTTATCTGTACAGTGTATCTGTCTGTAGGTTTAAATACATGTTATCTGTACAGTGTATCTGTCTGTAGGTTTAAATACATGTTATCTGTACAGTGTATCTGTCTGTAGGTTTAAATACATGTTATCTGTACAGTGTATCTGTCTGTAGCTTTAAATACATGTTATCTGTACAGTGTATCTGTCTGTAGCTTTAAATACATGTTATCTGTACAGTGTATCTGTCTGTAGCTTTAAATACATGTTATCTGTACAGTGTATCTGTCTGTAGCTTTAAATACATGTTATCTGTACAGTGTATCTGTCTGTAGCTTTAAATACATGTTATCTGTACAGTGTATCTGTCTGTAGGTTTAAATACATGTTATCTGTACAGTGTATCTGTCTGTAGGTTTAAATACATGTTATCTGTACAGTGTATCTGTCTGTAGCTTTAAATACATGTTATCTGTACAGTGTATCTGTCTGTAGCTTTAAATACATGTTATCTGTACAGTGTATCTGTCTGTAGCTTTAAATACATGTTATCTGTACAGTGTATCTGTCTGTAGCTTTAAATACATGTTATCTGTACAGTGTATCTGTCTGTAGCTTTAAATACATGTTATCTGTACAGTGTATCTGTCTGTAGCTTTAAATACATGTTATCTGTACAGTGTATCTGTCTGTAGGTTTAAATACATGTTATCTGTACAGTTATCTATCTGTCTGTAGGTTTAAATACATGTTATCTGTACAGTGTATCTGTCTGTAGCTTTAAATACATGTTATCTGTACAGTGTATCTGTCTGTAGCTTTAAATACATGTTATCTGTACAGTGTATCTGTCTGTAGCTTTAAATACATGTTATCTGTACAGTGTATCTGTCTGTAGCTTTAAATACATGTTATCTGTACAGTGTATCTGTCTGTAGGTTTAAATACATGTTATCTGTACAGTACAGTGTATCTGTCTGTAGCTTTAAATACATGTTATCTGTACAGTGTATCTGTCTGTAGCTTTAAATACATGTTATCTGTACAGTGTATCTGTCTGTAGCTTTAAATACATGTTATCTGTACAGTGTATCTGTCTGTAGCTTTAAATACATGTTATCTGTACAGTGTATCTGTCTGTCACTTTAAATACATGTTATCTGTACAGTGTATCTGTCTGTAGCTTTAAATACATGTTATCTGTACAGTGTATCTGTTCGTAGCTTTAAATACATGTTATCTGTACAGTGTATCTGTCTGTAGGTTTAAATACATGTTATCTGTACAGTGTATCTGTCTGTAGCTTTAAATACATGTTATCTGTACAGTGTATCTGTCTGTAGCTTTAAATACATGTTATCTGTACAGTGTATCTGTCTGTAGGTTTAAATACATGATACTGTGCAGTGTATCTGTCTGTAGGTTTAAATACATGTTATCTGTACAGTGTATCTGTCTGTAGCTTTAAATACATGTTATCTGTACAGTGTATCTGTCTGTAGCTTTAAATACATGTTATCTGTACAGTGTATCTGTCTGTAGGTTTAAATACATGTTATCTGTACAGTGTATCTGTCTGTAGCTTTAAATACATGTTATCTGTACAGTGTATCTGTCTGTAGCTTTAAATACATGTTATCTGTACAGTGTATCTGTCTGTAGGTTTAAATACATGTTATCTGTACAGTGTATCTGTCTGTAGCTTTAAATACATGTTATCTGTACAGTGTATCTGTCTGTAGGTTTAAATACATGTTATCTGTACAGTGTATCTGTCTGTAGGTTTAAATACATGTTATCTGTACAGTGTATCTGTCTGTAGGTTTAAATACATGTAATAAATACAGTGTATCTGTCTGTAGGTTTAAATACATGTTATCTGTACAGTGTATCTGTCTGTAGGTTTAAATACATGTTATCTGTACAGTGTATCTGTCTGTAGGTTTAAATACATGTTATCTGTACAGTGTTTTTGAACCATAAATTGTGGGCCATGTGAGGGTAACCATGGTGACTTGTATGTTGGTATGTTGGGTCAGGATATCAAGGAGAAGTACTTCAATCATTACAGTACAGTAACAAGCAAATAGGACCTGTATATGTGATCATGTTGATTATCATGTCTAATTACCTACTAATGTAATTCAGTTGTATCAAGGTGTGTCTGCTTAATATTGGAGGGAAGCTGATTCAGGCATCTGACATTTGGTTAAACCAACATATAATTTTAAGGTGATATGTAATTATGCCTTCATACTGTAACAATAATGAAGATGGATTGTGCTCATGTTAAGGAAGACATATTACCCATGTTTGACAGCATTCACTGTGTTTCCACAGGCGGTCCAGCCAGCAGATCTACAATGTCACCATCTTCTTCCTCTTCTTCATGTCCCTGTATGGAATTCTGGGGGTTCAGTTCTTCGGGGTGATGAGGCACCATTGTGTGAAGAACGAGACGGATGTCAGGTAATAATCTCAGTGTCTCTGTAGCCATCGTAACTGTAGCTGTCACATAATAACCTCACTGTTTCTGTAGCCATCGTAACTGTAACTGTCACATAATAACCTCAGTGTCTCTGTAGCCATCGTAACTGTAACTGTCACATAATAACCTCAGTGTCTCTGTAGCCATCGTAACTGTAACTGTCACATAATAACCTCAGTGTCTCTGTAGCCATCGTTACTGTAACTGTCACATAATAACCTCAGTGTCTCTGTAGCCATTGTAACTGTAACTGTCACGTAATAACCTCAGTGTCTCTGTAGCCATCGTAACTGTAACTGTCACATAATAACCTCAGTGTCTCTCTCTAGCCATCATAACTGTAATTGTCACATAATAACCTCAGTGTCTCTCTCTAGCCATCGTAACTGTAACTGTCACGTAATAACCTCAGTGTCTTTCAGTAGCCATTTTAACTGTAACTGTCACATAATAACCTCAGTGTCTCCCTCTAGCAATCATAACTGTAACTGTCACATAATAACCTCAGTGTCCCTGTAGCCATCGTAACTGTAACTGTCACATAATAACCTCAGTGTCTCTCTCTAGCCATTTTAACTGTAACTGTCATGTAATAACCTCAGTGTCTTTCCGTAGCCATCGTTACTGTAACTGTCACATAATAACCTCAGTGTTTCTGTAGCCATCGTAACTGTAACTGTCACATAATAACCTCAGTGTCTCTCTCTAGCCATCGTAACTGTAACTGTCACATAATAACCTCAGTGTCTCTCTCTAGCAATCATTACTGTAACTGTCACATAATAACCTCAGTGTCTTTCTGTAGCCATCGTAACTGTAACTGTCACATAATAACCTCAGTGTCTCTGTAGCCATGGTAACTGTAACTATTACATAATAACCTCAGTATCTCTCTCTAGCCATTTTAACTGTAACTGTCATGTAATAACCTCACTGTCTTTCTGTAGCCATTTTAACTGTAACTGTCTTGTAATAACCTCAGTGTCTCTGTAGCCATCGTAACTGTAACTGTCATGTAATAACCTGACTGTCTTTCTATTGCCATAGCTGTAACTGTCACATAATAATCTCACTGTCTTTCTGTAGCCATCGTAAGTAACTGTAACTATCACATAATAACCTCAGTCTCTCTGTAGCCATGTTAACTGTAACATGACTAACTGTAATCTGTATCTGTTTAACTGTAACTAAATACAGGCTTTGTCTTGAACATGTTGAGACTTACCTATTTGAAGACTGACAGTAAGACCTACAGTATGACCTGTCTGGTGTACAACATGTGGCTTGTCCTAGTGCTGATTCCTGCATCACTTGTCTGTACAGCAACATCACCAAGTATGACCTGGCTGTGCCAGACACCCACTGCTCCCCTGAGCCTGGTCAGGGTTACCAGTGTCCCAGCAACATGAAGTGTGTAGAGCTCACTCTGTCCAAGGAAATCATGGGCTTCAATGGGTTTGATATGATCGGTGAGTTGGAAAGTGTGAGTGAATGAGATGAGCTCAGTATCGCTTTCAACAGTATTCCAGATACATGGCGTGCCATCCTCTTGTGTGACGCAAGTCTGAGATGTTTACCATTCTGTTGACACCCACACACAGATATGATTCTAACAAACTTGGAATCATAGTCTGGGATGAGCCATAATTTAAAGCCATGATGATAGTTTCCTGGTGTGTCCAAGTAAGGCAACTCTGCACACTGGATTTGCCAGCCTGAAAGAGAGAATAGAAACCTCAACTGATCTTCCTGTTAAATGACATCCCATTTTCCATCAGTGAATCATGTTATTACGTTACTTGTCATGAAGGTTATGTATGGTAACTGCTATTGGCATCCTGTATGTTGCAGCTACAAGTGTGTTCACGGTGTACCAGGCTGCGTCCCAGGAGGGCTGGGCATTCCTCATGTATCGCTGCATAGACAGCCTCCCGTCATGGAAGGCCTTCCTCTACTTCATCTCTCTCATCTTCTTCCTGGCATGGCTGGTCAAGGTGGGTCAGCATTAAACTACAGGCAGGGGCAAGTCGTGTACATCGGCAGCTTACTGTACACATGTAGGTTTTACTATCACGTGACTAGTGGTGTAGGTCACAGTGCACTGTTTTACTATCACGTGACTAGTGGTGTAGGTCACAGTGCACTGTTTTACTTACTGTCACTTGTAAGTTTTACAATCATGTGGCTAGTGGTGTAGGTTACAGCGCACTGTTTTACTTACTGTCACTTGTAAGTTTTACAATCATGTGACTAGTGGTGTAGGTCACAGTGCACTGTTTTACTTACTGTCACTTGTAGGTTTTACAATCACTGTGACTAGTGGTGTAGGTCACAGTGCACTGTTTTACTTACTGTCACTTGTAGGTTTTACAATCACGTGACTAGTGGTGTAGGTCACAGTGCACTGTTTTACTATCACGTAGGTTTTTACAATAGTGGTGGTGTAGTCACAGTGCACTGTTTTACTTACTGTCACTTGTAGGTTTAACAATCACGTGACTAGTGGTGTAGGTCACAGTGCACTGTTTTACTATCACGTGACTAGTGGTGTAGGTCACAGTGCACTGTTTTACTTACTGTCACTTGTAGGTTTTACAATCACGTGACTAGTGGTGTAGGTCAGTGCAGTGCACTGTTTTGTAGGTTTTCACAATCCGCATTGACTAGTGGTGTAGGTCACAGTGCACTGTTTTACTTACTGTCACTTGTAGGTTTTACAATCACAGTGGCTAGTGGTGTAGGTTACAGCGACTTGTAGTTTTAACTTCACGCGACTAGTGGTGTAAGTTTTACACATGTGACTGAAGTGCACTGTTTTACTATCATGTTACTAGTGGTGTAGGTCACAGTGCACTGTTTTACTTACTGTCACTTGTAGGTTTTACAATCACGTGACTAGTGGTGTAGGTCACAGTGCACTGTTTTACAATCACTGTCACTAGTGGTGTAGGTTTTACAATCATGTGACTAGTGGTGTAGGTTACAGCGCACTGTTTTACTTACTGTCACTTGTAGGTTTTACAATCACGGACTAGTGGTGTAGGTCACAAGTGCACTGTTTTACAATCACTGTCACTTGTGGTTTTACAATCCAATGATGACTAGTGTAGGTCACAGTTTTACTTACTGTCACTTGTAAGTTTTACAATCACGTGACTAGTGGTGTAGGTCACAGTGCACTGTTTTACTTACTGTCACTTGTAGGTTTTACAATCATGTGACTAGTGGTGTAGGTCACAGTGCACTGTTTTACTTACTGTCATCAGGTTTTACTATCACGTGAGTAGTGGTGTAGGTCACAGTGCACTGTTTTACTTACTGTCACATGTAGGTTTTACAATCACGTGACTAGTGGTGTAGGTCACAGTGCACTGTTTTACAATCACGTGACTAGTGGTGTAGGTCACAGTGCACTGTTTTACAATCACGTGACTAGTGGTGTAGGTCACAGTGCACTGTTTTACAATCACTGAGTAGTGGTGTAGGTCACAGTGCACTGTTTTACAATCACGTGACTAGTGGTGTAGGTCACAGTGCACTGTTTTACAATCACGTGACTAGTGGTGTAGGTCACAGTGCACTGTTTTACTTACTGTCACATGTAGGTTTTACAATCACGTGACTAGTGGTGTAGGTCACAGTGCACTGTTTTACAATCACGTGACTAGTGGTGTAGGTCACAGTGCACTGTTTTACTTACTGTCACATGTAGGTTTTACAATCATGTGACTAGTGGTGTAGGTCACAGTCCACTGTTTTACAATCATGTGACTAGTGGTGTAGGTCACAGCACACTGTTTTACTTACATTCACTTGTAAGTTTTACAATCATGTGGCTAGTGGTGAGGTTACAGCACGCTGTTTTACTTACTGTCACTTGTAGGTTTTGATATCACACTGTTTTACTTACTGTCACATGTAGGTTTTACAATCACGAGTAGTGGTGTAGGTCACAGTACACTGTCACAGTGTCACTTGTAGGTTTTACAATCACGTGACTAGTGGTGTAGGTCACAGCGCACTGTTTTACTTACTGTCACTTGTAGGTTTTACAATCACGTGACTAGTGGTGTAGGTCACAGTGCACTGTTTTACAATCACGCGACTAGTGGTGTAGGTTTTGCACTTGTTTTACAATCACGTGACTAGTGGTGTAGGTCACAGCGCACTGTTTTACTTACTGTCACTTGTAGGTTTTACAATCACGTGACTAGTGGTGTAGGTCAAAGCACACTGTTTTACTTACTGTCACTTGTAGGTTTTGCAGTGGGTGTCACATGTAGGTCACAGCAATCACACTGTTTTACTATCACTGCGACTGGTGGTAGGTCACAGCACACTGTTTTACTTACATGTCACTTGTAGGTTTTACAATCACGTGTTTTAGTGGTGTAGGTTACAGTGCACTGTTTTACAATCACGTCACTAGTGGTGAGGTTACAGCGCGCTGTTTTACTTACTGTCACTTGTAGGTTTTGCTATCACACTGTTTTACTTACTGGCACTTGTAGGTTTTGCTATCACACTGTTCTACTTACTGTCACTTGTAGGTTTTGCTATCACACTGTTTTACTCACAGGATGCCATGTATAACAGTGAATGGTGTTGCCTTGTTACAGAACGTCTTCATTGCTGTTATCATTGAGACATTTGCTGAGATTCGAGTGCAGTTCCAGCAGATGTGGGGGCCAAGGGGCAGTGCAGCTGAGTCAGATTCCTCCCAGGTATAATACTTCACAGATGTTACATGGCACATGCAAAGCCATTTTGAAAAATTCTGTTTGGATAACATAACCCACTTTTATGTAAAGTACTGAGTGGATTTCTTTCATTCAGATGATGTAAATGTTTTGTTTGCCTGAACAAAGGTCTGTGTCTTGCGTCACCAAGATGGCTCCTGTTTCAGGTTATCACAACAGACGGCACAGTGTGGAAACTTGTCATTCTGGACGAGAACAAGTCTCAGGGCCTTGCACCCCCCGTTTTCCAGCAAGTCATCCGCTCCAATCTGTTCCACACCTTCATCCTACTGCTGGTACTAGCATCTGCCATCACAGAGGCCAGTCTGCACTTTGACCACAGGACCAAGAACCCAGATGATAAGCTGGATGGGTTCTACTATGCTGAGGTGATTTGTCAACATCTATCGGGTTGAGCATGACGTGTGGTATACTGAGATGATTTGTCAACATCTATAGTGTTGAGCAAGACGTGTGGTATACTGAGGTGATTTGTCAACATCTATAGTGTTGAGCATGACGTGTGGTATACTGAGGTGATTTGTCAACATGTATAGTGTTGAGCATGACGTGTGGTATACTGAGAGTGATTTGTCAACATCTATAGTGTTGAGCATGATGTGTGGTATACTGAGGTGATTTGTCAACATCTATAGTGTTGAGCATGATGTGTGGTATACTGAGGTGATTTGTCAACATCTATAGTGTTGAGCATGACGTGTGGTATACTGAGGTGATTTGTCAACATCTATAGTGTTGAGCATGATGTGTGGTATACTGAAATGATTTGTCAACATCTATAGTGTTGAGCATGACGCATGACGCGTGGTATACTGAAATGATTTGTCAACATCTATAGTGTTGAGCATGCGTGTTGAGCATGACGGTGGTGGTATACTGAAATGATTTGTCAACATCTATAGTGTTGAGCATGACGCGTTGAGTGGTATACTGAAATGATTTGTCAACATCTATAGTGTTGAGCATGACGTGTGGTATACTGAAATGATTTGTCAACATCTATAGTGTTGAGCATGACGTGTGGTATACTGAAATGATTTGTCAACATCTATAGTGTTGAGCATGACGTGTGGTATACTGAGGTGATTTGTCAACATCTATAGTGTTGAGCATGACGTGTGGTATACTGAGGTGATTTGTCAACATCTATAGTGTTGAGCATGACGTGTGGTATACTGAGGTGATTTGTCAACATCTATAGTGTTGAGCATGACGTGTGGTATACTGAGGTGATTTGTCAACATGCATAGTGTTGAGCAAGACGTGTGGTATACTGAGGTGATGTATCAACATCTTTCGGGTTGAGCATGACGTGTGGTATACTGAGGTGATTTGTCAACATCTATAGTGTTGAGCATGACGTGGTATAATGGTATACTGAGGTGATGATATCAACATCTATCGGGTTGAGCATGACGTGTGGTATACTGAGGTGATTTGTCAACATGTATAGTGTTAAGCAAGACGTGTGGTATACTGAGGTGATGTATCAACATCTTTCGGGTTGAGCATGACGTGTGGTATACTGAGGTGATTTGTCAACATGTATAGTGTTAAGCAAGACGTGTGGTATACTGAGGTGATGTATCAACATCTTTCGGGTTGAGCATGACGTGTGGTATACTGAGGTGATTTGTCAACATCTATAGTGTTGAGCATGACGTGTGGTATACTGAGGTGATTTGTCAACATCTATAGGGACACCAGTTGAGCATGACGTGTGGTATACTGAGGTGATATTGTCAACATCTATAGTGTTGAGGCACCCCACCTGTGTGGTATACTGAGATGATTTGTCAACATCTATCGGGTAAGAAGCAAGACGCGGTGGTATACTGAGGTGTTGAGGGTTGAGCATGATGTGTGGTATACTGTGGTGATATACTGAAATGATTGTCAACATGCATTTGTCAACATCTATAGTGTTGAGCATGACGTGTGGTATACTGAGATGATTTGTCAACATCTATAGTGTTGATGCATGACATCTATGTGAGCATGACGTGTGGTATACTGAGGTGATTTGTCAACATCTATAGTGTTGAGCATGACGTGTGGTATACTGAGGTGATTTGTCAACATCTATGGTGTTGAGCATGATGTGTGTGGTATATACTGAGGTGATTTGTCAACATCTATAGGTGTGAGCATGACGTGTGGTATACTGAGGTGATTTGTCAACATCTATAGTGTTGAGCATGACCTGTGGTATACTGAGGTGATTTGTCAACATCTATAGTGTTGAGCATGACCTGTGATATAATGCGGTGTATTGTCAACATCTATAGTGTTGAGCATGACCTGTGATATAATGCGGTCTGTTTTACTGTTGACAGGTTGTGTTCACTCTGCTGTTTGACCTGGAAGCATTGTTCAAGATCTGGTGTCTCGGTTTCGTGGGCTACCTCAAGCGGTCGCTGCACAAGTTCGAGCTGCTACTAGCCATCGGGACGACCATCCACATCATCCCTGACTGCTACCGCTCACAGTTCACATACTTCCAGGTGGGATGTGTTCACCGTCCGTGTCTTCTTCATCCTTTGGCTGTTGTTTACACACATGTATCTGCCTTCAGTGACAGACTCGACTGCTTGGCCCAGCGTGAATTGACATGGTCCTCAGTGTGGTAAATGAGCTGATCACGGTCTTCTGATGTGACAAGCTCCAACTGCAGCATACTACACGTTGTCTGATGTTTCCAGCATACTGTAAACGTACTTATTTTCTCGTGGTGCAATTTTCGCGAAATTGACAGTTTAGACTACATCGCGCGGTCAATTATTCGCTCAATCAGTAATTGCTGTAACTGCCAGCTGTCTCTTTGGCCGCCACTAATAGCAGTGAAAACAAACAGAGTGGCTTAACCTGTCAGGCGGCGTTTATCGCTTACTCACAAAGATCCTTATCTGTGCGATATACTAGTACAGAGCAATCCTTTACTCACGGAAGAGATGAAAAACACATCAGTCTTATGTTCCAAATTCTGACGATCTGACGAATTTACTTCTACTGTATATGAAGCTCTTTGTGATTTCAAACAAGCCGGGTTGTTGTGAATGAGATGATTGAGTGTTAAGTGACTATTCGCTTCATGATGTACTGGTAAATAAAATCTTAATGAATAAATAAAGTACTGCTGTATTATTTCTTTCCGAGTCGTTTCATGGTAATCTGTTTTGTATCAAACCATCTGTCACTACGATTGGTCGAAATAGATTTCCATGGCGGCCACAACACACATTGCTGTTTTCGCTAATTCGGCGATGGGATTTGGCTCATTATTTAATTATGTTTTGGGAAATCCATTACAGCGACAGTTAAGTATGATTCTTTATGCTACTATCAGTCGTCATTTTAAGATTCCAGTAGATTTCTGTCGTCAAACTTGATGTGTTATGGTAACAACTCAGGGGCGAGCGTGGCTAGACTGAATGAATGACAGGTTTATTCGCGGTGTATAAATTTTCGCGCTAAAATGTTTTGCGCGAAAAGCCCGAAAACAAAACCTGACGCGAAATATAATATGTTTACAGTATTTCAAAGTAGATATTGTTAGATTCAATGAAAGCATGCAAAGCAAACTGAGGGTGAATGTCTTGGCCCCGACTACTGGCTTGCCTGCCACCATGTGTCATCTGATTATCTGGATACCACTGAGGGCAATGGCAAAAGTATGTTTTACACATGATTGCCATGGAAACCAAATGTAGCATGGTGTGGAGTCATCCCACAGATGACATCCTTACCTTGTCAGCTTGCTGACGGGGTTATCCTCTTTGGTCATGTGGACAAGGCGTCCGACTTCGGATTAGAAGGTCTGTGGTTCGAATCCCAGCACGGGATTTTATGGCCGCTACACAAACATGACTTAAAAATATTCCAGCAACATTGAAAGAGGCTGGAGGTAGAATTGGACAAACGTAGATTCACTATTCCACACATTAAGAGTCAAGAGAAAATATTTCAGAATACTTTCAGGTAACCCTTGCCTGTTCAAGGCCAAACATCATTCATGGCATCAGTATTTGCTCTCATATGGTTTCCCAAAAATACTTTCTTTTTCTTATTCCTAGAATTGTATGCATCAATCTGTTAGAGGTTTGTACCAATATAAGTGCAATATACATTATTTTGAAAAGCCAGTCATGCTCATGCCTTTTATTACATTTGACTTCACTGTTTTACAGTCATTGGATTAGTGTTTGTATTGTTATAGAACTTATACTCTGAAGTATTGGGCTTTCTTGTTTCCAAATAAATTGTTCTAATGACTGAGGATGCTTGCAGGTTTTACGGGTTGTCCGACTTATCAAGGCGTCTCCGATGCTGGAAGACTTCTGCTTCAAGGTGAGTTGCTGACTCACTAGCTGGACTAGTAATGCATATGCCTCTTTAGAAAGTAGTCAAATGCAACAATATTTATATTTTGGATTACACGTCATTACTAAAGTGCAGATTCTAGTACTGTTTTCATACTCAATCCCATAAGAGCTAGGAAAGTCTAATCTCATATATAACAATTGTTCTAGTTGGAATACTACATGATGTTGACTATCCAGGGGAGAACCCACTAAGCCTTGTGTGTGCTTGTCAGATCTTTGGGCCAGGCCGGAAGCTGGGCAGCCTCATCCTGTTCACCATGTGTCTGCTGATCATTGCCTCCAGCATCTCACTCCAGCTCTTCTGCTTCATTGAGGACTTCACCAAGTTCGAGACCTTCCCACAGGTGGGTACCTCTGCTACATACTGTTCAACTCCAGGCTGTTAATTGGGGGACATGACTTACAATACTCAACGGACTGGAAAATGAACCAGTTCAAATCATTGTCGAAAATAAGTAACAAAATTATCATTGATATCAAGATTCATTACGTAAGGACCTATCAGGAATTTTCAGAAACAGTATCCTGAGGTCTGTCAAATTTTGCTGATAATTTGTAGTTTTTGACACTTATTTGTAAATGAACCATATAGATACTCGTATTGCATTGTCACTGATATAGCTAAAGTGTGTTGACAGCTTAACCCGATGCAGGATATGGGTGTCATGCCAGGCTCATGACGTCAGTGGTGGGCATCATGTTATGAAGCTTCTCTAGTTCCACACATTTATTTCTTGCACCAGTTTCAGTTCTAGTCTTTTATCAAAGCTTAAATCATGAATTCATTGTATTGTTTATTGTCATTATTAACCCTACAGTTTATGAGCCTGTGCTCTGTTTGATCTCCTAGTTCTCTTGTGTAGTTGACTGTGAAGCAGCCTCTTTATTACAGGATCCACAGCTGACAACCCACATCCTTCCACATAATAATTACAATGGTATTCTTCATTTGTCATTTTTGTTTCTTGTAAAACACCACACTCAGCAAAATTCCACCTATATGACTGCAGTCTGAAAATAATTAAGCCTGGACTCTGACTCCGGCCAGACAATCCAGTGATTGACATCATAAGCATCATTTTGCACAATTGTTATACGATGACATGCGTCAACCAATTCAGCGAGCCTAAACACCCAATCCTGTTAGTTGCCTCTTCCAGCAAGCATGGACGGATATAGACCAAATTTTTTCTTATCCTGACTCTTGATCTTTTGCTTAGCTTACCTACATCATTGAGGTCTACGCAATGCCTTTTATCTGGACAACGGCATACAAGTTCACCAAAGTGCCAGTCAACTACAGCTGAACTTCACAATCAAGTTGTTCACTCAACTAGGGTGGCTGGTGAACATGTTGAAGTCAGAATTGGTAACCAAAACAAGATCTACAGTTTCTGGGGATAAGATTTGTCATAACACAGAATCGTATTGTCGTCCCAGAGGATTGTTGGGTCAAGATACAAGCCATGATTCCACAAGCAGTCATCTCTCCATTAACACTACAAGCATGGCAATGTCTACTCGGTCTACTAACCTCGGCGCAGGACTTGACTCGCACAGGAAGGTTACAACTAAGACTGCTGCAACGGTTCCTGATAAAGCATCTAGACAGCGTCGACCCTATCTTGCTGCCAGACAACCTCAAGAGATATCTACTATGGTGGACTCACAGGTCGAACGTCTGCGAAGGGACCTATTTACAAGAGCCGGCCTTCGACACACATCTGTATGTAGACGCATCGCTACAAGGATGGGGGGCGCATCTCAACAACCAAGTTGCATCGGGGGAAATGGTCCAAGATAGAGCAGCAGCTTCACATCAATCTACTAGAGATGAAAGCAGTGATCAATGCCTTACAACTATGGTCCAGCTCGCTGGTCAACAAGATGTTGATGGTCCACACGGACAACTCCACAGTGACTTCGCCATAAACAGACAGGGATCCACGAGATCGTCAAGTCTTCTACAGCTCACATTCCAGTTGTTCGACATCACGGAGGAAGCAAGCATCTGGATAAAGGCGTGTCACATACCCGGAGCCAAGAATGAACTTGGCAGATGCTCTATCTCGACCACTGCACCCTTCACCCACAGAGTGGATGCTCCATCCAGAAGCGTTTCGGCTCATCATTAGGGACATAGGATCCCCCTGCATAGACCTGTTTGACACGAGGTTCAACAAACAACTACAGACGTTTGCATCACCAGTTACAGATCCACAAGCCTGGGCAACAGACGCACTGAACATATCATGGGAAGGACTAAACACTTACTCATTTCCACCCCCGATATTACTACCGAAAGTACTACTGAAGATCAAACAGACACAGGCTCTATGCTACAACTGACTTTAGTCACGCTCTATTGGCCAGCAAGAGTATGGTTCCTAGACCTATTAGAAGATCTCGGAAATCCAACACTAAAGTTACCAGAGTGGCCGAACCTGATCGTACATCCGCACACGGGAACCCTGCACAGTGCCAGCTACACATGTGGACCGTATCAAAACATGTTTTAAGAAGAGAGGATACTCTGCCAGGGCAGCCAAGGCAGTAACCTTAGCGTTACGCAGATCCACTCGCAATCTGTACGATGACAAGTGGCTGAAGTTTGAGACTTATGCAAAGCGGAAAGGCTTCATGGCGATGAAAGCTACTCATCCTCAAGTGGCGGAATACCTATGTCATCTGAGACATAGCAGGCATCTGAAAGGTTCGACACTATCTACGTATCTCGCTGCCATCAGTACAGTGATCACAATGAAGACAGGCATCAAGTTGACGAAAGTACCTGAGTTGCTAGCCCTGCTGAGATCTTTTAAACTGGAAGACCATCAAAAGAAATCAGAGCTCCGGCTTGGGATCTGAATGTAATTTTACGTCATCTTACAAGTGATGCCTACGAACCTCTAAAACAGACAACGTTCGAGCTGCTTACACAGAAGACTCTGTTCCTGCTAGCACTAGCCACGACAGCCCGAATATCAGAGATACATGCGCTGGATTCGGTCGAACAAGATTTGACACGGGGCAACATACAGCAATACATCTAGGACTTAGATGGGACTTTATTGCCAAGAACCAACTACCTGGTCAACCAGATAGACAGTTCCACGTACCAGCGCTATCTACAATCCTCGGCCCAGAGGTTACGGAGGACCTATCCTTGTGCCCAGTCAGAGCCCTGAAGATATATATTCAGAGAACAAAGACAAGGAGAAGAAAGTTCAAGCGCCTGTCCATCCCGTTATCTACAGAGATGTCAGCAGAAGTCTAAAGAACGACGATATCGTTCTGGATGAGAGCCGTTATACTGAGAACCTACAAAGCAGCAGGATTAGAACCTCAAAGAGCTTCCAACCCACACGAAGTCAGAGCACTGGTGTCTACACTGGCTCTGCACGAAACTGCTCCATATCTACAATCATGGAAGGATGCTTTTGGAAGTCAGACACGGTGTTTGCCAACCACTACCTCCGAGACAGCTACCGAAGATGTCTCCGGCATTCACCAATTTGGGCCTCTCATTGTAGCACAGCAACTAACGGTTCTACAAAGGCTCTGAGTTGGAAATCTCACCCTTTATCACGTTGACTTGTTGATAACTTTTACTAAGGAAAAGTATTACTTTGAAAGTCCATGCACACAGTCTAAGACAGGCTAGCATGAGTGATTAAAGACCCTGTACGGGTAAAGACCTTACCTGTACATTAAGGGGTCGCAACTCATTTATGATAAAGACCGTATCATAATCTATGGGTTGTTATGAGATATCTAGTAATAAGAAGATACTAGTTTATCTGTAGCCACATGAATCAACATGATTCAACTTGTCTGAGACTTAAGTAAGACAAGAAAGTGGTCCCCCCGAGTTATAACGGAAGTTGGAAGAATAGGATCTCGGAAATGCCGTTTCACAGTTCCCATGGGGGGGATACAGGACATATCTAAGGACAGCTGTTGTATCCACAACACCACCACCAATCCGTCCGATTTTGTAAGCAAAAGATCATGAGTCAGGATAAGAAAAAATATGTAATTTTTCAAGTACAATTGATATTTTTATAGTTATCCAGACTCATGACGAGAAGCCCTCCCAACCTCCCCGCTAGAAAACACTTCGGATTTCACAGCAAATCCAGGTGCATGGGCAGAAATACAGGAGAGAGTGACAAGTAAGGCTGGTCACATGACTGTTTGCGTCGGAAAAGGGAGGTAACTCGTGGGTGAGTGTATTTTTACATCCGCTTCGGGAACTTCAAGGGATTCAAGTGTTCCACTACACTTCGCATAGGAAAGGGAGCTAAGCAAAAGATCATGAGTCAGGATAAGTATAAAAATATCAATTTTACTTGAAAAATTACATTTCTATTCCTGATCTCTCACAGGTCACAGTTGTATCTGTGTTCCATCCAAATGTGGTCCTGTCACCACCAGGGTCTCACAATCATTTCTGATTTACATAATACCTGTAACCTCAAGATTGTAGGATCTCACAATCATTTCTGATTTACATAATACCTGTCACCTCCAGATTGTAGGATCTCACAATCATTTCTGATTTACATAATACATGTCACCACCAGGATCTCACAATCATTTCTGATTTACATAATACCTTTCACCTCCAGATTGTAGGATCTCACAATCATTTCTGATTTACATAATACCTGTCACCTCCAGATTGTAGGATCTCACAATCATTTCTGATTTACATAATACCTGTCAGCTGTAGATTGTAGGATCTCACAATCATTTCTGATTTACATAATACCTTCTTCCCCCCCCCCCCAGATTGTAGGATCTCACAATCATTTCTTGTTTACATAACACGTTTTAAGGACATCACCCACTTGATAAAGAATCCTTGAAACAATCATACCCATTTGCATAAATACGTCTTGTTCAATCTGAACATTATGAGGTCCCAAAACCTGACAAGAGGTCCACTTGAAGAATGATATCCACATTTCAGGGCTCAAACATGTTTCACAAGCACATTCAAGTTAGGTTCTCAGTGCATTGTTTACTGTGTAGAACAGACAGTTTAGCTGTACATGATGCTGACAATGTGATGCTGTGGCTTCTGTGGAGTCCATGTAGTGGGTGGCGTGGAGGTAGCTGCATGTGCCCATGCTGTGTTGGACATTTTGAACAATAAATGGAAACCCTGTATCTAAGTAGAAGTTACCCAAGCAGTTCATATTGTATGCAGGCCCGTTAGTGTGTCTCTCCCCGGCTAATACATGCTGTTTTCAATACCAGGCACTTAAGTCCATGTTCCAAATTCTCACACAAGAGGGTTGGATTGAGAATTTCGGCCGTAATGACAAGAGTTTCACACCCCATGGTGCAAGCTATGTGTGCTACACGTATTTCTTGCTATTTCATCTGTTTGTGACAGTGGTAAGTAGTCCGTCCTGCCTGACACATAAAGCCTGCTGCCTGCCTCGTGTTCATCTGTCTCAGCCTAACAGAATCTCCTTCTGCCTTGTCTAACACTGCGTCTGCTACAGTCAAAGATGGCTCTACAAAACAGTGCCCTTCTTCTGGGTGAGAGTGGCTGAAGTGTGTCAGTATTGCCTTATTGTATTGTTCAAATCTCACCATTTTTCAACATGTAATTATGAGGTCTCGGTGTACAAAATATACTATTGTTGACAATTAAATCATTCTGTGGTCATGATTCTCTCAAGGAAAAGCTGCATTAGACTTACAGACTTTCGATTCATGAAGGCTTGTGACAATCTAGTGATAACTAGGCTCTGACAGGTGTATCTAGTGATAACTCTAGGCTCTGACAGGTGTATCTAGTGATAACATTAGGCTTTGACTGGTGTATCTAGTGATAACTCTAGGCTCTGACAGTTGTATGAGTGATAACTCTAGGCTCTGACAGGTGTATCTAGTGATAACATAAGGCTTTGACAGTTGTATGAGTGATAACTCTAGGGTCTGACAGGTGTATCTAGTGCTAACTCTAGGCTCAGACAGGTGTATCTAGTGATAACTCTAGGCTCAGACAGGTGTATCTAGTGATAACTCTAGGCTCAGACAGGTGTATCTAGTGATAACTTGAGGCTTTGACAGGTGTCACATCAGGTGACTGGTACACAGTTTGTTAATCAAACTGAGATGTTGAAATGATGAAATAAACTGTGTACATACTTGGGCAGATTGTTTAGAACTGCTGCTTACAGACCAAGATGACTTCTGAATGACTGGAGAAGGAAGGGTGGAAGTAGTACATGTGTCAGGACTACTATTCCTGTCACATCGGATGGAGGACGAGCTCCACAACTCTGTGCCTTGCCCCCTTACTCCAACTTGTGTAGCCTGCTGCATCAACATCTCCTAACTGTTGATGGTTGTATAGCATCCATACATCCACTGCCGACATGTTTACTAAGTGTCCTGCATGTATTTCTAACTGATAGTCACTAATTTACATGTTTTGGCCACAAGGAACAAACAGTGACACTGGATGTTTGCTGTCCTGTAGATTGTCAGATAGCCTTATAGAATGAGTGGTGGTTTGGAAGCCTAGTGGTTAAAGCGTTCACTCATCACACCAAAGACCTGGGTTCGATTCCCCAGATGGGTACAATGTGTGAAGCCCATTTCTGGTGTTCCCCTGCCATGATATTGCTGGAATATTGCTAAAAGCAGCGTAAAACTAAACTCACTCGCACCCACTCACCTAAAAGAACGCTTGTACACTTCAATTCCTACAAATGTTTCATGACTAACATGGCCAACTATCCATTCCATTAGACAATCCCCAGTGTGTCATATTTATAACCCTAATTTATGAATCTGGCTCCAAACTTAAGTCGTTTAAGGAGGCCAGTCTGCCTCACCCTTGGAGATGCTTATCCCTCACTGACAAGCTGCATGTGCTACCATGTTACAGGTACCCTACATTGTCAGTTGACCTGTTTGTTTCTTGTGGAGGTAACAGTTGAATGAATTTCATGCATCACTTCAAGGTTCGCTACTTTAGAAAGAGGAAACATGGCAGGACTCCAGTGTGAGGTTCCAGCTTGCATCAGACTTGGTGTTTCCTCTCACTAACGTAAGCGAGCTGCTGTAGAGTTAAAGTTCCCTGCGAAGGGAAGCTAGCGTGTCCTGATGAGTTTGTGTATTGTGCTTTCTTCTCTCTCCTCACAGGCCTTCATGTCTATGTTTCAAATTCAAACGCAAAAAGGGTGGATTGACGTAATGCATATCACAATGTGGAGGACAGGGGAGAGAATCGCTCCCCTGGTTGCCATCTATTTCATATTCTACCATCTGTTCGTCACGCTGGTGAGTACTGCACACCTTGTCCACACCCGCTGCCAGGGGTGACGCTGTGCATACCCTCGTATCGTAGTCATGTGACTGTGCTGGCAGCTTTGGGGCATCCTCCATATCGTCGTGTTTATTTCCTGTTTCCAGGGAAACCCAGTCTGTTTCGTTATTGCGGTTTGGGCTTCTCCATCTATTTCTGCCTGACAATAATGCTGAATGAAATTGCTCAAATATGATATTGTTGGTGTACAGGGAGTCTATATACATTGATGTATTGGGGCTGCCAATTGTAGGTGTTTACTTGTACTCTCATTTTCAGCTGGACTGTTGTGGTCTAAAGCAACACTACATGTATCAGGTTGACTGTAGTGGTACATACCAACACTATGTGTATCAGGTAGACTGTAGTGGTACATACCAACACTACATGTATCAGGTAGACTGTAGTGGTACATACCAACACTACATGTATCAGGTTGACTGTAGTGGTACATACCAACACTACATGTATCAGGTTGACTGTAGTGGTACATACCATCACTACATGTATCAGGTTGACTGTAGTGGTACATACCAACACTACATGTATCAGGTAGACTGTAGGGGTACATACCAACACTACATGTATCAGGTTGACTGTAGTGGTACATACCATCACTACATGTATCAGGTAGACTGTAGTGGTACATACCATCACTACATGTATCAGGTAGACTGTAGGGGTACATACCAACACTACATGTATCAGGTAGACTGTAGTGGTACATACCAACACTACATATCAGGTTGACTGTAGTGGTACATACCAACACTACATGTATCAGGTTGACTGTAGTGGTACATACCAACACTACATGTATCAGGTTGACTGTAAGTGGTACATACCAACACTACATGTATCAGGTTGACTGTAGTGGTACATACCAACACTACATGTATCTGGTTGACTGAAGTGGTACATACCAACACCAGATGTATCAGGTAGACTGTAGTGGTACATACCAACACTACATGTATCTGGTTGACTGTAGTGGTACATACCAACACTACATGTATCAGGTAGACTGTAGTGGTACATACCAACACTACATGTATCAGGTTGACTGTAGTGGTACATACCAACACTACATGTATCAGGTTGACTGAAGTGGTACATACCAACACTACATGTATCAGGTAGACTGTAGTGGTACATACCAACACTACATGTATCAGGTTGACTGTAGTGGTACATACTATCACTACATGTATCAGGTAGACTGTAGTGGTACATACCAACACTACATGTATCAGGTTGACTGTAGTGGTACATACCAACACTACATGTATCAGGTAGACTGAAGTGGTACACATACCAACACTACATGTATTAGGTAGACTGTAGTGGTACATACCAACACTACATGTATCAGGTTGACTGTAGTGGTACATACCATCACTACATGTATCAGGTAGACTGTAGTGGTACATACCAACACTACATGTATCTGGTTGACTGTAGTGGTACATACCAACACTACATGTATCAGGTAGACTGTAGTGGTACATACCAACACTACATGTATCAGGTTGACTGTAGTGGTACATACCAACACTACATGTATCAGGTAGACTGTAGTGGTACATACCAACACTACATGTATCAGGTTGACTGTAGTGGTACATACCAACACTACATGTATCAGGTAGACTGTAGTGGTACTGTAGTGGTACATACCAACACTACATGTATCAGGTAGACTGTAGTGGTACATACCAACACATACCAACACTACATGTATCAGGTAGACTGTAGTGGTACAACACTACATGTATCAGGTAGACTGAAGGGGTACATACCATCACTACATGTATGTGGTTGACTGAAGGGGTGCATACCAACGCTACATTTTGATGACTTCTACTATTACATAGTTTTAGTGTATGTTAACTAAAGAGCTCGTTTTGCTTCTGGGAGTTGTTGTATGCATGAGAGGTTGTCACTTGCAGGCAGTGCGAAAAAAATAATTAACGAAACTGGAAGACATACTATCTACTCAATGTTTCTTGATTGGAAGTTGTTCCAAGTTCATATTTGAGCATAAAATAATCTGGGGTCATAAATGAATGCTAATAATGACATTTTCAGACAAATATCATTTTTTTAGAGTAGGTTATGTGTTGGTTACATATTATCTACCTGCAGGACAATGGCACTGATGGACTCTGGTAGCATATTCTGTTTGTGGCTTATTGTGCCGAGGATATGCTGCAAATGTGGTCTACAAACTGAATATGCTATCTCACTAACACAGCAGACTTGTGGGGCCAGCTGACAGTAGATAATATCACTCACTCACAAAAGAACGGCCTACAGTCCAGTCTTACTTGTAGCCAGGCATTTTACAACATATATGTTTATATACACAGACAACTTAGTTTAGCACCCCCTGACATATCTCACAATTGACTGAGCCCCGATTTTAACCCTTTGGAGCATATCTGGGATATGATTGGTCGCCGTATGCAACAAAGGGATCCTCCCGTACAGAACTTGGCCCAAATGGAAGTGTATTTTTTAAAATTATCATCATAAAATCAACATGGATTCCAATCATTTTGTCAGGGGTTTTTTATGAGTCAAAGGATCATACGGGTAAGAAAAACTCTATTTTTCCATCGTGGTCAGCACATAGTTACATTGCAAAAATACAGGGTGTGCTTAATTAAGTTGTTTGTGTATAATACAAAGGCTCGGTGAACGTTCCCTCATCACCTGACCCATGTGCAGTAAAGTTAATAACTGATTAAAGCAATTCAAACTTTAGGCTAAATTTGCACAAAATATATTTGCTTGAAGTATAAAGAGTAATCTTCGGACAGACCAATAGTTATATCATGTAATCGAAACAAAATCCAGGTCAAATAAGGTTTCTGTGCTGGAGTGATTGTCTTGGTTAATTCCCTGGGTACCAGGACTGGGAGGCCGACTGTAGGCCAATATATGGGGCTAGTACACATTACTTTAACATGTGTGGTAGATAGTCTAATATCTGTCAACATACTGCATCTACTTGTTTGTGCACCTGTTGGTGTGATGAAACACACAGTGATCTGTTACAACATACTACAGCTGGTGGTATTACAGAGCGCCTGTGGTGGAGCTACAGAGGGCCTGTGGTGGAGCTACAGAGTGCCTGTGGTGGTGCTACAGGGTGCCTGTGGTGGTGCTCCAGGGTGCCTGTGGTGGTGCTCCAGGGTGCCTGTGGTGGTGCTACAGAGTGCCTGTGGTGGTGCTACAGAGTGCCTGTGGTGGTGCTCCAGGGTACCTGTGGTGGTGCTCCAGGGTGCCTGTGGTGGTGCTACAGAGTGCCTGTGGTGGTGCTACAGGGTGCCTGTGGTGGTGCTCCAGGGTGCCTGTGGTGGTGCTACAGAGTGCCTGTGGTGGTGCTCCAGGGTGCCTGTGGTATTGCTACAGGATACCTGTGGTGGTGCTACAGGGTACCTGTGGTGGTGCTACAGGGTGCCTGTGGTGGTGCTACTGTGGTCTCATCTTGTGTAGTGTAGTCTATGTGTGGGTGTTCTGGCTGCCACCCAGATATTTGTCTGACACCGCTCAGCATCCCTGTGTTCAGGCAAACTCTCACGAGGCTTCATGCAGAACGTACTGATGTGCTACGATACCCTTAGAGATTGTTTTGAAATGGAAAATATAAAAATTAAAGAACTGGTTTGACTTAAAGTATTAGAGCTCTGTTTTGGGGCAAAGCTTAAATGATACAGCTGGAAATGTTCACCCTATATTTGTGCGTACTGCGATGTGGAGCTGAGGTATGCCTGAACATAGGGGCGTGGCCCAATACTGCCATAGTTACCATGACAACAGAGACAGGTGGAGAAGCCCAACTGTGAGGCGTGCAGGGTGGGGATCCATGTATTCTAGATGTCTGTACACATATCTTTGTATTCTTTTCAGTTCTGTTTGTTTTCAGCAGCTACTCTGCCACCTAGCATCACTCTGTACCTTAGTGTCACCGCAGTCTGTATGGTAAACAGTAAATATTAGCAACCACAAGGTAACCTTAAGGCGTGCAAATGTCCTACATCATATGTTAAATACTAATCACAAACAAATTAACCATTGGCATTTAAGGATGATAAATTTTCCCTACATACATAGGGATGTTTCTTAAGTTTCAGTTAAAGCAACTTTCACCCTCCTGAGACATTTTGTTTTGAGTTTGGATTTGAGATATAGACACTTTCTGTCTTGATTGTCTAACCCTTTGAAAATCTGTCAGTTAACTGTGTGGAAATCCAGTGTAAACATGCTGAAATTACATGACTGTAAGCTAACACTTCTAGCAGAATAGCTCAGCTCTTCTGCTGGTACTGACGTATTGTTTCAATATTCAGTTGATTTCAGTGTCTTTTTTTCCTTCATGTAATAGATGTCCTACATGCATTATAGTACAATGGTAATGTTCTGCTTTTGTGTGATGACTATATTTTGCACATGAGTTATTTGTGGTAGATATGAGTAGGCTGTATGGATTATTTCAAAAGTATTTCTCCTCTATAACTGTTTCTCCTCTATATGTCATTTTATGTAATTAATTTGTTATAACTTGCTCTTCCAATGATATCTAATCTTGTTTTCAATGTAATTTGGTAAATTTGTAATGATATGTATAAGATGATATTTCTATAGAACCAGATTGACAGCCATTACAGTTTTTCCTCTCTGTATGAAAATGTGTAAAGTAATGCAGGACTGCCTGCTGAAGGAAATGATGTTTGTGCCATCAATGCTGTTGCTGTATTATGTTACTGCTGTACACAGATTGTCATCAGCTTGTTTGTGGCTGTTATCCTTGACAACTTGGAGTTGGATGAAGATATCAAGAAGCTGAAACAGGTCAGGACTTGGTCGTTGTGAGATACTGGCTAAATACTCAGGGTGATTGCCAGACAATATTCTAGTGACCTTATGTGTCTCATCAGATGTTTGTCTCAGGACATATGCAGGAAAGGCTAGCTTTCCTTCAATTATTAGGGCTCCTTGCCTCTAGGCAGGAGACCTATTGTAATCGTTCGGATTACTATTATTATTATTATTATTTATTATTCCACCGATTTTTGTACCAAAGATAACTCCTAAACCAATGCTCAATCCCTCACCAAAATCACACAGATGCGCACTAAGGTGTAGATATTCCCCTTAAATACCTCTAGGCTCTAGGCCCAATAGCAAAGGGGATAATTCAAAATTAATTCCAAAATTTCAACGTTTGAGAGCAAATATCTCAAGAACTAATTGTTCCAACACTTCCAAATTTCTTGTACAGATGCACAATCGAATTACCAACAAGTTTTCTGGACGGGTCAAATCGCTAAAGCGTACTGTTTGGCAGTTATTTTTGTTTTCAGTTTTTGGCGATGTTTTTCGGCAGTTTTCTGAATAGTTTGCTCCCAAAATGTGCAAATTCTGCACACAGAGTGCAAGTATGGTAGCTGATGTCTTGGTGATTCCAGAACACTAATTGTGTTGACCGTAGACCCAAGAACAACTGAGATACAGGTTTTTAAAAAGGGAACTATTTCTTCTCCGGAACTTCTTAAAAGGTACAAGACCCCCGCACCCCCGCCAGTATTTTCTGAAGATCCGCTCGCCTGTCAGAAAACGTGTTCTGGCTCCGTTTTGGACGTTTGATTTCCAGCCCTCAGATGCAATAGATAGAACTAGAGCCAAGGAGACCTCATCGTTGCCTGCAACTATATTTAATACATGAATTTGACAGGTCATTTTGAATTAATTATGAGTATTGTCATTAGCATAGTGACAAAGTGATATTTTTCATTAATTTTCACTTACCTTTTTGTGCTTTTCACATAAGTAAGTTGAAACATTGCCCTACAGGTTTTGCTCTCTTTTACTAAAGAATGGAGGTGTTTTATCCTTTTGGTGGCCTGTGTTTCTTTGTTGTTTTTGGTCTAAACATATTTTTATTTGCGCCAAAGCTGAATAGTCCTAGTGGCATATATAATGGCCTTTTATTTCAAGACCAGGGAGATGAGATTGTTTATCATACAGGTGCCATGTGGTTTTGTGTTGACAGTTAAAGGCCAGGGAGACAAGATCGTTTATCCTACAGGTGCCATGTGACAGTTGAAGGCTAGGGAGATGATATTGTTTATCTTACAGGTGCCATGTGGTTTTGTGTTGACAGTTGAAGGCTAGGGAGATGAGATTGTTTATCATACAGGTGCCATGTGGTTTTGTGTTGACAGTTGAAGGCCAGGGAGATGAGATTGTTTATCTTACAGGTGCCATGTGGTTTTGTGTTGACAGTTGAAGGCTAGGGAGATGAGATTGTTTATCTTACAGGTGCCATGTGGTTTTGTGTTGACAGTTGAAGGCTAGGGAGATGAGATTGTTTATCTTACAGGTGCCATGTGGTTTTGTGTTGACAGTTGAAGGCTAGGAGATGAGATTGTTTATCTTAAAGGTGCTATGTGGTTTTGGGTTGACAGTTGAAGGCTAGGAGATGAGATTGTTTATCTTACAGGTGCCATGTGGTTTTGTGTTGACAGTTGAAGGCTAGGGAGATGAGATTGTTTATCTTACAGGTGCCATGTGGTTTTGTGTTGACAGTTGAAGGCCAGGGAGATGAGATTGTTTATCATACAGGTGTCATGTGGTTTTGTGTTGACAGTTGAAGGCTAGGGAGATGAGATTGTTTATCTTACAGGTGCCATGTGGTTTTGTGTTGACAGTTGAAGACTAGGGAGATGAGATTGTTTATTTTACAGGTGCCATGTGGTTTTGTGTTGACAGTTGAAGGCTAGGGAGATGAGATTGTTTATCTTACAGGTGCCATGTGGTTTTGTGTTGACAGTTGAAGGCTAGGGAGATAAGATTGTTTATCTTACAGGTGCCATGTGGTTTTGTGTTGACAGTTGAAGGCCAGGGAGACAAGATTGTTTATCTTACAGGTGCCATGTGGTTTTGTGTTGACAGTTGAAGGCTAGGAGATAAGATTGTTTATCTTACAGGTGCCATGTGGTTTTGTGTTGACAGTTGAAGGCCAGGGAGACAAGATTGTTTATCTTACAGGTGCCATGTGGTTTTGTGTTGACAGTTGAAGGCTAGGGAGATGAGATTGTTTATCATACAGGTGCCATGTGGTTTTGTGTTGACAGTTGAAGGCTAGGGAGATGAGATTGTTTATCCTACAGGTGCCATGTGGTTTTGTGTTGACAGTTGAAGGCCAGGGAGACAAGATTGTTTATCCTACAGGTGCTATGTGGTTTTGTGTTGACAGTTGAAGGCTAGGGAGATGAGTGCTGAGACCCAGGAGTTCCTTCCTCTGAGATTGCGCGTGTTTGCTAAATTCCCGTAAGTTATGTTTAACACTTTATTGTGCTGAAAGTCTTAGCAGTGTGTGAATACATGAAAGATATTATGTAATCCCATTTGCCAGTAAACTCGTGAAGATCCGGGTTAAAATTGATGTTCAGTAACCCATGCTTGTTGTAATCAGGTGCTCAGGATCGCTGACTTAGCTGGCACATGTCATCGTATCCCAATTGTGTAGATCGATGCTCATGCTGTTGATCACTTGATTGTCCGGTCCAGACTCAATTATTTTCAGACCGTCGCCATATAGCTGGAATATTGCTGAGTGTACAGACCTACAAATCAAACAACCTGACATTTGGATTGAGCATTGAGGCTGACAGTCATTGTAGATTTCCATGAAACATACTTATATTCTTTATTGTTTACAGCGTTCCTTGGGATAGTTTTTAGTAAGAACAGCATGCTCAGATGCTTATGTTGTGACCATGCATCAGTTCAAGTCATATATAAGTAGATGTGATCGCCACTGTGGCATGACAGCTACTGGTACGAAATCGTGTAGCTGATCATATTATGTGTCATGTATCTGGATACACTCTGTTGAAACTGTTGGCTAGTCATCAGTCTCTAGTTGCAGAAACTATATTGGGATAGCACAGCACAGTGAAATTAGCTGTGTGTTTATGATAAGAGAAGTCAACAAAGCCAACTTAACTTTCCTTGTGATATACATTTTGCATTTTATATGTTTGTTGACTATGGAAGAGGAATACAAGCTATAGTAGCACCAGCTGCTACTTTGGTGATTCACTGAGGTGTCAACACATCAATTTATCCTTCTTTCCTGATCAGATTGCGAATTACAGGAACATTAATCAATAGTTCATCACATTACAAGGTTTGAATTTCTGATTTAATGGGAAAGGATTCTTTTCAGAGACCATCCGCAGATGGT
Source organism: Haliotis rubra (assembly GCF_003918875.1). Classification (NCBI taxonomy): domain Eukaryota; kingdom Metazoa; phylum Mollusca; class Gastropoda; order Lepetellida; family Haliotidae; genus Haliotis; species Haliotis rubra. The sequence goes on from NW_025767041.1 coordinate 611,043, forward strand.
GAGAGTACACAAAATGTCCAATGACTTTGACATCGCGGATGTGCGTGAGAGCTTCATGCGCCAGTTCCAGACAAATCAGAACAGCTTGAACCTGGTGGTGGACACCCAGGACCACGACCACCAGGTGTCCTCATGCCTCAAGGCAGCTCACCTCCACCTCATCAAGTCTCCAACACACGAGACACGCAGTGGAGGGGTGGTCGAAAAGAAGAGTGGCATCTTTACCATTGTCAGGTGAGACCTGTCATAGTGTGACCACCTTTACCATTGTCAGGTGATTCCTGTCATGGTTCCTGTCAATAACCTATCATAGCCTCTTTACCATTGTCAGTTGAGGCCTGTCATAGGATTACTGCCTTTACCATTGTCAGGTGAGATTCCTGTCATAGTATGACTGCCTTTACCATTGTCAGGTGAGACCTGTCATTGGTGACAACTGCCCATACCATCTTACCATTGTCAGGTGGTTCCTGTCATAGTATGACCACCTTTACCATTGTCAGGTGAGACCTGTCATAGTATTACTGCCTTTACCATTGTCAGGTGATTCCTGTCATAGTATAACTGCCTTTACCATTGTAGTATGAGACCTGCCTTTACCATTGTCAGTGATTCCTGTCATACTGCCTTTACCATTGTCAGGTGAGTCCTGTCATAGTATAACTGCCTTTACCATTGTCAGGTGAGACCTGTCATAGTATAACTGCCTTTACCATTGTCAGGTGAGTCCTGTCATAGGATAACTGCCTTTACCATTGTCAGGTGAGTCCTGTCATAGTATAACTGCCTTTACCATTGTCAGGAGAGACCTGTCATAGTATAACTGCCTTTACCATTGTCAGGTGAGGCCTGTGATAATGTTATCATTGACTGTGAGTAAAGTGTGTGATCATCAGGGTGAAGAGGGGTTCTACTGCATAAAGTATGTGTTTGTTTTGTCACCAGACATTTCATTTAAGGTAAAGAGGGGTTCAACTGTGAAAAGAGTGTGTTTGTTGTGTCACCAGGGATTCCAGTCAGCACAAGGTGGAGAGCGGAGGGTCTGCTCAGCTGATAGCAGCCGGAAGCAAGGCCCTGTCCTTACTGGGGCAACAGCATCAGATTCGCATGGACCAGCGCAGGTAATGGGCCCCTCAGTAAGGCTTTGTAAAGACATTGATCACATGATCAGTGTTTGTGACTTGCATGATTGTCTACATCATTGTTTCTTGTTGGCCTGAATTGTTATACTCATGACCTGATTCCAAGGTATTCCGTCCATCCGAAGACTCTTTGGTTAACCAATAACTTAAAAAACTATTGATTGGATTGTTTTCAAATTTGGGGGCCACCTTCCTTGTTTAAAGAAGAGGTGCAGTACAAATTGTGATGTTGTTTCTTTTAAGAATTACAGCTATTTGAAAATTTGAATTTTGAAAACTATTGGTTTGATTGTTTTCAAATTTGGGGACATCATTCCTTGTAATTTTGTAAAGAATAACCATTATCAATTGTTGTTCAGCATTGTCTGACAGCTTGCCTATGTTTCGTGCCTGGCCAGGATTTATTATTTTCAGACAGTTGTGACAGGTTGAACATTGCATGATTAAACAACATGCAACATTGCTCACCATCTCACTGACTCATCTAATACACATCATCCTGATTTTCAATTTCAAGGAGTATGCGTGGATCCCGCCCAAGTAGCATGCGTATTCGGCCGCACGGCACACTGCGGGAAAATGGTGACATAAACATGATGCATGCTGGGAGTCTCGCTGGTCGCCGCACAGATGACTTTGACATAAAGGTGTGGCAGCAGAAGAAACAACAGGCAGAGATCAAGAGGTGAGAGGCTTGTACAGTAGGAAGAATATATATGGTATATGTGTGATGGTAGTGGTGTACAAGCCTGTGTAATGGTAGTGGTGTACAAGCCTGTGTAATGGTAGTGGTGTACAAGCCTGTGTGATGGTAGTGGTATACAAGCCTGTGTAATGTTAGTGGTATACAAGCCTGTGTAGTGGTAGTGATTTCCAAGCCTGTGTAATGGTAGTGATGTACAAGCCTGTGTAATGGTAGTGGTGTACAAGCCTGTGTAATGGTAGTGGTATACAAGTCTGTGTGATGGTAATGGTGTACAAGCCTGTATGCCTGTGGTGTACCAAGCCTGGTAGTGGTAGTACAAGCCTGTGTGATGGTAGTGGTATACAAGCCTGTGTGATGGTAGTGGTATACAAGCCTGTGTAATGGTAGTGGTATACAAGCCTGTGTAATGGTAGTGATATACAAGCCTGTGTAATGGTAGTGGTTTACAAGCCTGTGTAATGGTAGTGGTGTACAAGCCTGTGTAATGGTAGTGGTGTACAAGCCTGTGTAATGGTAGTGGTATACAAGCCTGTGTGATGGTAGTGGTATACAAGCCTGTATGTGGTAGTGGTGTACAAGCCTGTGTGATGGTAGTGGTATACAAGCCTGTGTAATGGTAGTGGTATACAAGCCTGTGTAATGGTAGTGGTATACAAGCCTGTGTAATGGTAGTGGCATACAAGCCTGTATGCGTAGTGGTGTACAAGGTGTATGCGTACGTATGGTAGTGGTGTACAAGCCTGTGTATAGTGGTGGTAAAATACGTATCTTGGTAGTGGTGTGGTACACAAGCCTGTGTGATGGTAGTGGTGTACAAGCCTGTATGCGGTAGTGGTGTACAAGCCGTGTATCAAGCGGTAGTGGTAGTGTACAAGCCTGTATGCGAGTGGTGTACAAGCCTGTATGGTAGTGGTGTACAAGCCCGTATGCTGTATGTGGTAGTGCCTGTATGCGTAGTGGTGTACAAGCCTGTATCGCGTGGTGGTGTACAAGCCTGTATGCGGTAGTGGTACAAGTGTACAAGCCTGTATAGTGGTGTACAAGTAGTGGGTGTACAAGCCTGTATGCAAGCCTGTGGTGGTGTACAAGCCTGTATGCGGTATCGTAGTGTGTACAAGCCTGTATCTTGGTAGTGGTGTACAAGCCTGTATGCGTAGTGGTGGTGTACAAGCCTGTATGCGGTGTAGTGGTGTACAAGCCTGTATCATGATGTAGTGTGGTAGTGAAAGCCAAGCCTGTATGGTAGTGGTGGCCTGTACAAGCCTGTATGCGCCTGTATTGTGTAAGCCTGTATGCGGTATTGGTGTACAAGCCTGTATGCCTGTAGTGGTGGTGTACAAGCCTGTATGCGGTAGTGGTGTACAAGCCTGTATGCGGTATTGGTGTACAAGCCTGTATGCGGTAGTGGTATACAAGCCTGTGTGTTCTGCTGACAGGAACCAGCAGGAGGAGGAGCTGCGTGAGAACCACCCTTACTTCGACACACCACTGTTCTTTGTGGGCCGGGAGAGCAAGTTGAGGAAAATCTGTCAACTGATCGTCAATGCCAAGTACAAATACATGTCAAGTGGACCCCATCACTGGCAAAGAAATCAAGAGCAAGTACAAGCGCTTCCAGTGAGTTCAGTATTATACAATCTCTGTTTGTTTCCTTGTTGCCTCAAGGCTGACAGTCGTCAGGTGGGTGTTTTACAGTGTTGCCCATGCCTGTGTATCTGTGTGTTGCAGCAAGCTGCTGGGTCTAGTCACCTACTTGGACTGGATAATGATCATCGTCACCATCCTCTCCTGCACCTCCATGATGCTGGAGACTCCACACAGGCGCATCATGAATGATGACAAACTCAAGGTAATATTTCAATCCGCAATACAGCATAGAAAAGTTTTGTTTCATACAGATTTAATAAAATAATGCACATCTTCATGTAATGACCAGATTTGTATGCATATATAGAGAATACTACACGAGGTCTCATTACATACGATTTATACGAAACGAGTGTCCTTCCTATGGTATCTGACCGAGCGAAAGCGAGGTCAGATAACATAGGAAGGTCACGAGTTTCGTATAATTCGTATGTAATAAGAACGAGTGTGGTATTTTATTTATTACCCACGTCTTACATGCATTAAATTGACAAAATAGCGTATTTTTGTTATGTTTTTGGTTTCAAACCGAAACCGGTTTCATAAAGAGGTTGCGGAAGAGTTTTGTACTGTAGTACAATATTTGCATGACGTCACACTGTAATGACGCCACTGCCATGGTAACCGATGCCACGATGCATGTCAGTTGTCATCGCCTCGCACAGCCTCCTACAGTAAACTACTCCGTAGAAAGCACCTCGCTTTCTTGGTTTCCAGTTGTTGCTTCATTCGGCTAACATCACTGGTGGAAACATTGGCGCTTATGTTTTCGACGGGTATAATGTCTCAGTTCGACTCACAATTAAACAGCGACACGGCAACGTTCGCAATGTTTACATTCCCACAATGCATATAAGTTGTAGAATGAATTAATTCACGTGTTTGTTATGAATGAAAACATAGTTACGTCAGAATGTGACCTAATTGAGAGGTCATCGGTTATCCAATCAAATCGTTAGAATCTCAGGTCAAGTCGTTACGACACAGGTCAACGCGATACGACACTCGTGCTGACGTACGAGATTAGTATGCAACTACCCATACGTTGACCATGTGGGTAATAAATATCACTATTATAGCCTGTGTGGTGGTATGGCTCAGATGTGATATTGTTTTATTTAGCTATCATTGTGGTCAGGGTCATAAGGTGAACGTCATCCTGCTGGGGTTTGTACGGTGCTTATATTGGTCACAAGGAATGTTCTTGCAGGTGATTGACTGAGATTGGGAGTCATGATCATTTGACGGGAAGAATTTAAATTTCTGTGAGGCAATGGACAGGGGTTTAATTGTTTTTATCCCCTGCCGCGCGTTTATATATTAGCCCGAAGCGGGGGATAGTATTAGGCTCCATCCGTCCGTCCGTACGAATTGGAATATCTTAAGAACCGTTGACTAGATTCTTTTCATATTTGGTACCTAGCTTCCTCACATTATAAGAAAGGCCCAAGTCAGGTTTGGTGACCTTGACCTTCATTTCAAGGTCACAAGGGGACTTTAACGTTTTACCTGCATGTTAAGCTATCTCAAGAACTGTTAAAGGGATTTTCTTCATATTCAATACTAAGCTTTATCTAGGGATGGCGCAGGGCCCAGTCGATTTTTGTGACCTTCACATAATTTTCAAGGTCATGGCGACACTTTGAAGATTTCAGCATGTAAACCTGCATGTTAAGCTATGTCAAGAACCCTTAACTGGATTTTCTTCATATTTGACACCAAGCTTTATCTAGGGAAGGCACAGGGCCTAGTCAATTTTGGTGACCTTCATTTAATTTTCAAGGTCACAGAGACCTTTGAAGATTTCAGCATATTAACCTGCATGTTATGCTTGTCAGCAAGATACCTCAAGAACCATTCACTGGAGTTTCTTCATATTTAACACCAAGCTTCATCCAGGGAAGGTGCAGGGCCAAGTCGATTTTGGTGACCTTCACTTTATTTTCAAGGTCACAGAGACACTTTGAAGATTTCACCATGTTAAATTGCATGTTAAGATAGTCAGCAAGATATCACAAAAAATATTCACTGGATTTTCTTCATATTTGACACCATGCTTCATCTAGGGAAGGCCCAGGGCTCAGTCAATTTGGGGGACCTTCACATACTTTTCAGGGTCACGACGAGACTTTGAAGATTTCAGCATGTTATCCTGAATTGTCAGCAAGATATTTCAAGAACGGTTCACTTTATTTTCTTCATAGACTTTCAAGACTTACCTTGAATGTTTTCAATAAGCAATTTCTTTAGTATTATTTTTGCATATTTCATACACTATGACATTCATGTCAAGGTCAAAGTCAGTCTTGAAAATATGTGTGTGTTTGAACAATTAAAGAGCAAGATATCAAGAGAGGTTGACTGGTCATGTTTTTGTTGACATTTACCTTCATCTTAAATTTTCATTACTTTATAAGTTTGATTTGATAATTTGCGGTGGGGGATTATGTCACCTTAGTGACAATGCCTGTTATATATACCATGTGATTTGTCAAACCAGAAGTTTGTTTCTGTCTTACTAATCCTGCTGGATCAAGACTTTCTGATTAAACTTCAACTGCACTGAGCACCTGTTGACCCCCAAAAATATAAGTGACGTAATGGCACTTCCTTCAAAATGAAGTACACATAAAACTTTGCTTTATATTTTGTGAGGAATGGGACCTTCAATCCATAAGACTTACGGTATTGTGTTCAAAGTGATTTCATCAGACCAGACAATTCTCCGATTCTGTTAAGTGAGCTCAGACGATGAGACATTGAATGTTTGTGCTAAATAGGCATGTGTGTTGCCAAACTGATGTGGACTGAACCAATGTGATTGTCCTTGCTCCAGATTGCGGAGTATGCCTTTGTTGTGTGCATGAGTCTGGAGATGAGCCTCAAGCTGATGGCCAATGGCCTGCTGTTTACACCCAAGGCTGTCGTGAGGGATTTCAGTGGCATCCTGGATCTCTTTGTGTACGGGGTAAGTGACAGATGCACCTGTACATGTTTCTTCTGTGGCAGTGCCTCATGGTTCCGTGTGATTGTTGAGTACCACCTGAAAGGGAGAATATAGCTGCCATAAGCAACAGTGATGTAGTTCAGATTAAAAAAGTCTGAAACACTGCACTTGATAACATAGAAACATACATTAATCATCTTTATTCCTGTCATGCATTGTTTACTAGTATTATTTTACAAAGGACTGATATCTTGTTTTGCAATATATTTATAAATTGCATAAGCAAACTGGCATCTCATACTGGCAGCTGTTAATTTCAAAACCTGGTGTTGCTGTCGTATTGCTTGCCCGCCTTGATCCTATGTAGAGTTGTGGTTAACACCAACCTGTATGTATTTGTTGTAGATCAGTGTTGTGTTCCTGTGCTGGATGCCCAATGAAGTGCCGCCAATGTCGGGTGCCCAGGTGTTCATGATCCTGAGATGTCTGCGGCCTTTACGTATCTACAGCTTGGTGCCTCACATGCGGAAGGTTGTCTTTGAGCTGGTGCGAGGATTCAGGGAAATATTGTTGGTAAGTTGCATCCGTATACTGGAGAGGGAGCTCCTGGTCATTTATAGAGCATGTAGACCTACTATTTCACCAAATCTGATCTAATTCTACATAACAGTTAGAACATGTCACCAAATCTGATCTTACGTAACATTTAGAACATGTAGCCCTACTATTTCACCAAATCTGATCTTACGTAACATTTAGAACATGTCCCTTCGTTCTTTATTCCGTAGACTGGAAAGAGGTGGTAGTAGCTACATTTCCCATGTATCAACTGACCGTGTGACTGTTTATTTGCCAGGTATCCGTGCTGCTCATCGTCCTCATGTTTGTGTTTGCCACATATGGCGTTCATCTACTTGGAGGCCGACTGGCTCGCTGTAATGACCCAAATATCGGATCCAGGGTAAGGACTATTCTCACTCGTAGAAAATAGGTCTAAAGTTTGTAAGAGGTGAAATGGGGAGACATGTCCAAAACAGTGTCCTTGACGGGAAGTTTTTGTGTTGCAGGAAAACTGCACTGGGCTGTTCTTCAGCAAGGTGTACATCACGAAAATGAAGATTGATCGCAAGGACAATGAGGGTCCTGGATTTCTGGTACCCAGAGTCTGGTCAGTGGAAACAGTTCACACATGTCTATATTCACCAATAATCTGACCAATGGCAACAGTTCACACATGTCTATATTCACCAATAATATGACAATGCCATCAGTTCACACATGTCTATATTCACCAATAATATGACCAATGCCATCAGTTCACACATGTCTATATTCACCAATAATCTGACCAATGGAAACAGTTCACACATGTCTCTATGTTCACCAATAATCTGACCAATGGAAACAGTTCACACATGTCTATAATCACCAATAATCTGACCAATGGCAACAGTTCACACATGTCTATATTCACCAATAATCTGACCAATGGAAACAGTTCACACGGTCTATGTTCACCAATAATCGACTAATGGAAATAGTTCATATATGTCTATATTCACCAATCATCTGACCAATGGCAACAGTTCACACATGTCTATATTCACCAATAATCTGACCAATGCCAACACTTCACACATGTCTACAATGCTTCACACATGTCTATATTCACCAATAATCTGACCAATGGAAACAGTTCACATATGTCTATATTCACCATTAATCTGACCAATGAAAACAGTTCACACATGTCTATATTCACCAATAATCTGACCAATGGAAACAGTTCACACATGTCTATATTCACCAATAATCTGACTAATGGCAAGAGTTCACATATGTCTATATTCACCAATAATCTGACAATGCCAACAGTTCATACATGTCTACATTCACCAATAATCTGACCGATGGCAACACTTCACACATATCTATATTCACCAATAATCTGACCAATGGCAAGAGTTCACATATGTCTATATTCACCAATAATCTGACCAATGGCAAGAGTTCTTATATGTCTTTTCACCAATCATCTGACCAATGGAAACAATTCACACGTGTCTATGTTCACCAATAATCTAACCAGTGGAAACAGTTCACATGTCTATATTCACCAATAATCTGACCAATGGAAACAGTTCACACATGTCTATATTCACCAATAATCTGACCAATGGAAACAGTTCACATAAGTCTATATTCACCAATAATCTGACCAATGCCAACAGTTCACACATGTCTATATTCACCAATAATCTGACCCGATGGAAACAGTTCACATATGTCTATATTCACCAATAATCTGACCAATGGCAAGAGTTCACATATGTCTATATTCACCAATAATCTGACCAATGGAAACAGTTCACACATGTCTATATTCACCAATAATCTGACCAATGGAAACAGTTCACATATGTCTATATTCACCAATAATCTGACCAATGGAAACAGTTCACATGTCGTGTCTATATTCACCAATAATCTGATCAATGGAAACAGTTCACATATGTCTATATTCACCAATAATCTGACCAATGGAAACAGTTCACACGTATGTCTATATTCACCAATAATCGGACTAATGAAAACAGTTCACATATGTCTATATTCACCAATAATCTGACTAATGGCAAGAGTTCACATATGTCTATATTCACCAATCATCTGACCAATGAAAACAGTTCACACATGTCTATATTCACCAATAATCTGACCAATGGAAACAGTTCACACGTGTCTAAATTCACCAATCATCTGACCAATGGCTAGAGTTCACATATGTCTATATTCACCAATAATCTGACAATGCCAACAGTTCACACATGTCTATATTCACCAATAATCTGACCAATGGAAACAGTTCACATATGTCTATATTCACCATTAATCTGACCAATGAAAACAGTTCACACATGTCTATATTCACCAATAATCTGACCAATGGCAAGAGTTCACATATGTCTATATTCACCAATAATCTGACCAATGGCAACAGTTCACATCTGTCTATATTCACCAATAATCTGACCAATGGAAACAGTTCACACGTGTCTATGTTCACCAATAATCTGACCAATGAAAACAGTTCACATAAGTCTATATTCACCAATAATCTGACCAATGGAAACAGTTCACACGTGTCTATATTCACCAATAATCTGACCAATGGAAACAGTTCACATAAGTCTATATTCACCAATAATCTGACCAATGAAAACAGTTCACATATGTCTATATTCACCAATAATCTGACCAATGGAAATAGTTCACACATGTCTATATTCACCAATAATCTGACCAATGGCAACACTTCACACATGTCTATATTCAACAATAATCTGACCAATTGTACGCTTCTGTTTGAGTTATCTTGTTTGCCAGATACAGTGGAAGTGAGAACTGTTACAGTTGACATCAATAGAAGGATGTACTTTCATCAAGTTCATTGTCTTGACAAACCTTGGGAAGAATCTTGCAGTGATCATAATCAGCGTGTAGAAAAAGCCTGAAAATTAGACATTTTACCCTAAAATGGCTCTAAATTTGTTATGGCCATGAAAACGCCCTAATTGCAAGTGATTTGCCCTGAAAATGTTTTATGTTTAACAAAACTTGTCAAGTTATGATTTTACAATACACTACTACATGATAAAGGCACCTTGAATGACAGTGGGTGTTAATTAATCTCCTTCGGAAAGCAAAACTTTCCCAGTGCAGCAATGTATCTAACAGTTATTGTTTTGGTTGGTCCCACATTTGACCAACCTTGTGTGTATTCAACTATTTATGTGTTATATGTCTTTCTATAGTTCTCTAAAACTGGTGATTGGGCCTTGAAAACACCCTTAAGAGGCCTTAACTCTGATGGCTGATATACAAACTCTGAAGAATCTAAATGTCTTATCACCTCCCTGTCCTTAACATATTTTTAACATTATATCTATGAGTTGCAAACCTTTGAGAAAGTATTCTTTTTTCCAGGGCCAACCCACGCAACTTCAACTTTGATAACATCGGCAATGCTATGCTGGCTCTATTCGAAGTGCTATCTCTGGAGGGCTGGCTGGAGATTAGAGACGTCATCATCAGCAGGGTCGGGCCGGTCAGTATCTGCCTACTATTGTTTAGGGTCAGACCGGTCAGTATCTGCCCACTATTGTTTAGGGTCAGACCGGTCAGTATCTGCCCACTATTGTTAAAGGGAGAGCTGGTCAGTATCTGCCCACTATTGTTAAGGGGAGAGCTGGTCAGTATCTGCCCACTATTGTTTAGGGTCAGACCGGTCAGTATCTGCCCACTATTGTTAAGGGGAGAGCTGGTCAGTATCTGCCCACTATTGTTAAGGGTCAGAGCTGGTCAGTATCTGCCCACTATTGTTAAGGGGAGAGCTGGTCAGTATCTGCCCACTATTGTTAAGGGGAGAGCTGGTCAGTATCTGTCCACTATTGTTTAAGGCCGGGACAGTCAGTATCTGCCCACTATTGTTCAGGGAGTCGAGGTTAAGGGAGAGCGGTCAGTATCTGCCCACTATTGTTAAGGGGAGAGCTGGTCAGTATCTGCCCACTATTGTTAAGGGAAGAGCTGGTCAGTATCTGCCCACTATTGTTTAGGGTCAGACCGGTCAGTATCTGCCCACTTTTGTTTAGGGTGAGCCGGTCAGTATCTGCCCACTATTGTTTAGGGTCAGAGACCGGTCAGTATCTGCCCACTATTGTTTAGGGTCAGACCGGTCAGTATCTGCCCACTATTATTTAGGGTCAGACCGGTCAGTATCTGCCCACTTTTGTTAAGGGAAGAGCTGGTCAGTATCTGCCCACTATTGTTTAGGGTCAGACCGGTCAGTATCTGCCCACTATTGTTTAGGGTCAGACCGGTCAGTATCTGCCCACTATTGTTTAGGGTCAGACCGGTCAGTATCTGCCCACTATTGTTTAGGGTCAGACCGGTCAGTATCTGCCCACTATTGTTTAGGGTCAGACCGGTCAGTATCTGCCCACTATTGTTTAGGGTCGGGCCGGTCAGTATCTGCCCACTATTGTTTAGGGTCAGACCGGTCAGTATCTGCCCACTATTGTTTAGGGTCGAGACGGTCAGTATCTGCCCACTATTGTTAAGGGGAGAGCTGGTCAGTATCTACCCACTATTGTTTACAGACACTGCCCATATTGTTGGTCAGTATCACCCACTATTGTTTGCACACTCATGTAGGATCAGTCAGTTTAGTTGCAAAACTCAACGATAGTCTGTTAAAATGTAATGATTCTGAAGTTCAAGTCCTTGTTCTTCCTTTGCTGATGTGCTTGATGCTCTGTGTCAACAGATGGAGGCCATCTACATCCACTTCTTCGTGTTCCTTGGCTACATGATTGGACTGACGCTGTTTGTTGGTGTTGTCATAGCCAACTACAGTGAAAACAAGGTATAATTACTATGGCTGTTTGACAGTGATTAGCTATTAAACCTTTTGTCCTTTTGACTTCTGACAACTTGTCAGTTATTAAATATATTTCAGGCATACCTGTAAATTTTAACTTACACAAGTGATTGATAGCAGTTTAAGTAATTTTTAATGCGAATATTACATCTAGGCACTCTACATAGTTGCTCAATTATAGGTTCCCAAGATCAGGTAACTGGTTAAGATTATATGTTAATGGAATCTGAAAAAAACATGATTCACTACAAATGGAATTTGAGCACAACCTGCCATGTGAATGTGTAGTTTACCAGACTCTGATGATATGCTGTGTGGATCTGGGTAGATGTTGTTAGTTTGTTTCACTGTGTCCAGGGCACCGCACTGCTGACAGTTGACCAGAGGAGATGGATGGACCTGAAGGGCAGGATCAAGCTGGCCCAGCCGCTGCACATACCCCCCAGACCAGGTCACTCTAACCTTGCTGCACCAGGTCCCCAGTCTAACCAGTCTGCCTTGCACCTACCCCCTAGACCAGGTCAGTCTAACCTTGCTGCACCTACCCCCAGACCAGGTCAGTCTAACCTTGCTGCACCTACCCCCAGACCAGGTCAGTCTAACCTTGCTGCACCTACCCCCAGACCAGGTCAGTCTAACCTTGGGCACTAGACCCCCAGACCAGGTCAGTCTAACCTTGCTAAGCTTATACCAGGGCTTAGATTTTTGAGACTCTTAAAGATAGTCGTAAGTGCCAGGCACTAACATTAACTAACCTATCTTGGCCTAAGAGGCCCCTGCAAATCTAGGCCCTGGTCAGTCTAACCTTGCTGCACCTACCCCCAGACTAGGTCAGTCTAACCTTGATGCACCTACCCCCAGACCAGGTCAGTCTAACCTTGCTGCACCTACCCCCAGACCAGGTCAGTCTAACCTTGATGCACCTACCACCAGACCAGGTCAGTCTAACCTTGATGCACCTACCCCCAGACCAGGTCAGTCTAACCTTGATGCACCTACCCCCAGACCAGGTCAGTCTAACCTTGATGCACCTACCACCAGACCAGGTCGGTCTTACCTTGATGCACCTACATGGACACCAAACTCTCCCTTCTCCCCATCAAAATCTTGCTTTTTCAGAAAGTGAAATTGTACTTGTTATCATCAGTCAAGTGAAAATACATTTCATACTGTTCCTGTTCAGATCGCAATGAGTTCCGGTCCTGGATGTATGACATCACCCAGCACATTATCTTCAAGAGGGTCGTGGTGCTCCTGGTGCTCTCCAACTGCTGTATGCTCTTTGAACCTGTGAGTAACCTCAACATAAAGGGGCACTGTCTGAACCTGTGAGTAACCTCAACATAAAGGGGCACTGTCTGAACCTGTGAGTAACCTCAACATAAAGGGCACTGTCTGAACCTGTGAGTAACCTCAACATAAAGGGGCACTGTCTGAACCTGTGAGTAACCTCAACATAAAGGGGCACTGTCTGAACCTGTGAGTAACCTCAAAATACAGGGGTACTGTCTGAACCTGTGAGTAACCTCAACATAAAGGAGCACTGTCTGACCTGAGAGTCTATGCAATGTCCAAAATAGATTAAGATTTTATTGTATGATGAAAATGTGACTAATTATGGAACAGTTTATGATGTGTTGTGTTTCTCCTTGACAGTGGAAGGACAGCCAGAAAACAGTCATTCTTGCGGGCTTCTCAACAGCCTTCACCATTCTCTTTGTCTTTGAGGTAAGTACTGGGACCTGTCAGTACTATTTTGGACCAGATAATTATCACACTGGTTTTTCTCACATAGGAGGACACTAGCAGGTCATATCAGAATAAAAAGTGAACTTTTTGAAATTTGAATAGTGGGCGAGCTGGCTAAGGTGCCAGGCTAGTGATCCAGCAAGGTTGAGGTGTTTGGATCGAGCCCACCTGTGACCCGGTGTAAAAAACCTTGGAGTCAACTTTGTGTACTGACTCTTTCAGTGTTGTCACAACCCCTAGTGTACAGTACACAATTCTGTGCACTTAAAAGAACCCATGAATCCGTTGGCAGATGACCAGATGGTGGCCACATGAATATGTGCAAACACCTAGTTGTGGGTACAGTAACGTGGAGTAAATTGGACAAAGTACTGTGACCATGTGTCCCAGTCCACCCAGCTGTGAATGGGTACCTTGTAAGGATGAGAAAACCACATTAACTCGGTGGGCCTAGTTGGCAGCAAGAGTTGTATGATTCCCAGGGAGTTGAGATTGAAAGTATGATGTGCCGTTGTGATGGACATCCAATGATCGAGGGAAAACAAAATGCCTTTGAGCAGTTGAACTGGATATCGGCGCTATACAAATGTTAATACATTATATATTATTTATCACACATTACATGTGAATCTACTGTAAAATATGCTATGGTTCATCAGGTGCTGTTATAACATTTACTTTGCCTAGGAACAAGTTTCTCAGCCTGGTGTGTGGGACTGTGTTGTGTTCATCTGTTGAACAGGTTATAATGAAGATGATAGCACTAGGAACAAGTTTCTCAGCCTGGTGTGTGGGACTGTATTGTGTTCATCTGTTGAACAGGTTATAATGAAGATGATAGCACTAGGAACAAGTTTCTCAGCCTGGTGTGTGGGACTGTATTGTGTTCATCTGTTGAACAGGTTATAATGAAGATGATAGCACTAGGAACAAGTTTCTCAGCCTGGTGTGTGGGACTGTATTGTGTTCATCTGTTGAACAGGTTATAATGAAGATGATAGCACTAGGAACAAGTTTCTCAGCCTGGTGTGTGGGACTGTATTGTGTTCATCTGTTGAACAGGTTATAATGAAGATGATAGCACTAGGAACAAGTTTCTCAGCCTGGTGTGTGGGACTGTATTGTGTTCATCTGTTGAACAGGTTATAATGAAGATGATAGCACTAGGAACAAGTTTCTCAGCCTGGTGTGTGGGACTGTATTGTGTTCATCTGTTGAACAGGTTATAATGAAGATGATAGCACTAGGAACAAGTTTCTCAGCCTGGTGTGTGGGACTGTATTGTGTTCATCTGTTGAACAGGTTATAATGAAGATGATAGCACTAGGAACAAGTTTCTCAGCCTGGTGTGTGGGACTGTATTGTGTTCATCTGTTGAACAGGTTATAATGAAGATGATAGCATTGACACCTGGTGGGTACTGGACAAGTCGGCGCAACCGCTACGACATGTTTGTCACTCTGTTGGGGGTCATCTGGATTGTCATGCACTTCATACCTCAAGCCGTGAGTACAAACTGAACACATGCACTTCCTATAACTATGGGGGCGGTGGGTAGCCTAGTGGTTAAAGCGTTGGCTCATCACTCCGAAGACCCGGGTTCGATTCCCCACATGGGCACACTGTGTTAAGCCCATTTCTGGTGTCCCCCGCCGTGATATTGCTGGAATATTGCTAAAAGCGGAGTAAAACTAAACTCAGTCAGTCAGTCCTATAACTATGATAGAATATATGATGCATTATTGGCAGAAGTGTTTGGACCTAGGAGGGGAGTGTGTTGATACATATATAGAAACCAACTCAATCAATGCATTCTATCATAGTTAAACTTTTCAGTCGCTTCTTGTACATGTGGTACAGTGCAGAGGCCTTTCCATGAGACAGCTAGGAGGATTGTTGCAACTCCATTTATGTAGTGTTTCATAATAACTGTTCTTTTTGTGTTAGGTAGGTTGAGACAAATATGTTATACCATATGTAATTGTTTGTGCAGAATGACTACAGCAACACAGTTGGGTATGTGGTGATTGTGCTACGATTCTTCACCATCACTGGAAAACATGTGAGTACCATATATACTGACCTTGGAAAACATGTGAGTACCATATATACTGACCTTGGAAAACATGTGAGTACCGTGTACACTGACCTTAGACGACATGTGAGTACCGTGTACACTGACCTGGACGACATGTGAGTACCCAATACATTGACCTTGGAGAACAATGTCTATGGCAGTGCCCCATACAATGACTGTAGACATTAAGTGAATGCATTAAGAGCTTTTACTTTCTTATTGAGACTGGAAAAGGCCTTATGCCTATGTTACTTTTAGAGCTAATAAAGAGACATTATGAGTATTTATATACCAACATGAACTATACAGTGATGGAACAGTTCCGTCCACCATGTTGCAGGCCACACTGAAGATGCTGATGCAGACTGTGGTGATGTCAGTGTTCAAGAGCTTCTTCATCATAATGGGCATGTTCCTGCTCATGCTGTTCTATGCCTATGCGGGTGTTCTTCTCTTCGGGGCAGTCAAGTACGGCTACAACCTTGGCAGGTGGGACATTGGACGTACTCTCTATTTGTTCCAGACTTGCATTCCGACTTTTTATACCCCTGACCTAAACTGGTCCGAAGAGATTTTTGTTCAGCTTGAAATCTATTGGTTGGATTAGGGAGAGGTGCAGTTCAATGTGTGATTATGATATTTTAAATTTGGGGGGGAGAGGGGGAGTTTCACATCAAATTTGTTCATCCAATAACTTTACAATCATTTAATGGATGTTTTCAATTTGAGTAATGGCTTCTTCATTTGTAGGAGAGGTTTGATACAAGTGTGAATTTTTGTTGTGAGTCACAGTCAGGGTATTAGTGAGTCTTGTTCATGTTTTTGGTCAATTCCAATGAAAAGAGGAAAGTGATGTCTTGTGGTCATTTCTTCTCACCTGAACTGTTTCAGACATGCCAACTTTGAGACAGCATCAAGTGCTGTTATCCTCCTGTTCCGTATCGTGACCGGGGAGGACTGGAACAAGATCATGCACGACTGCATGGTGGGTGGGCAGTCCATGCTGCTGCTGCTGCTGCTGCTGCTGCAACAAAGATTGCCAGACACTGGTTTAGATGATACATTAGTCTTAATACCAATTACGTTCCTATAGATCAGGTTACCGTTGTACAGAATGCTACAACTGTCAGAAGTCTATCTCAAGGTATTATAGTTACTATTAAATTAGGGCTAAAATTTAAGATCATCCTATCAAACGTTATGTAATTTCTCTTCTTTTGACAGTGGAAAGTGGAAACGACTAGAAACACAGTTTTCAGCCTCTCTGATTAGCTCTACTTCTAGCATGTTGATCCACCTTAACTCTGAACTGGTCGCACAGAGCCAAAAATGGTGGATTCTGCAGCCTGTTCGAAATTAAGCAGTCCTCTTGTGAGTTATTTGTTCTTTCAACGAATGATACGACAAGAAATCATGTAACTGTGGACCGCTCACTCCCTGAGAGTTTGTGTTGAGCTTCACTAAGATGTTTTATGAAGCAACCCATCACAAGTGCATGTATGACTGACGCACAGTGGATGAGAGGTCTAGGCCATCCTTGTGATCTTGTTATCTCAAGATTGTTGTCCCTCAGCTGTCTGATAAGTGAAGAACGCAAGATAGGAAAAGTTTTAAAAAATTGAAATTTTAACTATAATAATACGTATCCTGTCTCACATGATGGATTCGCGCTTGACCAGTCCCACTATACAGATTACGGGAAGTTACAGATCCAAGACAAGAGAATGACGACAGGTGGTGGTCACATGATCAACCAGGGACAGGTCACATGATCAGCACGAGCTTCCACAGATGTCCTGTATCAGGTGCAGGGGTATGTTCAGGCGAACTGTTTAGAGAGGCTGAAAACATTTAAGATCGTTTCCACTCCTCTGTCGAAAGAAGACAAAGTGTGTAACATGAGATAAGTATAGTAAATATTCCATCTGTGATTAAAATTTTCTATATCCCTTGTAGACAATTTTAAATTAGAGTTTACATGATCTTAGATCACAGGGAGCTGTCAACCCAGAAATATATTCTAAAACTCTTCACTTATAGAAGTTGACTGATAATGTTGTATCCAACTATTCATGGTAGTTATTGTACCCTGCCACACTTCAGTTATACTTATATACTGTTGTATATGGCCTCCATGTGATATTGTGAATGTAGGACAATGACCTACCCCTGACCTGTTTCAGATCAGTCCCCCATTCTGCAGCAGGGGCCCCAACTACTGGGACACAGACTGTGGCAACTTCACAGCGTCACTCATCTACTTCTGCACCTTCTACGTCATCATCACCTACATTGTGCTCAACTTGCTTGTCGGTCAGCAAACTTTGTATTCTTTTTCATAGAGATCGTCCTTGGGGTACATATTCGCATTTTCTGCGGCTGAAAATGTCATGTGACAGTTGTATCAATGTTTTAATAAAAATATTGTACAATAAATAAAAATCTTATTTATCTATTATATGGCCCCCACCACGTGGAGTTACCTCCCTGCTACGCATACACAGCCAACCAGGTAAGCACCTAGGCCTGTATCATTATTCCTTCTGCTGTCACTCAAGCGTTCACATGTGTTCCGAGTTCATAGCTGAATTACTTCTATTGTGAAAGAATGTCTGAGACTCCAACAACTGTATGTATGGTCTTTATTCGTTCTTGACAGAACAGTTTTATTGACTTTGCAGTCTGTTATTTCTCATTTATGTGACTTTGTATTACACTTTATGCTAGCTTTCCCGTGGTTTACGCACGTTGCTTTTCCATTGCGGGAAGTTTAGCGTGCCACGTGGTTGTCATATTGCGTTATTAACCAAGTATTTCTTCCCGTGGTACCATTCACGTAATTTTCAATGGTTTGTATGTGTATATTTATGCTGCTGGTTCCGCTGTTAGCTACATGCTTGCGTGTTTGCTTTCAGGCGTTTACTGGGTGTTCTGTCTGTGGGCAGAACATTCTGAGAGCCGACAAGCACGATAAGTGCTTGTGCTGCCTTGAAAAGGTGGGACATAACCCTGATGTTTTTGAGCTTTGTATGGCCTTTTCCCCCCGGGCCCAGAAGAGAAGGGCGGCGGATTTCCTTTTCTATAAGGAATTGCGAGAGGCGGGAGGGGAACTTACCCAGGAGGTCCCCCCGTCTAAAGCCAAAAAGTCCAAACCGACTAAAAAACCTATGTCGCATAAGTCGCCTCCCCGGTCATCCCACTCCAGTGGTTTTGATATGTCACTAATCACCCAGTTGTTCCAGCAGCATATGGACTCCGTGAAGTGCCTTGTTCATAAGTTCCTCGCCCACTCTGAACAGGGGACCGAGAGTCCGGGGGTGGGATCGCCGAGCTTGGCTCGATTCCTTAGCCTGGAGGTGTCTGCCGATCCTTTGCCTTTGGCTTCGGGTCCAGACGCCTCGGCTATTGACATTGGGGAGGTCGAGGAGTCGGAGGGCACTTTCTGTTTCTCGTCGGCTCTCCAGGAGGTGCGGCAGCGTATTGCCGAGTGTATTCCCCAAGCGGCAGTACCCACCGTCACTCGGACTCGTCTGAGTTCCGCCTTCGGGCGAGGCGTTTGCCCCTAGGCAACCCTCGCAGACGCTGCTCCGTATCTTGCCTTCCCTGGTGCAGGACGTGATGGATCCCCTCCTGGTTGGGACACGCCTCCGATTCGATTTACCCCAACTCATTAAGAGGTACCAGCTGGGGGACGATTCTCTGTTCTTTGTGCCGGTGGTTGACGAGTGCGTGTTCACTTCGGTCGCCCTCGGGGGAGGCTCGGCTTCCTCTGGTGCAGCCCCGGCTGCCAAGCAAGGGCGTTTAGTTCCACCGTTTGCCCTTGCGGGCACCCACCTGTGGCAGGCTTACCAGACTTATGGGGAAGTCTACCGGAATGCCATGCAGCAGGTGAGGGTGGTGATCCATGAGGCCTACCTTTCCTCTATCCAAAGGTTGGCTCTTGAGGCTGAAGGGAGCACTGGGGACGTGTCCCTGCATGTTGTTCTGCTTCGCCAGTTGTCCAGAGTGCAGGCCCACCTTGCGCGCAACTCTTTGCGGTCTGCGGCGTATACGGGGATGTGCGCAGTCATGGGGATGTGCAAGCTGTGGCTGTCTACGTCCCGCTACTCAGCAGCAACACAGCAGACCTTGTTAGCCCTTCCGTTCCGGCTGTGAGCGACGTTGTTTCCGGGAGCTCAGCAGGTCATTTGGGAGGTTGCTGCTGCAGCTACCTCCTTCAAGGACTGTAAGGCCTTGTTGGAGCATCCGTGGGCTTCTCACCCCCGCGCTCCAGTAGCGGGTTCCTCCTCCGGGGCGCAGCCTATGACGTAGTCAGCCGGCTGGCTTCGGCCGCTGGGCAGGGGTAGGAGGAGGAGCTGTCCCGCCAAGGGTAAGGGCAAGGAGCAGTCCTCTTCGTCTGGCTACCAGCAACACTTGGGTGCTTTCCACCGTCAGTGTCGGCCATCTACCAGTGTCGGCTCTTTCAGTTCAAACCGATGCGTCCCTCACGGGCTGAGGGGTGTTCTGCCTTCACATCAACGTCTTGGAACTGAGAGCAGTGCGGTTTTCGAGCCCTTCCGGGAGCATGTTCAGGGCCAGGTGATTCATCTTCAGTTGGACAACCGTACGGCCATGAAGTACATCCTGAAGCAAGGCACACGGTGTCCCTAGCTCTTTCAGGAGACGTGGGAATTTCTCCTCTGGTGCGACCAGTGCGACTGTCAGGTGCTTCCTGTTTATCTCCTGGGGCTGGAGAAAGTGCAGGCAGACGGTCTCTCTGGCCGGATCCTGCCCCCACACAATTGAATGTTCGACCGGCAGATATTCGGAGTTATCTCCCAGTTGTACGGATCGTTACAGGTAGATCTGTTTGCGGCTGGCGGGATGAATCAGATACCCGTGTTCTGCTCTCGAATACCGGACCAGAGGGCGTTGGCTCATTTGGAAGAAGGCTTGGCGGCCTCGACCATTCGTGGCTACTCCACTATTTCCACTTTTCACACCCCTGTAGATGGTGCTCTTCTGGGGCAGCACCCTCTTCTACAGCGCTTTTTAGCTGGCGTGGATCGGGTTCGACCTGCTGTCAGGCGAACCAGCCCACCTTGGGATTTGTCAATCGTGCTAGATTGGCTGTCTGGTCCTACGTTCTCACGTCTATCGGCTATTTCCATTCAGTTATTAAGATGGAAGGCCATATTTCTTGTGGCGGTAACATCTGGGCGTAGGGTCGGCGACTTACATGCTATATCGGCAGACCCGGCGCTGACAGTGTTCCATCCAAATTGTGTCAGTATTCGCCTCCCAGATACTTACCGTCTGAAGATCGATCACGCTTTCCATGTGACAGCTCCTATCGAACTTCCTACTCTTACCCAGCCTTCCACATCGGGGACCTCTGCAACGAGCACTCATCCGGATGTCCGAAAGACTCTCAAGGTCTATCTCAAACGAACACAAGGGATACGTACTGGTACCCATCTGTTCTGCTGTTATGGTGGCGGGAAGGCTGGGATGCCAGCGAGCAAACAGACCCTGTCTCGCTGGCTTGTATCGGTCATTTGTGCTGCCTATCAGGCTAAGGACGCTGCTTTCAACTGTGTTTTATTGATATGTCTGCTGTTGTGTGATCTAACTCATTTCGATTCTCTCCGGAGATTATGGTCGGTTGTGAGTTGGTTTTTCCCCCTTACGGTGCTCTCCAATAGATCATGATGTGGGCGGGTTTTTTTATTTTCACACTGTGTGCGAATTGCTGTGCTTAACCTATGAGGTCGGATCTAAGTACTTATCCTCCTTGTCGGTTACCCTCCCATAATGCCTCTTGCAGAAGCTTCGGGACACGTGACAGGTGAGTGTTGTGGCGTCTGTTACGTTCTTCCTAAAGATCACTATTTATGTGTACTTGGACAGAATTCCCTCCTCCCTGGCCTCCGGTCTTTGGGAGTCTGAGTTAATGCATATATGTACCTCAAGAACGATCTCTGTGAAAAAGAATTAGCTAAACCTGTAGAGGTTTCCAATTCTTTGAAGAGAGTCGTCCTTGGGGTAGGGCAGCCCACCTCCCCGCAATTCTGTTCACTGATTTATTCAGCAGAAGGAATGATGATACAGGCCTTGGTGCTTACCTGGTTGGCTGCGCATGCGTAGCAGGGAGGTAAAGCCACGGGGTGGGGGCCGTTTAATAATAGATAAAAAAGATTTTTATCTATTGTACAATATTTTTATTAAAACATTGATACAACTGTCACATGACATTTTCAGCCGCAGAAAATGCATATATGTACCCCAAGGACGACTCTCTTCAAAGAATTGGAAACCTCTACAGGTTTAGCTAATTTTCTCTTACAGATCACATGTCCATGTTACAGTATTAACACAATATTCATTAACAGAAGTCAGATAATCCTGTTGCAACTGGTTCGTTGTCTGACTACTGGTGTTTGTTGCATTCAGCTATCATCATGGAGAACTTCTCCCTGTTCTACTCCAATGAGGAGGATGCTCTGCTCAGCTACAATGACATTCGGCAGTTCCAGAACACATGGAACTATGTAGACATCAATAGGAAGGTATTGTAACTGTCGACAACTGTCATCTTCTGGGATGAATTTGGTCTACATGCTTCTCTTGTGCTTTGTATTTCCTTATGCTGAACCTTCATACTTGAAGTAATTGTTAAACTTATCTTGTTCTTAATCCTGTTCTTGGTGTACTAATCTTGTTCTTGGTGTACTAATCCTGTTCTTGGTGTACTAATCCTGTTCTTGGTGTACTAATCTTGTTCTTGGTGTACTAATCTTGTTCTTGGTGTACTAATCTTGTTCTTGGTGTACTAATCTTGTTTTGGGTGTACTAATCTTGTTCTTGATGTACTAATCTTGTTCTTGGTGTACTAGTTCGCTCGTCACGCCGAAGACCCGGGTTCGATTCCCCACGTGGGTACAATGTGTTAAGCCAATTTCTGGTGTCCCCAGCCGTTATATTGCTGGAATATTGCTAAAAGCGGCGTAAAACTAAACTCACTCACTCACTTGGTGTACTAATTTTGTTGTTGGTGTACTAATCTTGTTCTTAATGTACTAATCTTGTTCTTGGTGTACTAGTCTTGTTCTTGATGTACTAATCTTGTTCTTAATGTACTAATCTTGTTGGTGTACTAATCTTGTTCTTGATGTACTAATCTTGTTCTTGGTGTACTAATCTTGTTCTTCATGTACTAATCTTGTTGGTGTACTAATCTTGTTCTTGGTGTACTAATCTTGTTCTTGGTGTACTAGTCTCGATGTACTAATTTTGTTGGTGGTGTACTAATTTGTTCTTGATGTACTAATCTTGTTCTTGGTGTACTAATCTTGTTCTCAGTGTACTAATCTTGTTCTTGATGTATGAATGCTGTTCTTGGTATACTAATCTTGTTCTTGGTGTACTAGTCTTGTTGGTGTACTAATCTTGTTCTTGTTGTACTAGTCTTGTTCTTGATGTACTAATCTTGTTCTTAATGTACTAATCTTGTTGTTGGTGTACTAATCTTGTTGTTGGTGTACTAATCTTGTTCTTGATGTACTAATCCTGTTCTTGGTGTACTAGTCTTGTTTTTGGTGTACTCATCTTGTTCTTGATGTACTAAACTGGATGTACTAAGCTATGTGTTTTCAGGGCGTGATCCCAGCTCGGCGGGTAAAGTACTTGCTCCGCCTGCTGCGAGGTCGCCTGGAAGTGGATCTGGAGAAGGACCGCTTGTTGTTTAAACACATGTGCTATGAGATTGAGAAGCTGCACCAGGGTGGCGATGTTACATTCCATGATGTCCTCAGGTATGTCAACCCACTCATCCCACTCTCATATGCTCTGTACTGGGAATAATGTATATTTAAACACTATTGTAATTGTATTATTTTACTTTTGAAATTCATGATTAACTAATCATTGGTTGTCAGGAAAGTATTGCTATTCAATGTGAGGAGTTGAGTGGATGTTACTTTGTCTTGATACTTTTAGAGTCTAGTGTAGCCAGGAGTCTGGAGGACAGCTTATGACTGATTCAACATGGTGTAGAACTTTCTGGAAGGTAGTTACACAACAAAAGTGGGCCAGGCAGTTGGGGTAGCCTGGTGGTTACAGTGTTTGCTTGTCACGCCAAAGGCCTGGGTTCAAATCCCAACATGTGTACAATGTGTGAAGCCCATTTCTAGTGTCACCCAGCATGATATTGCGGGAATATTGCTAAAAGTGGTGTAAAACTGAACTAAACACACCCCACATCTAATACATGAGTACCTTGTGATGGTTGCAGCATGCTGTCGTACCGGTCCGTGGACATCCGCAAGTCCCTGCAGCTGGAGGAACTTCTAGCACGAGAGGAACTGGAATACACCATCGAGGAGGAGGTGGCCAAACAGACCATCCGCAACTGGCTTGACAAGTGCCTCAAGCGAATCAGAGCTGTATGTGTTCTTCCAAAATCTTACAGGGATTTTGCAGGCATTAATTTATGAAAAATATGTGCTATATAATAACTCATTTGCAATACATAAAGAAAACGTGTTTGTGAGACATTCATTACCCATTGCGTATGGACAAAAGTACCCTTTCTTTGTGCAAGATGGAGATCTACCAGGACCATCTTTACGTCTTCACAAGCACAGACTGACATGATGGTTGTTTTTTTCTTGTAGAAGGAGCATTCCAACATCATCTCCAATCTACGAGCCACCAATGAGCCACTGTTTACTGTGACTGAACTCACATCAGGAGGAGCCGACATCAAGGAGGAGAAAGAGGAAGGACCTGTGCCTCCCCGCACTAGGAAGAAGGGGCATGTTGAGCTCCGCAACCCGGTCATTCAGCCGCCCAGTGTCCTACAGGTAGGTATTCAGTCATACAGCCACCTAGTGTCCTACAGGTATGTAGTCAGTCATACAGCCACCCAGTGTCCTACAGGTAGGTAGTCAGTCATACAGCCACCTAGTGTCCTACAGGTAGGTAGTCAGTCATACAGCCACCCAGTGTCCTACAGGTAGGTATTCAGTCATACAGCCACCTAGTGTCCTACAGGTAGGTAGTCAGTCATACAGCCACCCAGTGTCCTACAGGTAGGTAGTCAGTCATACAGCCACCTAGTGTCCTACAGGTATGTAGTCAGTCATACAGCCACCCAGTGTCCTACAGGTAGGTAGTCAGTCATACAGCCACCAGCCACCTAGTGTCCTACAGGTAGGTAGTCAGTCATACAGCCACCCAGTGTCCTACAGGTAGGTAGTCAGTCATACAGCCACCTAGTGTCCTACAGGTAGGTAGTCAGTCATACAGCCACCTAGTGTCCTACAGGTAGGTAGTCAGTCATACAGCCACCTAGTGTCCTACAGGTAGGTAGTCAGTCATACAGCCACCTAGTGTCCTACAGGTAGGTATTCAGTCATTCAGCCACCCAGTGTCCTACAGGTAGGTAGTCAGTCATAAAGCCACCTAGTCCCTACAGGTACAGTCATTCAGTCGCCACACCTAGTGGTAGTACATGCCCTGGTCTACAGGTAGTCAGTCATACAGCCACCCTGTGTCCCACAGGTAAGTAGTCGGTCATACCGCCACACAGTGTAGGTGCCCCGTCATACTGCTACAGTGTCCCACAGGTAGGTGTTGTACTTTACAGATAACTTCTGTAGCCTGATGTTCTAACCTTTGATTCCGTGTCTGATGAGAGGTGTTTATGTTTACAGGGACAGTCCATGAGGAAGTTCCTGACCCCGACACTGAGTGACGGAGCATCACGCCTGGCAGAGAAAGAAAGACCAAATCTTCGCAAGAGAAGCTGCAAGATCAACACAGGTACAACTCTAATTGGCATTTCAGAATGTTTAAGTCTGTGTATCAGTGTGTACAGGTTGGTGTGTACCAGTCAATGGGTACAGGTTGGTGTGTGCCAATCAGTGTGTTCAGGTTGGTGTGTGCCAGTCAATGGGTACAGGATGGTGTGTGCCAATCAGCGTGTACAGGTTGGTGTGTACCAGTCAATGGGTACAGGTTGGTGTGTACCAGTCAATGGCTACAGGTTGGTGTGTGCCAATCAGTGTGTTCAGGTATGTGTGTGCCAGTCAGCGTGTACAGGTTGGTGTGTACCAGTCAGTGTGTTCAGGTTGGTGTGTACCAGTCAATGGGTACAGGTTGGTGTGTACCAGTCAGCGTGTACAGGTTGGTGTGTACCAGTCAATGGGTACAGGTTGGTGTGTGCCAGTCAATGGGTACAGGTTAGTGTGTGCCAGTCAATGGGTACAGGTTGGTGTGTACCAATCAGTGTGTTCAGGTATGTGTGTGCAAATCAGTGTGTTCAGGTTGGTGTGTGCCAGTCAGCATGTACAGGTTGGTGTGTACCAGTCAGCGTGTTCAGGTTGGTGTGTACCAGTCAATGGGTACAGGTTGGTGTGTGCCAGTCAGTGTGTTCAGGTTGGTGTGTACCAGTCAGTGTGTACAGGTTGGTGTGTGTGCCAGTCAGCACAGGTTGGTGTGTACCAGTCAGTGTGTTCAGGTTGTGTGTGTACCAGTCAGTGTGTTCAGGTTGGTGTGTACCAGGTTGGTGTGTGTACCAGTCAGTGTGTACAGGTTGGTGTGTACCAGTCAGCGTGTACAGGTTGGTGTGTACCAGTCAATGCGGTACAGGTACAGGTTGGTGTGTGCCAATCAGCGTGTACAGGTTGGTGTGTACCAGTCAGCAGGTTTGTGTGTACCACAGGTTACAGGTTGTGTGTACCAGTCAACGTGTACAGGTTGGTGTGTACCAGTCAGCATGTACAGGTTTGTGTGTACCAGTCAGCATGTACAGGTTTGTGTGTACCAGTCAGCATGTACACAGGTTGGTGTGTACCAGTCAGTGGGTACAGGTTGGTGTGTCAGCATGTCAGGTTGGTGTGTACCAGGTTGGTGTGTACCAGTCAGTGTGTTACAGGTTGGTGTGTGCCAGTCAGTGTGTTCAGGTTGGTGTGTACCAGTCAATGGGTGTGTGCCAGTCAGTGTTTCAGGTTTGTGTGTGCCAGTCAGCATGTACAGGTTGGTGTGTACCAGTCAATGGGTACAGGTTGGTGTGTGCCAGTCAGTGTGTACAGGTTGGTGTGTGCCAGTCAGCGTGTACAGGTTGGTGTGTACCAGTCAGTGTGTTCAGGTTGGTGTGTACCAGTCAGTGTGTTCAGGTTGGTGTGTGCCAATCAGTGTGTTCAGGTATGTGTGTGCCAGTCAGCGTGTACAGGTTGGTGTGTACCAGTCAGCATGTACAGGTTGGTGTGTACCAGTCAGTGTGTTCAGGTTGGTGTGTACCAGTCAATGGGTACAGGTTGGTGTGTGCCAATCAGTGTGTTCAGGTTGGTGTGTGCCAGTCAGCGTGTACAGGTTGGTGTGTACCAGTCAATGGGTACAGGTTGGTGTGTGCCAATCAGTGTGTTCAGGTATGTGTGTGCCAGTCAGCATGTACAGGTTGGTGTGTACCAGTCAATGGGTACAGGTTGGTGTGTGCCAATCAGCGTGTACAGGTTGGTGTGTACCAGTCAATGGGTACAGGTTGGTGTGTGCCAATCAGTGTGTACATCTCTGTTTGTACCAGTCTGTTTGGGGCCGGCATCTTTGTCTCTGTTTTTGTTTTGTGAACAAACTTTATGGTGTAAAGGTGTAACATGTGTATGTCCTCATAGTGAGAGTGTGTGTGACTTTCTCCATGTTGTCTGCTACAGGTGGCAAGCCCCTCCCATTGGTATCAGAGGGCAGAACAGAGGATGACCTGCCCACACCCACCATGGAACACCCCATTGACTCTGCACTGGTTGGGAAGTATGTGTCATTAGACATCAACTCTTGGTGGAAAGAGCTAAACTGTCTGGATATATCAGAAGATGGCAACAGGACCATACTGTACTAGTCACCAATACATCACTGCAGAAATGTTGCAGTGTTGTATGGCAATACTGAATGATCAGCCAGGCGTTCCCTGCAGTCTTGCACTGGACATGGCCTGGTGTGCCTACTGCCATGAGAGGGAACAGATCATATTGTGACTTCCACTGGGAACAGGATCATAGTAAAACCAGTGTACCAGATATCTATTTGCCAAAGCGTGTAGGATCATGCGGGTTGATAGTTGTCACTATTCAAATGACCCTTAAGAGAAACAGTTGACAGATGGAGTGTTAGCCTCAAGCCACTGTGGTACTGATACAGAAATGGACCAAAATAGGAGTATGTCAGAAGACCTGGGTCTGTGAAGTTTCTTCTGAATTGCCAGCAAGATGGGCTTGGTTACTGATATACCTGAGGCCTAATCACTCACAGGTGATGGGGGCTTGTTCACCAATATATCTGTGCTAAGCACCTTCAGGAGAGCTGGTCTTCTTCACATGCAGATAGGTCTGTGTTGTGATAACTTACAAGCAAGATGATGTTCTTCACTGATATATCTGTGTGATGATAACTTACAGGTGGCGACATGGGCTTGTCAACAGATATATCTGTGTGTTGAGTTGGTGAGTTGTCTGTACAATGATACTGATGATATTTATGAAAGCTGAGGGTACATTATGCATTGTTACGTTATGTTGGCATGAAACCATTGGTAGTTAATAACAGTAATTTATTGATATTGCATTCATAAGTAATAGTTTGTTGTAATTTGCTCATTGAACGTTTGTTTTCATTTGCTATATAAATATGCTCATTTTGCCAAAAGTATACACTTTAGTGTGAACCAAGGTGCAATGTTTTAGTTCTTTAATCGAGACTACCAGTTTTGGTGGAATTCTGTTGGTATATGAGAACATATAGTTCTGTGGAATAGTAAGCAACTCACGGTGTCAGTTGCTTGATGTTTATATCTGTATATAGAGCTAAGAGAGAGAATGAACCAGTATGTCAGTTGTTATTCATACATGAGGTTATATATATTTATATCTAGACCAGCAAATATCTACTTTGTATGGAGAAGGAAAATTTTATTTTCATTTGTCCCAAAGCCAAACTTTAAGATGGCATGGTTTTTTCACACACAACAGCTGCACTTGTGGCTCAGTTTTATGATGTCATCACACACAACAGCTGCACTTGTGGCTCAGTTTTATGATGTCATCACACACAACAGCTGCACTTGTGGCTCAGTTTCATGATGTCATCACACACAACAGCTGCACTTGTAGCTCAGTTTTATGATATCATCACACACAACAGCTGCACTTGTAGCTCAGTTTTATGATGTCATCACACACAACAGCTGCACTTGTAGCTCAGTTTTATGATGTCAGCAAAATTTCAAATCAACTTTTTTGACGCTACATTTTCAAAGTATAATTATATCTAAGATGTGTGCAGTAAAGTAGCTTGTTATTGTTGATCTTGAGAGTTGTCTTGACATGATGTCAAAAACACGATATATACAGCACACAACCATGGAAACAGACCAATCATGTGTGAGGGTGAACATTGTAGGATAATGGTTAATACTGGTGTGAACAGAATGTAGTGTATATTACTGAATATTGAGTGAGTTGTGATAGATAAATGAACATGTTTATACTGTAATGAATTTGTTGTGTTTGAATAAAACAATGAAAACTATAGTTAATGTTTCATTTGCAGTTCAGAGTTCTTATTTTTTGTCAATAGTATGGACAAGTCATCTTTCAAGTTACAGAAAGGGGCGAATGAAAGTTATGTGCAAAAATATGACAAACCGATCCGAATGTGTGAATACCTTGTTTTACATACATCTTGTATCAAAGACTATTGGGATACAGGTATAGTCCGTTTGGCTCAAAAGCGGACCGATGAATTGCAATCTAACTCAAAAACATAAATAGAGAATACTACATGAGGTCTCATAACATACGAATTATACGAAACGAGTGTCCTTCCTATGGTATCTGACCGAGCGAAAGCGAGGTCAGAACCCATAGGAAGGTCACAAGTTTTGTATAATTCGTATGTTATGAGACCGAGTGTGGTATTTTATTTATTACCCACATCTTACAGGCTATAAATTGACAAAATAGCGTATTTGTGTTATTTTTATGGTTTCAAACCGAAACTGGTTTCATAAAGAGGTTGCGGAAGAATGTTGTTCTGTAGTACACTTTTTGCATGACGTCACACTGTAATGACGTCACTACGCTTTGCTCGTCTGCTACCTTGGTAACCGACGTCACGATGCATGTCAGTTGTCATTGCCTCGTACAGCCTCCTACATTAAACTACTCCGTAGCACCCCGTTTCATAGTTTGCAGTTGCTTCACTCGGCTAACATCACTGGTGGAAACTTTGTGTTTATGTTTTTCAACGCATATAATGTCTAAGTTCGACTCACAATTAAACAGCGATACGGATACGTTCGCAATGTTTACATTCCCACAATGCATTTAAGTTGTAGAATGAATGAAATCACGTGTTTGTTATGAATGAACAAGTAGTTCCGTCACAACGTGACCTAACTTAGAAGTCATCGGTTATCCAATCACATCGTTAGAATTTCAGGTCAAGTCGTTACGACACAGGTCAACGCAATACGACACTCGTGTGACGTACGAGATTAGTATGCAACTACCCATACGTTGACCACGTGGGTAATAAACAAAATACTCAATGAAACGCTGATCATAATCAAAACATCATACCCACTATGTGAGGTTTTTGCAGAATTTTTGTCCTAAAATTAAAAAAGTTGTTTAACCAACTATCGTTAAAATATTGACACAGTTCACTATTTGTTACGAGGGAGGAGTACAGAGAAAGGGACAGCCAGGTGTTCGAGAACGGATGGAGACGGCACAGCACAGGTTAATGAATAAATAACTTTGTCTCTGAACGTGCTTCTCGAACACCTGGCTGTCCCTTTCTCTGCACTCCTCCCTCGTAACAAACAGTGAACTGTGTCTATATTTTAATGATAGTTTTTAAACAACTTTATTATTTTTAGGACAAATTTCTGCAAAAATCTCACAGAGTGGGTATGATGTTTTGATTATGATCAGCGTTTCATTGAGTATGTTATGTTTATTAGTTTTCAAGTTAGATTGCAATTCATCGGTCTGCTTTTGAGCCAAACGGACTGTAACTGTGTTCAATCACAGTATGTTTCAGCTTAGTAGGATGTGTTTTAACAGTCTTCTGTCATATGTGTATGGATGTTAGAGGTTGGATGTTGTCCCATGAGCTGACAAGATTGATAGCTATGCCCATTTTGTGTATGGAGGGCCAGTTGTGAAAATGGCCACAAGAGAGGCAAGAGTTGCTATGGGCTTCTCCTGGACTAACACAGGTTATCATGGGTAAGAGCCTTCTTGCAGGCTGTGGAAATAGGCCGATTTGTAAGAATGAGCAAATATTATGGGAGGGTAGGCAGCCAGTTTTAAACATGACAGAATGGAAAACAACAATGAAGACCACTCTACCCAACTAGCTACCATGAGATTTTCAATATGCAGTTTATGAGTGCCATTCTTCTGCAATGAAGTGTAATGAAAAAGTAAACATCCCAAGATGTGAGAGGCAACCCCAGATGGGTCAGGCAGTCAGGCAGGCTGAGGGATTTGGTTGTCACAACAGCCAGATAGTCCTTTCAACAGGCCGCTCTGATAAATCTGGAATATTACCAAGTGCTCTATTACAGTCAGTATTGATGGGTTTTGTGCGCCAAATTATTTCCCAGAAATTGTCACATTAATTAAGCTATTATAGGTTCTTTAATTGTGCCCTGATGATGTTATGGAAGTTCTTTTCTTTGGCTAACGCATGGTAATGAATGCATGTTTAGCTATCAGTTTCTAGTCTCATTGCACCGAATTCACTGTCATGGAATTTGAAATGCATGGCGAGTAAGAAAAGTGAAAACAAAATTGTCTGAGAGTGTTGTGTAAAGAACTGTATACGTGTCTTATTACTCACAAAACAATAACACATTCGTTGTATGGTCATCCCAAAGGGAGGAGGAAGATTCAAGGTCAAAACTGGACCTCCTTTGTTCAAATGTGACTAGCTGTATTTTGTTTTGGACTTCACCTTTTGAATTGGATTGATCGGGGTCTGGGACATCATTCGTTACAGTCACATTCCGAGGTCACGGTTTGAGGGGAGAAGCGCACACATTTCTGACAGCCTGTGCTTGTGTCATACGTCCCTCCTCCATATCTGTTGTCACTCCTGTTGCTTGCGTTATCGCCAAGCATGTCCTGGGCAGCACTGGAAGACGCGTTGCAAACACTGTCACATTTCAACGTGGCTATTGCTGTGTCGGATTCACGACGCTCGCCATTGGATTTCAACTCAGACTTGCCCTCCGTGTCTGGGATAGAGACGCGGCTGTCATATTGGTGATCACATGATGTCTCACACGTGTCTGACATGGGCGTTGAGTGGTGACTACCGCGACAATGCCCTGCTCCGGACGGTTCTGAAGCATCTTGTTTGGGAGACGGAGTACTACCAGACGTAAGACTAGCCGAATCTAACCTGTCAGTGAGATGAGCTGTATTGGCGTTCTGGGTACTGTGAACAGGTCGCACGCATGTTGGGGTGTCCAGTAACTCTGTGCTGAATGGTACTGCGGACGAAGAACGCCTGATTTTCGGGGTTATCTTAGGAGTTGACGTGAGGAAGTGTGATGCAAGTTCTGGCGACGGGACACTTCCAAGATTCAGGCATGTTTCCGTATCGTCTGCTCCCATAAGGCCACAGTGAGCTACAGCTACTACCCGTCGCAATGCTCCCCTCACCGACGTCTGTAGCTCGTCTTGTATCTGCAAGTAGAGGATGAGACTAGCAACGTCGGCATCCCGCATCCACGAATTGTCCTCATCGTTTTCTTCGTTCCGTTTCCTTCTCACAATCGTCTCAGTCAAACTTTTGCTCGCGCCACATTCAGCCAATGTTCTGTCGTGAACCACCTCAAACAGAAGCAAGACGGGATCTAACTCTGCTTTGGAAAAACCAAGCTTCCCCATTGTGGCAGTGAAGGACTTTTCAGTTGCTTTCTGCCGTAACCCTAACCAAAGCTCTTTTATGGTGTTTACTGGAACGCCTAAACTCTTCACCTTCCTCAACACAACTTCGAAAAACACCCAAACATAATCAATTAACAACTCAGACCTTTTATCCCGCCGCATGAGAAGTTCCACAATGACTGACATCTTTCTGTCCTTCTCAATCCTAAACATGTACTCATTAGTCCTCTGCTCTAGTTTGCCGGCTCGGTCTAACAGGTGGTCGTATTGTTCTCCCAGACAAACAGCCCTTTTCTCCAAGTCGTCGAGTTTCTTGTGCAACTCGTTTGTAGCATCTTGTACAAATTTGTATCCCTCTCCGGACATGTTGGCGACGATATCCTTGTATGTTTACGGTAGTTGGTTCTGACGTCATGCACCGTGATTTGACATCACAATCGCAGTGACGTCACAATACTTTGCATCCAAGTAACATCAATAGAGTAAACATGACATCACTTGTGATTTAGGACCGCTAAATGAAACAGGTTACCGTGATACATATCCTCCGTGTCTTATGCTGATGACATGTTCGTTTACAAGCAATAGTGTCAGCTATTGCTATGTATTATTTAAGGTACAGCAGTCCGTGTAATATGCGATCCTCTGAGTTAGGTTAAAGATCAACCGTTGTCAGTATTCAACCAATCGGTCAGTATTCAACCAATCGTAATCTAGTATTAGACAAGAATACGTGCAAGAATTTTGTTTGAAAACCAAACAGCGTAAGCTATAGTAATTAAAGATCTCACTCCCTAACCAGAGTTTATGATAATTGCTACCAGCCAAGTACCGTGTCAACGCCAAATATCATTTAAACAGATCCAACTA
The DNA here is from genome assembly GCF_003918875.1 of Haliotis rubra. Classification (NCBI taxonomy): domain Eukaryota; kingdom Metazoa; phylum Mollusca; class Gastropoda; order Lepetellida; family Haliotidae; genus Haliotis; species Haliotis rubra. Next base: position 644,561 of record NW_025767041.1, read on the forward strand.
CATCTTCACGTGTATATACACACACACGCACATTTCTTATAATACAACTCGAATATTAAAAAGGAAACTTTTAAAACATCATATTTGGATATGTTACACAGAGCTCTTCTTTTTGTTTAAGAAATTTAGAGTGGTCTTTATAGAAAAATAACACAGACAGCTTTCAGAATCAGATTCCGCCAACAGTTTCTGTGCGTGTTGGGTGAAATATTAGGTAACTGATATTCCAAGGGCAGGAGTCTAATACGTTACGCGGGTGTCAACATTTCTGGTGAGTCAAGACGAGTTTTCTCAAGGACCGTCCAACACGTCAAGACCTTTACTAATTTTTAACGTAATTATCAATATTTTATTAAATATTCATTCAAAGGTAATGTGATTATTTTCGTGCAGACGTATGTTGTGCCGTGGTCACATAAGCTCCGCCCACTCATGTTTATTTATGATTATTATGCACTTAGCACCATTGTAGGTTTAAGGGCACCACAGACGTAGACTTGGTGGGTGGATATGGACGATCCTGACAATGCATTTATAGCTCTAAAATCCTGTTTATGATAATATGCATTAGCAAAAACCGAATTCACATACACCTAGATTAAGGAAAATGTAGAATGTTGGGATTCACGCGTAGGGTAGATTGTGCCATGATAATGCCGTTTTTCAGGAGAGGCGTGTCTGTTATTTGATGAAGAACACTGAACTGTTGAAATCTTATCATTCTGACATTATACTGCACGTGTCACGCTGTATAGTACATGCGATATACAGTTTACGTCACTTGATACACTTCATACTGCATATGATACAAGGTCAAAACAGCAGCGGACAGTGGAGCCACACCCAGCACTACGGGCATACCAAAGTGACTGACCATGCCTTATTAATGAAACAATATACGGCTGGGGAAATGACTAGATCCTATACAATTTCAGAAAACTAACCAGCTTCGACACATTTGGAATTCTAGGGGTTTGAGGAGAAACTAATCCAGATATAGTGGTCTTTCTTCATGAGATGCCGGGACGTACAGAGTATTGTCCAGCGTTAAAGATCTGTATATGATATGTACTCCGGTAAGTTCAAACGCCCTATCTTTCTTCAGATCCCAGCAAATTCCACTGGAGGATATAGTAGTCAGTACATGGTGCTGTGCCTTTAGTATATAGAATTCTAGACTAACATCTAGTCTCTGACATGAACATAATTTACAGAAGAAAACTGTTCCTAAAAATAATCAGCCCAAAGACTTTCTTCATTTTCAGAAACTGGTAATCTAGACCTGACAAATATTTTTCACTTGCATGGGATTTCTTGGATACTGTATATATGTTTCCGGGTCTGTATGACAGACTAATATAACTAGTGCAGTTCGTATGCGACGGCTAATATTCTGAAGACTAACTTTGTTTTACAAACAACACACAACTGACTGCCCGACATAGGACTGCTGTCGACAAATGAAAAATAGGATGTTCCTAACCGTCGACAAAACTAAAAACCCGGAGTGTCGACATCGCGTGGTCAACATACCGTGACGGTGTTAATTAATGAAAGAGAATGTTTGCTTAGTGGTTTGCAAGTGGCTATGGCGGCTACAGCTATGCTCGTATCGGTCTACTCCCATTTGTGAGAACTCCCAGTTGTGAGACTCCCAGTTGTGAGACAGTGGAGTAGGTAAGGAGCAAAGAAAACACACCTTACTCCCCTATCTGATAGAATGGATTAACCCCAGCTAATTAGGGATTAGCTATTTAACTGAATCTTGTGGAGGTAGCTTGTATATAACGAGAAAATACCTACTCAGGTAAATGGCTTTAAAAAATAAACACTTTGTATAGGTAACTTCGTGATCAATATGAAAAGTGCAAAATTCCCACCCAAAATGGACCCATGTAAAAAAGTGTTTTATAATGACACACAAACATCATAATAACGCAAATCACCAAAATGTGTGAATAAAAAATCATAATGAAATATTTAATGAACTATTTCTTCTGTGTAAATATAATGATAATCTTTTTCAGTATTTCAGTATTTAACTTGTTTTATTGAAAACAATAAATGCTCTTTAATGAACTATGCCTCTTGTGGGTACTCTTAAAAATTCAGCAACAGGGCGGTTCCCACTTTCATCGTAGGGATGGGGAAGCACCACCTGTGTGCACTGAACCATTAATTAATGTGTCTCACAACTGGGAGGACACCATTAAGTTGATTAAAGAGAATGTCTTTTTAACAATTTGCAAGAGAATTAAGGCTGCAAAAACAGACTATTATTTTACGTTATGCGAGTGGAAGGATTAACCATTACCAACTTGGAATCATTTTGAAAATGATGGACACAGAACTAACAATAATTTGGAAGGTTGGCACAACAAAATCAACAAGTATGCCATGAAGACACATCCAAATGTATTTGAGGTTGTGCGAATGCTACAAAAAGAACAGTCATCTACTGAAGTAAAAATTCAGCAGATCCAAGGACAGCAGAGAGATCCCGTCCGTAGAGGTCGCTACCGGATCATCGACGCAAGGATTCGATCCTTGAAGGCCGACGTTCTTGCCGACAAACTTACTGACTTGCATTACACAGACCATGTGTCAGAGCTGCTTCATGTTGGCTGAACATTCAGATTACTTTAGTGCAGATATAAAGGTGTTTTGGCAAGAAGAAATAACTGGACTCATCTTTTATATCTTTATTACTTATACACCTGCAGAAAACCCTTATTTATATAAAACACACAAACAAATATATTGTGTGAGCTTTATGAAATAAATATACAAATATGTTATATTGTGTGACATATGCTACATGCATGATACATGCATGTTGTTATATTGACTGAATAAATATATTGTCTACTATATATATCACACTCTGTTTTAATTGGTTTGTTAATTTCGAGAACACTGGGCGTGAAGTCACTCATGTAGAACATCACCTCCCTTTTCCCGGACTGTCGACAAGTAATTTGGACAGATTATTTCTTGTTGTCGACAGTCCGGGCATAAACCACTGTGAGAGTGATCTCATCAAACGTGGTACCATGGTTTAGTTTAACTTCTTCGCGCGTGTCCCGCTTACAGGATACATAGCCGACGTATCAACAAATGTTGATGGACGGATCCAGGGGGGACGATGTGCCACCACAGCCAGAAATACGAAACCTTCGGCATCACGTGCGTCAGGGACCGGTGCCATGTGACTGACAGTTAACATTTGTACAGAGCAAATGTTCGTTTTTCCCCGCCCATTTTAGGCTTGAAAAGCCGTTTTTTCATACACTTTCTCACCAATTCATCAATTTCAACAGATCTTCCATCGTTTTTCTGTCAAATGCCAATAAACAAAAACAACGTTTGAAGTGTAGGGAGTAGGACGGGCGGGGAAAGTCTCATCACAGATATTTCTGAAAGTTTTTAATAATTATTAATGCCTGGAATGTTTCAAGAAGGGCTACATGCACTACTACCATGCACACCAGACGAATATGTCATAGGATGCCATGATGCCATGTCGCGTGATTAGAACTTTATGTCCTGTTTGGATAGTCGGCCAAATCTACGTACCACGTTTCTCCTCCTCGTGTCAAGACTAGTGCTGGGAATTGGTTAAAATCTCATAATTGATGATTGGTTCATTACTACCGATCAATCATCGAAAATAATTGGTTAGCGTCATTTATGAAATTTGTTAATGCACATTAAAATACGAGGAAAAAATGTAGTTCTTCTGGGGTTTTGGGGCAAAATTTCACATCTTTAAAGGATGACTAGTATGTTATGAACATAAATTTCTTGGAATCTTTAAGATGAATTCAATCATGACTTGAAACGAGTTTGTAGTGCTTACAAAATATAACAGACAAAACCAACCAAGTGAAAAATATTGTTAATGAAAACAAGTGTTCCAGAATTGTTTGTGTTCGATTATGAGAAATTATGATCGATTGCTTGGTCGTTTAGTCACTACGACCAATCTTCGATTATTTCAATTAATCGGACCACCACTAGTCAAGACGACTTACAATCAGAAGCCCACAGAGAAGCAACAGAGCTTCGCGGTAGTCTTTCACCTATACATTGTTCCTGCAATATATGTGCGTGTGAGAATATTAGAGGTAAAACAACATTGTCTATGTCAGCATCATTACAAGGATTGAGAAGCAAATCTGACCACTTTGAGGAACGGCAGGTCTCAGATCAAGACGTTCTGTCAAATGTTCTGTTTTTGTATGTGTGTCAGATTGACTTTAAGGTACTGTGTTTTGACAAGGTATGATCTTTTAAAGCTTTTTGATTGCTTCTCTTTAGTAAAGTGTTGAAGTTCATCTCGTTTGGGTAATTCAGACTACTCCACATTGTGCCATAAGCATTCTTATAACATGTATATTCTTAATTGGTCATCCCCTTGACCGTGTCTGCCATGACATCAATTAGCCCATGGCAATGTTATTGTTTCTTTATCTGTCCACTGTACATGTTGACTTTTACTATATATATATCCACATTTATACTGTCAAACAGTTTGGTATTCTGACTGCACATGTATATACGGCCGTGAGTAGAATAACCCTGCTTGCGGAACTTTCCTGTCATAGTAAAGTTATAATCACATCTCGACTTATTTCTTAATGTAATTATCCCCCGCAACGCGTTTTGCGGAGGGTATTAAAATGGACTCCGTCCGTGCGTCCGTCCGTCCGTGCACATTTGTCTTTTCCGGAGCAGAACTCTAAAACCGTTCACTATTTCTTCACCAAACTTGGCACATAGATAGATCTGGTGTCGTTTGGTAGTTTTGGAATTCTGAATAAAATATTTTTTGGCATTTCCATGGCAACAAGTTTGACTTAGCCTGAAATTGGTGATAGTGCTCCTTTCTGGAGCAGAACTTAAAAACCTTTCAATACTCTCCTTCCACTTTTCTATATACACACCTAAATATTTGACATAATCATAACACGTAGACATAATCATGAAGTGTATTTTGCCATTGCCGGGGATATTGATGACTGTCTTCTTGTTTGTTTATTGTATAACCGACTAAAGAAGTTTGGACTCAATGTATTCTCGTTCGTCTAATTCTGAGCTCACTCCCCTGTCAACACACTCAGGCGTTGACATATACATCATCTGCAGCACCGTCGGCGTCAAGCCATGAGGTTGATAACAGTATGTACAGGTCAATACTGAACAGTCAGGGTGTACTGACGTTGACGTGAACGTATTTCCACCATCTGCATTCAGACGCTGACAAATATGACGATGTCAACACACTGACTTTGTAAAACAACCCTTTAGCAAATGAAAGGCCAGCTTACGCCCCACAGATTTGTAATGAAATCCTCCACCTTCACATTATAAAGCAAACAATAAACTACTATATAGGATGAAAGGTGTAAATGTTTGATACTTGTCTTCCAGTATATTCCAGTTACTGACTCGTAAACCCAAAACAGTATTGACATCTTTATTTTCTTAAATAGCTACAATAGCCAAACACACGATAATACAACACATTACAACATAAAAACTGGTTGATTTACGAACAGAGATTCTACTGATATAAATCTCTAAATGAAGAACATGAGTTCTTGAGCCAGTCAGACACCAGCTTTCAAAAATGATAAACTTCATTTCTTCACCACCTTGATTCAGAAATTACAATATTAACGAAAGAAAAACCCAAATAACACAAATACATATACTCTTGACAGTATGTCCGTTCTGGCACTCCAAAGCAGAATGCGTCAGTATCCCGTGAGTATGTTTCTCCTTTTAGTTAAGGAGCGTGGTCTTTGACATGTACCTATGTTGAGTACCCAGGCCTTCGGGGTGATATTTCCACGAGACTACTGTACCATCCCTAGAATAGCCACATTAGTGCAGCTTTTTTATTTATCATGCTTGTCTGACTGCTTGGTTTATCTGTACCGAGAGTTTACAAGCATGAACTAAAATTAGCTGACTTGAAAATGAACCACCCGATGTGATCTGTAGAGGCATCCTCAGGTCTTCATGCACAGAGGTATCCTACCTCTCCATTGACAAATATCGGAGTTTAAAGAGACTGCAATATGAAAATGTTGGATGAAGCATTTTGGTGAGTTGCTATAGCAATATCATGGGAAGTATGCATGAAGTATATAGATAACAAAACAAGACTAAAGATGAGGACTCTTAAAAAAACACCTCATGTGAAGGTAGTTTGTGAACGAAGACTTCTTTCCATGAGTTACATTTGACTTATGGCAAAGCAAATACATAGCTATAGGTCCAGTCTATGTTTATCACTTTATACTATTCTGCAGCAAACTAAAGTTTGGTAATTTGAAATGGACATAAAAAAAATATCCATAAAACAGATTCACAAAAAACACCTAGTTACAAAGCATATCACAAGCAGCCTGTGTGAGAACTCTAATGAGAATGCCATCAATAATTTGTCAAACTTAAGACTCTTCTTCATGCAAGAAGCACCTCATGCTAGTCATCTGTCCTGGTGGCATATGAAGGTGAATTTTATTATTATGTTCATGCTGTATGGGTTTCAAACTATTTCATATTAAAATTCTACATACCAAAGGAACAATAATTTAACAAATGGCAGTGGGCTACAGTTTTGTCAAACTGCTAAAGCATGATACACATTAGGCCATTTTAATGAAAGGTTCGGAAATCTTAATGATAAAAGTAAAGTATGGCTGTATGTTGTATGGAGGCCACCTATCAGGGTCTATGTGTTACAAGGGAACTCTCTACATGATGTATAATCACTGACGACAACTTGTTCACCAATGGCTGCTGTCAGTGCCTTGTGTAAGAATTCATTCCCAGAGGTATACATATAGACTGATGATCACATAGATATATCTTGTGTCCCACGTATGAAGGAATATGCAGACTAGAGAAAGTTGAAACAAACAATAACATCAGTTAATAAAATAACGGAATATGATGAGCTACAGGTATGTCACAAATGTGCTTGGCACTAGCTAAACACGCATCATGGCAGCAATATCACAGACTCTCACTAAGTACAATCATAAGACACAAAGGTATATTCGATCCAATCTTGCTCAGACATTACCAATGTAGCTCACATAATGAGCAGGCAGTTCCCTACTGCAGGAAGATGGCCACACCAACAGATAACCACATCCCCGATCTCTTGGTCCTTTAATATTTGGACACCATAATAATTTATTCCTGTTCTTAAATAAATAGGAACATAAATTAATGAAATCATATTTAGAAAATTCATGTTCACCAGGCAAAATAATGATGAAGTGACTGTTTTTCCTTAGCTTTAATAACTTCACTAATGATATCACAGGGTTACACCAGACATGTAAGAAATGCTCAGTACTTTGAGAGTATTATAATCCTATTTCTTTCTGAAACAAATCAAGTGCTTTGTTATTATAAATAACAGTGGCACAATGGAAAGAAAACATGCATAGATTTCTGGACAAACCGTTCTCATATATTTCTGATTTGTGCAAAAAATGACAAAGATCAATTTTCGGAAATGTTCTCTATGTGGAAATGGTTATCAAGGAATGAAATTTGAATATGGCATGAGAAGTGTTAGCAAATATGTCAACACAAATGGAATGACTGCTTAGGAAAGTAGCATATACTGATGTTAAATCTGTAGAATTGGAAAGCCTCAGTTTGTTCAGCTATCCACTGAATACAAAGTAGTTATGTTACACTTGCTGCAGATGCTGCCAGATTCCCATACACAGGTCACATGTAACATCTTGCTGATATACATGAAGGTGACTCGCCACTTCCTGAGCAAATATCACTATGTTCCTCGCCTTATAGAGGGAATGGGAAGATTTAGTTATATCAGGTTAATTGTCCACATCGTAATGTACAGAAACACTTAGTATATTTGGTCCTCATTTCTCAATCTTCACTAGTATCAGCTGGAGTACATCTGTCAAGATGAACTGATACATAACTCCAAATGACTCAAAGCCTGAGTGTGAGAAGTATGGGCATTCACATTTGAAGTGGGCATTTGGAGGAGATGTTTGTGTAGTGCACTGTGTTCATCTGTGGCAACACGTCTGTTGGTTCTGTGTGCAGGCTAGGCACCTAGAAGGCTGCCCACTTGTCAGTGTGGCAGATGCTAGTGGAGAGCCTGGACATCCTGCTCATCCTTCACCTGGTTGGCATTCTCATCCATCTCCTCACAGAGTTCCTCGTCCCTACAAGAATAGACATGGAAGGCTTATACTAATAAAATATACAAAACTGACTGCAGAGTCTAAATCCTGAATTAACATCATGAGCATCAAACATGGAATAGGATGGTAACTCAGCAAGTCTGACCACCTGATCTGTTTGCCTGCCACTTACAACCAGCAAAGACTGATGGGTACCAATTCTTGCCCGGAATCCCTAGAGGGCAGCTGTTATTGAACATTGGCAAATAGGCCAGGGCGCAATATGCTACAGAGGATATGCCTATACAACTCCTGAGGTCATGAAAAATTTCATGCCAGATACTGAAGGAATTCTTATTGTTGACAATTATTTACACACTGGCATATTCTGTAAGTTTACCTGAGTTTGAGGTTGATGTCAAAGCCCTTATCCATGCTGAGTTTCACGACGGGTGTGGAACTACGCGAACCACTGCTGTCTGACTGTCTGTCAATCATACTGAGCCTGGACAGCTGGCCGTCTGCTGTAAGACATACACTCAAAAGATTAGCACACATCTCGCATGTGGACAAAGGCACATAACACACATTTCACACACGAACAGGAGCAAGTAAGATATATCTCAAGTGTACAGTGACACATAAATACAGTCATTTTTCGGGATCAATATAACCATTATTTTGTGAGTTTGTCAGTACCATGAACACACAGATTAGACTAATTAGTCATAAAAGCATTCTGCAATTGAAAGTAAAAACGCAAAACAGGAATTTTAAGAGGTGAAGGCATCAACAAATACAATTACAATGTGAGAGTTTGTTAGGAAGTTGTGCAGCCTACAGAAAAGATATAGAAGTCAAACGATGTTCTTAACAACGTAACAGTCTGGATATAAATATCTGCCTGCACATGGAAGTGTTGGTCAATACCTGTGATTCTGCCGGACTCCGATGCTAACTCCCACTCTAACTGGTTGAGTGTTTCCTCATCTTCATCATTGTAGTGGGAAACATTTACATCATCATACTGTGCCAGATCCTCCCCATCCATCACTACAAGCACACAATACAGCAGGTCTACTTTAGTGCGTTAAACAAGTGTACGCTGGGACATCATCAAAGGGCGGGACATCATCATATTACCAGAGTTAAATAGTATTAGTCTGTCTATACACATATCTTCTAAAACTAACTGAAAGATCTCAGTTCTTTGTCACTTCCTTAGCGAGGGTCAGCCGGGGCAGAAATACATCTGAAGGACCCCAGTTTGTCAAGAGAGACAACCAAAAAGAGGCTTCTCACAGTAACACCTTCTGCCATCTGCTTCACGGTTGTCAAGTAGTGATTTGTCTGTGACGCTCTGCCACAGGGTGCACTGTTGTCAAGTAGTGATTTGTCTGTGACGTTCTGCCACAGGGTGCCCTGTTGTCAAGTAGTGATTTGTCTGTGACGTTCTGCCACAGGGTGCACTGTTGTCAAGTAGTGATTTGTCTGTGACGTTCTGCCACAGGTTACACTGTTGTCAAGTAGTGATTTGTCTGTGACGTTCTGCCACAGGGTACACTGTTGTCAAGCAGTCATTTGTCTGTGACGTTCTGCCACAGGGTACACTGTTGTCAAGCAGTCATTTGTCTGTGACGTTCTGCCACAGGGTACACTGTTGTCAAGCAGTCATTTGTCTGTGACGTTCTGCCACAGGGTACACTGTTGTCAAGCAGTCATTTGTCTGTGACGTTCTGCCACAGGTTACACTGTTGTCAAGTAGTGATTTGTCTGTGACGTTCTGCCACAGGTTACACTGTTGTCAAGCAGTCATTTGTCTGTGACTGTCTAATTAGAAAGTACGACTACATGGATAAATTGTGTTTTTAATTTCGGATTTGCTGACACTGGATATTTTTGGTGTTTCATGCTCACAAAAGTGAAAGTGCATTGGTATAAAACAACACCCATTCGACATAGCTGTACTTTTTAGGAATAAAGTGTGCACTATACTCAAGTCATATAATCAGACTACATACAAAAAAACCCACAAAAATAATATCATCATTGAATTTCATGAAAGCAAAGTCTTTAAAAATGAAAAGACAGATGTGAATATCTATAAAAACTAAAACACACCAAAAAGGAATGGGTCTTCCAGTGCTGAATTAGTATAAGGTTCTGCTAAGGTTCCCTTTAAGCTGAGACACTTACCAATAGCTTGAGATATCCGACCAGATGTTTCTTGTTGTGATGGAGGACGGGAAACGCTATCTTCTAGTTGGGAGTGGTTAGTGGAGTCTTGGAGCCAGATGGAGGAGGCCCTGCTTGTCACAACACTCCTTTCCCCATGCCTTGATTCTGACTTTGATTTAGTTCCAGACACACTCTGTCCTTGTGACCGAGATTGTGAATGTGTCTGCCTTTCAGATCTGGATTCTGCAGGTCGACTTGACCACTGGTCAGATGCTTTCCTTGACTGACTACGTCTTGGACTAGATACACTCCTTATAGGTGTGGTGGCCCTGGAAATGGTGGCAAAGGGACTTAACTTGTTTCATGGTCATATAATCCCTATAGTGACACCTGCACTAACAAAAACATTAAGCCATTGCCAAGTGTTACATAGAAAACTACATGCACACCCCACAGCTTAATACTAAGAAGCTTATCTACACATACTTATTTCATAACTAAATGTTTGTTATGCAAGGGTTATTGCATACTATTCAGTGATTTCTAGTTAATTGTTTCTGTCTTGCAAATACATGAACGACTAAAGTTCAACTATGAAAATTGACACTACACCAAGAGACTGTGACAAATATTGTGGCAAAGATGTCAGTTCTGATCAATACTAAAATGGCCTGTACCTCACAGATTAGTAAAACTATAAACTGAATGTCCCAAGAAAGAGGAAGAAGCAGACCCCAAAACAAAATGGTCCACATGATTTGATCGTGGTTTAAACTGACCTGCTTGGGTTATCTTCCCCTGCTATACTGCTGTATGAGGTTGTGATTGGCTGGCCTTGTGCCTGGCCACTGTAAGAGTAGGAGATGACAGTCTCATCCTCAACTGCAACTTGGTCCAACGGGATGACGTCACCAAGACTGCTGTCTGGTCGCCATGACCTTGGTGCCATCTGGTACACTGCAGGTATATGAATGTTTGCAAAAGGTTATCGTATCATTGTTACTTTTACACAATTGTCGTCACACTGATTTTGGAATATAATTACACTGATCAATGAAACATTTACCACATTACAGTATATACTGATATCAAAATGACTTGTGGACACAAAAGAACCATGGACATTGAGAATGAGCAAATCTCCTACTCCATGTTATGAAATGTAAAAACCAGGAATGACTGATGATATCCTTCTTACATCTGTTGCTAACTTTCATGACATCTTTCTTGGCTTTATCTGCTGTAGGAGTAAGTGTTCTCTCCTGAGGAGCAGGCTTCACCCCAACCATGAAGAAGTCCTCCAACGTGGGGGCGAACATGTGGGTCTCTGTCTCCTTCAGCCGAGACGCAATGTCATGCAGGGCTGAACTGGGAGTCTTCGTTAACATCCCTTCTCTGCAGAAGCCAAAACATATCACAACCTCATAGGATTTTTTTAAAATTCACAACACTATTTTTGAATATTTTGTAATCACATCAATGATTTTGTTGAGGATTACTAAGAAAGTGTAATCCCAAATATAACATATGTTAGAGGATAACTAAAGATTAATCCATGGACTGTCATAATATTTCCACACAGATGCATTTGTGTTGCAAAGTCTTGTAAAGATAGTTTTGCCATTTTTGTCATGATGATTCAAAGAGGTTACAGAGAAAAAATGTGGAATAATTTTCACTCTCATTCATTCCAGCTGATATGTTAAGTTGACACTTGAGTGTTTTTTAAACCAATGATTGGGAAATTTCAACTAATTCCAACATGATGTCACATTATGACAAATACCCCTACAGCCACAAATTTAAAAAGACCCAAATTATCAGCTAGATACAGCAAATCCTACAAGTGTGACTGGTTTTACTTGATGAGAATATTCCTGATCTAATCTGTCCATCCACATAAAAGAGTAGTGACGAAGGTGTGACAACACCACCATGGAGTTGGTATTTGGAACTATATTGCCACCAGAAAACCAATAGCTTTGGAGATATGGTCTGAAAATACATATCCCATATTGCCATGAATACTGAAAACTCCATTTCCCCAAACAGCAATAACTACAAGTTGAAAACCAGATCTGTGTGTGTGCAAAGTTCATGAGTGATTACAATGTAATTTCAGAGATAATTTCTGGACAAAAGCACACCACTATGAACAGACTCAAAGTCAATATTGCTGACACAGAAACAGAATAAAATATTAATTCAAAAAATCCCTAAATAGCAATAGGTAACAGTTGACAACCTAGTCTCTGTGTGTGCAACACTATGAACAGCAAATTTATAAATTTTCTCGTGGTAAAAGAAAACAAACGAAAACCTGAAAATCCCCAAATAGCAAAAGCCACAGACTGACAACCTGTTGTTTGAGTGAGCAAAGTTGTTTGAGTATCTGATGGCTATATTGACTGCACTAACAACGGATGGACCATCAGATAGTTGGTAAGTCGAACAACCTGATCACAAGATCCCCATGTATTACATATTGGAAATAGGTTCATAAGAGAGTACAGTATCATACTTAGTTCATAACATCAGAGACATTTTCAGTAAGATAATAGATGAAGAGGTTAATATAGGTTATTTCTGTAAAGTTTGTTGTCACTTCAATGTTTAATGCAATCAGTGGAAGTTCAGGAATAGAAGAATGATTGCTTGGATCATTTTTGTAAAAGTTGAACCTTATAATGCAACTGAGGTAAACTTACCCAAGTGTTGAACCTGCTCTGCTGTATGCTCTTGAATATGTCCCAGACTGACGCCCAGACTTGGGTCTAACAGACTGGCGAGATTTCCTGGACACTGGCCTTGATTTGGGTCTGTTTAGACCACTGGTCTCCTGTTCAACTTCAGCTACACCAGAGTGACACTGGACCTTCTCCTGCTTTCTCCCAGACTTTCCCCTGGAGTGTGGCTCGGCATGTAGACTTGGCATGTCACTATAAAGGTCGACTACCGTAGTCTCCGACACACCGCTGTCACCTCCCTGATCAGACTTTATACTGCGAGATTTGGATGCTGGAGTCTTTGATCTGTTCCTTGCTGTTTTGCTGCTCTTTGGGGATGTGCTGTGAAGGTGTTGGGCATTAAATATTACATCTACTTTGTATACTCGTATCTTTACACACATACCTACACAGGCACAACAATTGATTATGCTGTACTTTGAATTTGGCACTTTGAATCAGATATCCTAAAAACAAATATGCCTGTAAATCCTCAGAGGAAGAACTTTCATTCATTATGTATTTGTGTATACATGAAAGCATATCTGAAGTTAACACATGATCAAAGATACCATACTTGTCAACAAGCAAACATAGCAACTAATGTCATTTATTATAGGGGATGGATGGCACATGGCTGGTCTCTGGACTGGATTGTAGACTTCCTCACCCCTTTTCATGTAGGAAATTTCTCCAAAGAAACTACCTCATACATGTAACATTTTTGCCATATCCTGCCAAACTGCCTCAATATTGTGATTCTGGCAACAGCTTCCCCTCTCATCCCCTTTCTCTGAGCCAATTGTTCCGGACATCCCCTCTTCCCTGTACAAATAACCACTCTGTATTTATGCAACAAGTGTGTGGGGACATGACACAAGTGTCTGGGGCCAGGATACGAGTGTGTGGGGACAGGACACGAGTGTCTGGGGCCAGGATACGAGTGTGTGGGGACAGGAGATGAGTGTGTAGGGACAGGATACGAGTGTGTGGGGACAGGACACGAGTGTGTGGGGACAGGAGACGAGTGTGTAGGGACAGGAGATGAGTGTGTGGGGACAGGACATGAGTGTCTGGGGCCAGGATACGAGTGTGTGGGGACAGGAGATGAGTGTGTAGGGACAGGATAAGAGTGTGGGGACAGGACACGAGTGTCTGGGGCCAGGATACGAGTGTGTGGGGACAGGAGATGAGTGTGTAGGGACAGGATACGAGTGTGGGGACATGACACGAGTGTCTGGGGCCAGGATACGAGTGTGTGGGGACAGGACACACAGTGTGTAGGGACAGGATTCGACGAGTGTGTGGGGACAGGAGATGAGTGTGTAGGGACAGGATACGAGTGTGTAGGGACATGACACAGTGTCTGGGGCCAGGACAGTGTGTGTGGGACAGGACACGAAGAGTGCAGAGTGTGTGGGGACAGGACACTGAGGATCACAGTGTGTGGGGACAGGACACGAGTGTGTAGGGACAGGACAGGAGTGTGTGGGGACAGGACACAGAGTGTGTAGGGACAGGTGGGGGACAGGACACGAGGACATGTGTGGGGACAGATAGATGAGTGTGTGTGGGGACAGGACACGGGAGTGGGACACAGTGTGGGGACAGGACACAGGTGTGGGGACAGGGACACAGGACACTGAGAGTGTCTGGGGACAGGACAGGATACACATGAGTGTGTGGGGACAGGACAGGAGTGTGTGTGGGGGACAGGACAGTGTGTGTGGGACACAGTGTGGACAGGACAGGAGACAGTGGAGGATGGTGAGTGTGGACAGGACAGGACACAGACACTGAAGTGTGTGGGGACAGGACATGAGGTGTGGGGACAGGACACACGAGTGTCTGGGGCCAGGACTCACGAGTGTGTGGGGACAGGACACCAGCAGCGTGTAGGGACAGGACAGGAGTGGACCGGGACATGACCACAGTGTCTGGGGCCAGGACATGAGTGTGTAGTGGGGACAGGACACGAGTGTCTGGGAGCCAGGACATGAGTGTGTGGGGACAGGACATGAGTGTGTGGGGACAGGACACAGAGTGTGGGGGAGACACAGACAGTGTGTGGGGACAGGACACAGAGGTGTGTAGGGACAGGACACGAGTGTGTGGGGACAGGACACAGGTGTGTGGGGACAGGACAGGAGTGTGTGGGGACAGGACATGAGTGTGTGGGGCCAGGACACGAGCGTGTAGGGAGAGGACATGAGTGTGTGGGGACGGGACACGAGTGTGTAGGGACAGGACATGTGTGTGTGGGGACAGGACACGAGAGAGTGGGGACTGGATACGGTGGGTAGGGACAGGATACAAGGGTGTGGGGACAGGACTTGAGGGTGAGGGGACAGGACACGAGTGTGTGGGGCCAGGATACGAATGTGTGGGACAGGACATGGGTGTGTAGGGACAGGACACGAGTGTGTGGGGACAGGACACAACTTTGTATTGTCAGGACATGAGTGTATGAGGACAGGACCGAGAGAGAGTGGACAGGACGAGAGTGTGTAGGGACAGGACACGAGTGTCTGGAGGGACAAGACACAAGAGTCTGTGTGGGACAGAAGTGGACACAATGGAGTGTGTGGGGGACAGGGCGAGTGTGTAGGGACAACACCAAGAGAGGGGGACAGGGCCGAGAGGTGTAGGGACAAGACAGGAGCGTGTGGGAACAGGGGCGAGGGACAGGATGTAGGGACAGCACCAAGAGAGAGGACAGGGCTAGGAGTGTGTAGGGACAGGACACGAGACACAGAGAGAGTGGGGGCACAGGGACTGGACAGGACAGTGTGTAGGGACAACACCAAGAGAGGTGTGTGGGGACAGGACAGGACTGGTAGGAGGACAGGACAGAGGGACAACAGGACACACAAGCGTGTGGGGACAGGAGGACGAGAGGACAGGGCGAGAGTGTGGGACAGCACGAGAGAGAGGGACAGGACAGGACGAGTGTGGGACACAACACCGAGAGACAGACAGTGTGGGGTAATGAGGGACAGAACAAGTGTGTGGGGACAGGACCAAGACAGGACAAAGTGTGTAGGGACAGTGTAGGGAACAGGGGACGGACGAGAGTGTGTAGGGACAGGACCCGAGAGGGAGGGACAGGGCGAGTGTGTAGGGACAGACAGAAGTGTGTGGGAACAGGACGAGAGTGTGTAGGGACAGCACCGAGAGAGAGGACAGGACAAGAGTGTGTAGGGACAAGACACAAGTGTGTGGGAACAGGACGAGAGTGTGTAGGGACAGCACCGAGAGAGAGGGGACAGGACAGAGTGTGTACAAGACACAAGTGTGTGGGAACAGGATGAGGAGTGTGTGGACAGCACCGAGAGAGGGAGACAGGACAGAGAGTGTGTAGGGACAGCACCCGAGAGAGAGGGACAGGAGGAGAGGAGTGTGTAGGGACAGGACGAGAGTGAGGGACAGACAGGAGGGAGAGGGACAGGGACAAGACAGAAGTGTGTGGGAACAGGACACAAGTGTGTAGGGACAACACCAAGAGAGGGGAGACAGGACGAGTGTGTAGGGACAGGACATGAGCACAGGACACAAGTGTGTGGGAACAGGACAGAGTGTGTAGGGACAGCACCGAGAGAGGAGACAGGACAGGAGTGTGTAGGGACAGGACATGAGAGAGATGGGAGACAGGACATGAGTGTGTAGGGACAGCACCAAGAGAGAAGGGACAGGACGAGAGTGTGTAGGGACAAGACACAAGTGTGTAGGGACAGCACCAAGAGAGAGGAGACAGGACGAAAAGTGTGTAAGGACAGGACATGAGCGTATGGGAACAGGACACAAGTGTGTGGGAACAGGACAAGAGTGTGTAGGGACAGCACCGAGAGAGAGGAGACAGGACGAAAGTGTGTAGGGACAGGACATGAGCGTATGGGGACAGGACATGAGTGTGTGGGGACAGGAGACAAGTGTGTAGGGACAGCACCGAGAGAGAGGGGACAGGACGAGAGTGTGTAGGGACAGGACATGAGTGTGTGGGGACAGGACACAAGTGTGCGGGAACAGGACGAGAGTGTGTAGGGGCAGCACCCAGAGAAAGGGGACAGGCTGAGAGTGTGTAGGGACAGGACATGTGTGTGTGGGGACAGGACACAAGTGTGTGGGAACAGGACGAGAGTGTGTAGGGGCAGCACCGAGAGAAAGGGGACAGGACGAGAGTGTGTAGGGACAGGACATGAGTGTGTGGGGACAGGACACTGTGTAGGGACCGGACATGAGAGTGTGGGGACAGGGTATATGTGTGTGGGGACAGGATACAAGTGTGTACCTGTGACTCTGCACCTGCCAGGCCTCAAAGCTGCTGACCTCCTGCACCTGGTACCGGTCAGTGTGCTCCAGGTTTCGCATCCGGGGCTGCAACAACATCACTGACTGTCAGGACGACAACACTGACCATTTTCTTCCTATCAGAGGACTACCACACAGAGGACTACCACACTGATCATTATCTTCCATCAGAGAACTACCACCCTGATCATTATCTTCCTTCAGAGGACTACCACACAGATGACTACTACACACTGATCATTATCTTCCATCAGAGGACTACCACACTGATCACTATCTTCCTTCAGAGGACTACCACACTGATCACTATCTTCCTTCAGAGGACTACCACACTGATCACTATCTTCCTTCAGAGGACTACCACACTGATCATTATCTTCCTTCAGAGGACTACCACACTGATCATTATCTTCCTTCAGAGGACTACCACACTGATCATTATCTTCCTTCCTTCAGAGGACTACCACACTGATCATTATCTTCCTTCAGAGGACTACCACACTGATCACTATCTTCCTTCAGAGGACTACCACACTGATCATTATCTTCCTTCAGAGGACTACCACACAGAGGACTACCACACTGATCACTATCTTCATCAGAGGACTACCATCTTCCTTCAGAGGACTACCACACTGATCACTATCTTCCTTCAGAGGACTACCACACTACCAGAGGACTACCACACTGATCACTATCTTCCTTCAGAGGACTACCACACTGATCAGGACTTCCATCCACACTGATCACTATCTTCCTTCAGAGGACTACCACACTGATCATGATCACTGGACTTCCACACAGAGGACTACCACACTGATCACTATCTTCAGAGAGACTACCACACTGATCAGAGGACTACCACACTGATCACTATCTTCCTTCAGAGGACTACCACACTGATTCAGAGGACTACCTCACTGATCACTATCTTCCTTCAGAGGACTACCACACAGAGGACTACCACACTGATCACTATCTTCCTTCAGAGGACTACCACACTGATCACTATCTTCCTTCAGAGGACTACCACACAGAGGACTACCACACTGATCACTATCTTCCTTCAGAGGACTACCACACTGATCACTATCTTCCTTCAGAGGACTACCACACTGATCACTATCTTCCTTCAGAGGACTACCACACTGATCACTATCTTCCTTCAGAGGACTACCACACTGATCACTATCTTCCTTCAGAGGACTACCACACTGATCACTATCTTCCTTCAGAGGACTACCACACTGATCATTGTCTTCCTTCAGAGGACTACCACACAGAGGACTACCACACTGATCACTATCTTCCTTCAGAGGACTACCACACTGATCATTATCTTCCTTCAGAGGACTACCACACTGATCACTATCTTCCTTCAGAGGACTACCACACTGATCACTATCTTCCTTCAGAGGACTACCACACTGATCATTATCTTCCTTCAGAGGACTACCACACTGATCACTATCTTCCTTCAGAGGACTACCACACTGATCACTATCTTCCTTCAGAGGACTACCACACTGATCATTATCTTCCTTCAGAGGACTACCACACAGAGGACTACCACACTGATCATTATCTTCCTTCAGAGGACTACCACACTGATCACTATCTTCCTTCAGAGGACTACCACACTGATCACTATCTTCCTTCAGAGGACTACCACATACCACACTGATCACTATCTTCCTTCAGAGGACTACCACACTGATCATTATCTTCCATCAGAGGACTACCACACAGATCACTATCTTCCTTCACACTATAAATATCTCTTTCGTACCATACAACTTCAAAATTGGCTCTTGGCAAATATTAACAGCTGAATTTTCATTGGGTAATTTTGTAAATATATCACTTTCTCCATTTTGTTAAGTTATAACACACTTTTAAATCATGTTATTCCCTCAACCTAATGAAGCAACACTCACCGGTGTTTCCTGTAGCTCCACTATTGACAGACTGGAGCCAGATCGAGGTACCGGAGACTTGTCACTGCTGGTGTTGGCCACTGAGGCTTGGTATAAGGCAGTGAAGCTAACTCGGTTGTCATCATCTATACAAGAGAAATGTTAAATCATAAACTACACTGGTGATGGGTAGTCCTGAAGACACACCCAAGAACTTGCCCTCAAATGTTGTTATGAATAATTAATATATTGTTTTAAATAAAAGTTGTTCTATGTCTTCATTAACATCTAAAATATTTGTCTTATATGAGATGTAAAACAAATTGACCAAATGTCTGAAACAGCTTGATAAATTGATTGTTTCTCAGGTAGCAGTTCATCACAACTTATAAAATTTTGTACACAATAAAAGCCTGTTACCATGACTACTTATAATCTGTAGCTAACATTTTCAGTGTGTGTCCAGTTATATGTGTTGGTATTCTTGGTGAGAACATTCTAAATGTGTTCCTCCTGCCTCTTGACATCATTTTTTACACATAATTACAAAACATTCTGACTTCCCTTATCACTTTTGAGAAAATTTGCATACACCCAACAAATTTCCATAGCTGCATAGTTGCCTGTCTATATGGCTGTTCCAAAGTAAAAAGGATCTAGGGCAACAGTTTTAAGAGACACTTTGAAATGCCTCCCAAAATCTTTCCAAATGGTTACAATTCAAAGCCAAAATTGGAAATACAATCTCCATTCACCCACTCAAGCAATTGTCAATTTGACTTTAAATGATTGGAAACCATGTATCACATTGCCACTTAAGTTTTGAGATGTGTATAACATTGCTCCCATGTGTAACAGGATTATGATCAATGACAGGCCAAGGCATCTTCCTTGAGTAAGTTGAGGTGGAGATATAGGCAGCTACACCCGCCTAGTGGGCTCTCCCTTGTACCTGCATTGTAACTACTGCGTGGGGAGGGGTAGTCATCCTCCAGTCTAGGGGTCCCTATATCCCCAGGGTCAGTGCGGCGGTGTTTCTTCAGGAGCAGACGGTCAGCGTAGCTGATGGTGTTGGTGAATGTTATCTGGGGCGAGTCTGGTTCACTGGTCATTGTTGTAGCTGTATGCACACTAGCAGCAACTGTA
The DNA here is from genome assembly GCF_003918875.1 of Haliotis rubra. Taxonomy (NCBI): domain Eukaryota; kingdom Metazoa; phylum Mollusca; class Gastropoda; order Lepetellida; family Haliotidae; genus Haliotis; species Haliotis rubra. The sequence goes on from NW_025767041.1 coordinate 665,024, forward strand.
GACACATAGGTGCCCAGAACACAACATATTAACGTGAACATATGTTATATATGGGATTAAGTAAAGTACAGATTCTAGTACTTTTGGGGTTGTGTTCCGGCTGACTTTGTATGCTGGAGATTAGGTGCCTGACTCTGAGGGTGTGGGTTCAAATCCTGGATGGGGCTCGATCCAAAAAGTACTAGAATCTGTACTTTACTAAGAAAGTGTAATCCCATATATAACATATGTTACATTTGACCACGTTCTAAATGTCATTGTGTAATCATATTAACATGAGCTACATACATAGACTCCAGAAAGCACCATCCTGTAAGAGTTACACAAACAGACTCTATAACACAACATATTAACATGAGCTTCATTTATACACTCCCAAAACACACAACATTTGCTACACATATAAATTCTCAGAATACACCATACTGACATGAGCTACTCATACAGATTCTCGAAACTCAACATATTAACAAGAGCTACATGTATAGGCTTTCACATTCACCACATTAACATGAGCTACATGTATAGGCTTTCACATTCACCATTAACATGAGCTACAGGTATAGGCTTTCAATTCACCACATTAACATCAGCTTCATTTATAAGCTTTCACATTCACCATATCAACAAGAGCTACATGCATAGGCTTTCACATTCACCATATCAACATCAGCTACATTTATAGGCTTTCACATTCACCATATTAACAAGAGCTACATGTATAAGCTTTCACATTAACCATATTAAAAGAGCTACATGTATAAGCTTTCACATTAACCATATTACCAAGAGCTACATGTATAGGCTTTTACATTCATCATATTATTATTAACATGAGCTACATGTATAGGCTTTCACATTCACCATATTAACATGAGCTACATGTATAGGCTTTCACATTCACCATATTAACATGAGCTACATGTATAGGCTTTCACATTCACCATATTAACATGAGCTACATGTATAGGCTTTCACATTCACATTCACATATTAACATGAGCTACATGTATAGGCTTTCACATTCACCATATTAACAAGAGCTACATGTATAGGCTTTCAGAATACACACTACCACCTACCTGTTGCTTTCCGAGGAGAAATGGCCCTGTGCGGTGAGACAGTTGGTGAGGGGAAGTCATCACCCTGCCTCCATGCCAGTAGAGCTGCTTGGAAGGATGCAGCACTCTCGGCTTCATTGTACTGACCTGCCAACAAGTCTCTTGCCGACTCGTATGAACCACTTGCACCCTCAGGGCCATTTCGCTCTGAATCCTGTCAACAAAATACATCATGCTCTCATACAGACAACAAATCACCCGCCAACTCGTATGAACCACTTGCACCCTCAGGGCAATTTGACTCTGATTCCTGTCAACAAAGTACATCATGCTCTCATACAAACAACAAGTCACCCGCCAACTCGTGGGCCGACTCGTATGAACCACCAGCACCCTCAGGGCAATTTGACTCTGATTCCTGTCAACAAAGTACATCATGCTCTCATACAAACAACAAGTTGACTGCATCTATCAATGACAACAATCTGACAGAACTTTCAAGTGATTATATGTTTCCTACACAGTCATTTCTGGAACTGACCATCTGTATAAGTGTTTGCTACTACAGTAGTATGACATCATTTTAACAACTCCTATTTGTGATAGTCATCAATGTGACTTGTACCATGGACAACTGCCTCTAAACACCATACTCACTCAATCCCTCAACAGAGTTTGATTATCATTGGTACAAATGGATGGGTAAGACTGCATGAAAGGTTAGAATGAATTTGGGCATGTTTTACATCACAGCCTGGAATATTCCATCAAGTTCATAGCAACATCTAAATAATGAAATCTAGGCCAGTCATTCCAGCAGTGGGTAAACCTATGAATCTCCCACACCATCCCTGTCTCATGACAACCAGGCAGACCAGCAGTGGGTAAACCTATGAATCTCCCACACCATCCCTGTCTCATGACAACCAGGCAGACCAGCAGTGGGTAAACCTATGAATCTCCCACACCATCCCTGTCTCATGACAACCAGGCAGACCAGCAGTGGGTAAACCTATGAATCTCCCCATCCCTGTCTCATGACAACCAGGCAGACCAGCAGTTGCTAAACCTATGAATCTCCCCCCCATCCCTGTCTCATGACAACCAGACAGACCAGCAGTTGGTAAACCTATGAATCTCCCACACCATCCCTGTCTCATGACAACCAGGCAGACCAGCAGTGGGTAAACCTATGAATCTCCCACACCATCCCTGTCTCATGACAACCAGTCATTCCAGCAGTGGGTAAACCTATGAATCTCCCCCCCATCCCTGTCTCATGACAACCAGACAGACCAGCAGTGGGTAAACCTATGAATCTCCCACACCATCCCTGTCTCATGACAACCAGGCAGACCAGCAGTGGGTAAACCTATGAATCTCCCACACCATCCCTGTCTCATGACAACCAGGCAGACCAGCAGTGGGTAAACCTATGAATCTCCCACACCATCCCTGTCTCATGACAACCAGGCAGACCAGCAGTGGGTAAACCTATGAATCTCCCCCACCATCCCTGTCTCATGACAACCAGGCAGACCAGCAGTGGGTAAACCTATGAATCTCCCACACCATCCCTGTCTCATGACAACCAGGCAGACCAGCAGTGGGTAAACCTATGAATCTCCCACACCATCCCTGTCTCATGACAACCAGGCAGACCAGCAGTGGGTAAACCTATGAATCTCCCCCACCATCCCTGTCTCATAACAACCAGACAGACCAGCAGTGGGTAAACCTATGAATCTCCCACACCATCCCTGTCTCATAACAACCAGACAGACCAGCAGTGGGTAAACCTATGAATCTCCCACACCATCCCTGTCTCATAACAACCAGGCAGACCAGCAGTGGGTAAACCTATGAATCTCCCCCACCATCCCTGTCTCATGACAACCAGGCACACCAAGAGCCCGACTAGCCACACTCTCTAACAACCACGAGGAAGTGAAAACCTATTCCGATCAAAATGAATGATGAACTCTGTACTGGTGCCCTTTTTACTTTCCTGTATCCCTCAACGTACCTGGTAGCTGATGTTGCTGGATACAGCGCCTACTGCTGGGGACGGCTTCATCTCTCTACAACATCACATCAGGATCATCATGAGCCACTTCCAATGAATGGCATTACATGACAGGTAGAAATTACAAAACTGGTGGACTTTGCACAAAGGTGTATCAGCATTTACTTTTCTGTGAAGACTACAATATTTACGGATTTTCTTTTGTAGTGCGAGGACTACTGTCCTGATGCCCCTTCACCAAAACAATCCCTCTCAATAAAACAATCATGACAGTGGATCTAGAAGCACTTTGAGGAATGGGAATGGTAGTACTAAATTGTGTGTCTTATGTCTAAACATACACATACACTCTGATGACTGTACAACAAAGGTAATTAATTTACAAGGCCAAATTGAGTACCCACTGGAAGCCACACTGATTCTCTATGTATGGTTACAAAGTAAAAGTCTATTTGGTCTAAGGCTTGCTACCACACAGTAAATTCTTTCATATGATCTTGGGATTTTGGTAGTTATTTCTGTGAGAGTGAGCAGCCTTACCTGTGTGATGGCGGGGGGTGGGCAGGGGCCGTGGGGACATACACTGCCTGGGACCAGATGCCTGCAAGTAAACAATTCATCGGAATGAACTCATATACCAGTAGCTAAGCTGATTCTACATCAATTCATATATTCCAAGGTAATATTCAAGATGGCCTGTAAATATCAGGCAAAAACTGATCGGTACAAAAAGCAACATTCAACATCATCAGGGCAAGATGATGTACAATCAAACACTTTCAGTCAATGGTAGCATAAGCATTATCAGGGCAAGATGATGCACAATCAGTCACCTTTAGTGGTTGGTAGCACAAGCAGCATTCAACATCATCAGGGCAAGATGATGTACAATCACACACCTTCAGTCAATAGTAGCACAAGCAACATTCAACATCATCAGGGCAAGATGATGTACAATCACACACCTTCAGTCAATAGTAGCACAAGCAACATTCAACATCATCAGGGCAAGATGATGTACAATCACACACTTTCAGTCAATGGTAGCACAAGCAGCATTCAACATCATCAGGGCAAGATGATGTAAAATCAGTCACCTTCAGTCAATGGTAGCACAAGCAGCATTCAACATCATCAGGGCAAGATGATGTACAATCACACACCTTCAGTCAATAGTAGCACAAGCAACATTCAACATCATCAGGGCAAGATGATGTACAATCACACACCTTCAGTCAATAGTAGCACAAGCAACATTCAACATCATCAGGGCAAGATGATGTACAATCACACACTTTCAGTCAATGGTAGCACAAGCAGCATTCAACATCATCAGGGCAAGATGATGTAAAATCAGTCACCTTCAGTCAATGGTAGCACAAGCAACATTCAACATCACCAGGGTAAGATGATGTACAATCACACACCTTCAGTCAATGGTAGCACAAGCAGCATTAAACATCATCAGGGCAAGATGATGTACAATCACACACCTTCAGTCAATGGTAGCACAAGCAACATTCAACATCACCAGGGTAAGATGATGTACAATCACACACCTTCAGTCAATGGTAGCACAAGCAACATTCAACATCATCAGGGCAAGATGATGTACAATCAAACACTTTCAGTCAATGGTAGCACAAGCATTATCAGGGCAAGATGATGTACAATCACACACCTTCAGTCAATGGTAGCACAAGCAACATTCAACATCATCAGGGTAAGATGATGTACAATCAGTCACCTTCAGTCAATGGTAGCACAAGCAACATTCAACATCATCAAGGCAAGATGATGTACAATCACACACCTTCAGTCAATGGTAGCACAAGCATTATCAGGGCAAGATAATGTACAATCAGTCACCTTCAGTCAATGGTTGCACAAGCAACATTCAACATCATCAGGGCAAGATGATGTACAATCAAACACTTTCAGTCAATGGTAGCATAAGCATTATCAGGGCAAGATGATGCACAATCAGTCACCTTTAGTGGTTGGTAGCACAAGCAGCATTAAACATCATCAGGGCAAGATGATGTACAATCACACACCTTCAGTCAATGGTAGCACAAGCAACATTCAACATCATCAGGGCAAGATGATGTACAATCAGTCACCTTCAGTCAATGGTAGCACAAGCAACATTCAACATCATCAGGGCAAGATGATGGACAATCACACATTTTCAGTCAATGGTAGCACAAGCAGCATTCAACATCATCAGGGCAAGATGATATAAAATCAGTCACCTTCAGTCAATGGTAGCACAAGCAACATTCAACATCACCAGGGCAAGATGATGTACAATCACACACCTTCAGTCAATGGTAGCACAAGCAGCATTCAACATCATCAGGGCAAGATGATGTACAATCACACACCTTCAGTCAATAGTAGCACAAGCAACATTCAACATCATCAGGGCAAGATGATGTACAATCACACACTTTCAGTCAATGGTAGCACAAGCAGCATTCAACATCATCAGGGCAAGATGATGTAAAATCAGTCACCTTCAGTCAATGGTAGCACAAGCAACATTCAACATCATCAGGGCAAGATGATGTACAATCAAACACCTTCAGTCAATGGTAGCATAAGCATTATCAGGGCAAGATGATGCACAATCAGTCACCTTTAGTGGTTGGTAGCACAAGCAGCATTCAACATCATCAGGGCAAGATGATGTACAATCAGTCACCTTCAGTCAATGGTAGCACAAGCAGCATTCAACATCATCAGGGCAAGATGATGTACAATCACACACCTTCAGGCAATAGTAGCACAAGCAACATTCAACATCATCAGGGCAAGATGATGTACAATCACACACCTTCAGTCAATAGTAGCACAAGCAACATTCAACATCATCAGGGCAAGATGATGTACAATCAAACACTTTCAGTCAATGGTAGCACAAGCAGCATTAAACATCATCAGGGCAAGATGATGTAAAATCAAACACTTTCAGTCAATGGTAGCACAAGCATTATCAGGGCAAGATGATGTACAATCACACACCTTCAGTCAATGGTAGCACAAGCAACATTCAACATCACCAGGGTAAGATGATGTACGATCAGACACCTTCAGTCAATGGTAGCACAAGCAGCATTAAACATCATCAGGGCAAGATGATGTACAATCACACACCTTCAGTCAATGGTAGCACAAGCAACATTCAACATCACCAGGGTAAGATGATGTATGATCACACACCTTCAGTCAATGGTAGCACAAGCAGCATTCAACATCATCAGGGCAAGATGATGTACAATCAAACACTTTCAGTCAATGGTAGCACAAGCATTATCAGGGCAAGATGATGTACAATCACACACCTTCAGTCAATGGTAGCACAAGCAACATTCAACATCATCAGGGCAAGATGATGTACAATCAGCCACCTTCAGTCAATGGTAGCACAAGCAACATTCAACATCATCAGGGCAAGATGATGTACAATCACACACCTTCAGTCAATGGTAGCACAAGCAGCATTCAACATCATCAGGGCAAGATGATGTACAATCAAACACCTTCAGTCAATAGTAGCACAAGCAACATTCGACATCATCAGGGCAAGATGATGTACAATCACACACCTTCAGTCAATAGTAGCACAAGCAACATTCAACATCATCAGGGCAAGATGATGTACAATCACACACTTTCAGTCAATGGTAGCACAAGCAGCATTCAACATCATCAGGGCAAGATGATGTAAAATCAGTCACCTTCAGTCAATGGTAGCACAAAGCAACATTCAACATCACCAGGGGTAAGATGATGTACAATCACACACCTTCAGTCAATGGTAGCACAAGCAGCATTAAACATCATCAGGGCAAGATGATGCACAATCACACACCTTCAGTCAATGGTAGCACAAGCAACATTCATCATCACCAGGGTAAGATGATGTACAATCACACACCTTCAGTCAATGGTAGCACAAGCAGCATTCAACATCATCAGGGCAAGATGATGTACAATCAAACACTTTCAGTCAATGGTAGCACAAGCATTATCAGGGCAAGATGATGTACAATCACACACCTTCAGTCAATGGTAGCACAAGCAACATTCAACATCATCAGGGCAAGATGATGTACAATCAGTCACCTTCAGTCAATGGTAGCACAAGCAACATTCAACATCATCAAGGCAAGATGATGTACAATCACACACCTTCAGTCAATGGTAGCACAAGCAGCATTCAACATCATCAGGGCAAGATGATGTACAATCACACACCTTCAGTCAATGGTAGCACAAGCATTATCAGGGCAAGATAATGTACAATCAGTCACCTTCAGTCAATGGTTGCACAAGCAACATTCAACATCATCAGGGCAAGATGATGTACAATCAAACACTTTCAGTCAATGGTAGCATAAGCATTATCAGGGCAAGATGATGCACAATCAGTCACCTTTAGTGGTTGGTAGCACAAGCAGCATTAAACATCATCAGGGCAAGATGATGTACAATCACACACCTTCAGTCAATGGTAGCACAAGCAACATTCAACATCATCAGGGCAAGATGATGTACAATCAGTCACCTTCAGTCAATGGTAGCACAAGCAACATTCAACATCATCAGGGCAAGATGATGGACAATCACATTTTCAGTCAATGGTAGCACAAGCAGCATTCAACATCATCAGGGCAAGATGATATAAAATCAGTCACCTTCAGTCAATGGTAGCACAAGCAACATTCAACATCACCAGGGCAAGATGATGTACAATCACACACCTTCAGTCAATGGTAGCACAAGCAACATTCAACATCATCAGGGCAAGATGATGTACAATCACACACCTTCAGTCAATAGTAGCACAAGCAACATTCAACATCATCAGGGCAAGATGATGTAAAATCAGTCACCTTCAGTCAATGGTAGCACAAGCAACATTCAACATCATCAGGGCAAGATGATGTACAATCAAACACCTTCAGTCAATGGTAGCATAAGCATTATCAGGGCAAGATGATGCACAATCAGTCACCTTTAGTGGTTGGTAGCACAAGCAGCATTCAACATCATCAGGGCAAGATGATGTACAATCAGTCAACTTCAGTCAATGGTAGCACAAGCAGCATTCAACATCATCAGGGCAAGATGATGTACAATCACACACCTTCAGTCAATAGTAGCACAAGCAACATTCAACATCATCAGGGCAAGATGATGTACAATCACACACCTTCAGTCAATAGTAGCACAAGCAACATTCAACATCATCAGGGCAAGATGATGTACAATCAAACACTTTCAGTCAATGGTAGCACAAGCAGCATTAAACATCATCAGGGCAAGATGATGTAAAATCAAACACTTTCAGTCAATGGTAGCACAAGCATTATCAGGGCAAGATGATGTACAATCACACACCTTCAGTCAATGGTAGCACAAGCAACATTCAACATCACCAGGGTAAGATGATGTACAATCACACACCTTCAGTCAATGGTAGCACAAGCAGCATTAAACATCATCAGGGCAAGATGATGTACAATCACACACCTTCAGTCAATGGTAGCACAAGCAACATTCAACATCACCAGGGTAAGATGATGTACGATCACACACCTTCAGTCAATGGTAGCACAAGCAGCATTCAACATCATCAGGGCAAGATGATGTACAATCAAACACCTTCAGTCAATGGTAGCACAAGCATTATCAGGGCAAGATGATGTACAATCACACACCTTCAGTCAATGGTAGCACAAGCAACATTCAACATCATCAGGGCAAGATGATGTACAATCAGCCACCTTCAGTCAATGGTAGCACAAGCAACATTCAACATCATCAGGGCAAGATGATGTACAATCACACACCTTCAGTCAATGGTGCAATAAGCAGCATTCAACATCATCAGGGCAAGATGATGTACAATCAAACACCTTCAGTCAATGGTAGCACAAGCATTATCAGGGCAAGATAATGTACAATCAGTCACCTTCAGTCAATGGTTGCACAAGCAACATTCAACATCATCAGGGCAAGATGATGTACAATCAAACACTTTCAGTCAATGGTAGCATAAGCATTATCAGGGCAAGATGATGCACAATCAGTCACCTTTAGTGGTTGGTAGCACAAGCAGCATTAAACATCATCAGGGCAAGATGATGTACAATCACACACCTTCAGTCAATGGTAGCACAAGCAGCATTCAACATCATCAGGGCAAGATGATGTACAATCACACATTTTCAGTCAATGGTAGCACAAGCAGCATTCAACATCATCAGGGCAAGATGATATAAAATCAGTCACCTTCAGTCAATGGTAGCACAAGCAACATTCAACATCACCAGGGCAAGATGATGTACAATCACACACCTTCAGTCAATGGTAGCACAAGCAACATTCAACATCATCAGGGCAAGATGATGTACAATCACACACCTTCAGTCAATAGTAGCACAAGCAACATTCAACATCATCAGGGCAAGATGATGTACAATCACACACTTTCAGTCAATGGTAGCACAAGCAGCATTCAACATCATCAGGGCAAGATGATGTAAAATCAGTCACCTTCAGTCAATGGTAGCACAAGCAACATTCAACATCATCAGGGCAAGATGATGTACAATCAAACACCTTCAGTCAATGGTAGCATAAGCATTATCAGGCAAGATGATGCACAATCAGTCACCTTTAGTGGTTGGTAGCACAAGCAGCATTCAACATCATCAGGGCAAGATGATGTACAATCAGTCACCTTCAGTCAATGGTAGCACAAGCAGCATTCAACATCATCAGGGCAAGATGATGTACAATCACACACCTTCAGTCAATAGTAGCACAAGCAACATTCAACATCATCAGGGACAAGATGATGTACAATCACACCAACACTTCAGTCAATAGTAGCACAAGCAACATTCAACATCATCAGGGCAAGATGATGTACAATCAAACACTTTCAGTCAATGGTAGCACAAGCAGCATTAAACATCATCAGGGCAAGATGATGTAAAATCAAACACTTTCAGTCAATGGTAGCACAAGCATTATCAGGGCAAGATGATGTACAATCACACACCTTCAGTCAATGGTAGCACAAGCAACATTCAACATCACCAGGGTAAGATGATGTACAATCACACACCTTCAGTCAATGGTAGCACAAGCAGCATTAAACATCATCAGGGCAAGATGATGTACAATCACACACCTTCAGTCAATGGTAGCACAAGCAACATTCAACATCACCAGGGTAAGATGATGTACGATCAGACACCTTCAGTCAATGGTAGCACAAGCAGCATTCAACATCATCAGGGCAAGATGATGGACAATCACACATTTTCAGTCAATGGTAGCACAAGCAGCATTCAACATCATCAGGGCAAGATGATATAAAATCAGTCACCTTCAGTCAATGGTAGCACAAGCAACATTCAACATCACCAGGGCAAGATGATGTACAATCACACACCTTCAGTCAATGGTAGCACAAGCAACATTCAACATCATCAGGGCAAGATGATGTACAATCACACCTTCAGTCAATAGTAGCAGCAAGCAACATTCAACATCATCAGGGCAAGATGATGTACAATCACACACTTTTCAGTCAATGGTAGCACAAGTAGCATTCAACATCATCAGGGCAAGATGATGTAAAAATCAGTCACCTTCAGTCAATGGTAGCACAAGCAACATTCAACATCATCAGGGCAAGATGATGTACAATCAAACACCTTCAGTCAATGGTAGCATAAGCATTATCAGGGCAAGATGATGCACAATCAGTCACCTTTAGTGGTTGGTAGCACAAGCAGCATTCAACATCATCAGGGCAAGATGATGTACAATCAGTCACCTTCAGTCAATGGTAGCACAAGCAGCATTCAACATCATCAGGGCAAGATGATGTACAATCACACACCTTCAGTCAATAGTAGCACAAGCAACATTCAACATCATCAGGGCAAGATGATGATGTACAATCACACCTTCAGTCAATAGTAGCATTCAGCAACATTCAACATCATCAGGGCAAGATGATGTACAATCAAACACTTTCAGTCAATGGTAGCAACAAGCATTAAACATCATCAGGGCAAGATGATGTAAAATCAAACACTTTCAGTCAATGGTAGCACAAGCATTATCAGGGCAAGATGATGTACAATCACACACCTTCAGTCAATGGTAGCACAAGCAACATTCAACATCACCAGGGTAAGATGATGTACAATCAATCACACCTTCAGTCAATGGCACAAAGTGGCATTAAACATCATCAGGGCAAGATGATGTACAATCACACACCTTCAGTCAATGGTAGCACAAAGCAACATTCAACATCACCAGGGTAAGATGATGCAATACGATCACACACCTTCAGTCAATGGTAGCACAAGCAGCATTCAACATCATCAGGGCAAGATGATGTACAATCAAACACTTTCAGTCAATGGTAGCACAAGCATTATCAGGGCAAGATGATGTACAATCACAATCACACCTTCAGTCAATGGTAGCACAACAGCATTCAACATCATCAGGGCAAGATGATGTACAATCAGCCACCTTCAGTCAATGGTAGCACAAGCAAACATTCAACATCATCAGGGCAAGATGATGTACAATCACACCTTCAGTCAATGGTAGCACAAGCAGCATTCAACATCATCAGGGCAAGATGATGTACAATCAAACACCTTCAGTCAATGGTAGCACAAGCATTATCAGGGGCAAGATAATGTACAATCAGTCACCTTCAGTCAATGGTTGCATAAGCAACATTCAACATCATCAGGGCAAGATGATGTACAATCAAACACTTTCAGTCAATGGTAGCATAAGCATTATCAGGGCAAGATGATGCACAATCAGTCACCTTTAGTGGTTGGTAGCACAAGCAGCATTAAACATCATCAGGGCAAGATGATGTACAATCACACACCTTCAGTCAATGGTAGCACAAGCAACATTCAACATCATCAGGGCAAGATGATGTACAATCACACATTTTCAGTCAATGGTAGCACAAGCAGCATTCAACATCATCAGGGCAAGATGATATAAAATCAGTCACCTTCAGTCAATGGTAGCACAAGCAACATTCAACATCACCAGGGCAAGATGATGTACAATCACACACCTTCAGTCAATGGTAGCACAAGCAACATTCAACATCATCAGGGCAAGATGATGTACAATCAATCACCTTCAGTCAATAGTAGCAATAAGTAACATTCAAACATCATCAGGGCAAGATGATGTACAATCACACACTTTCAGTCAATGGTAGCACAAGCAACATTCAACATCATCAGGGCAAGATGATGTAAAATCAGTCACCTTCAGTCAATGGTAGCACAAGCAACATTCAACATCATCAGGGCAAGATGATGTACAATCGAAAACACCTTCAGTCAATGGTAGCATAAGCATTATCAGGGCAAGATGATGCACAATCAGTCACCTTTTAGTGGTTGGTAGCACAAGCAGCATTCAACATCATCAGGGCAAGATGATGCAATCAATCAGTCACCCTTCAGTCAATGGTAGCACAAGCAGCATTCAACATCATCAGGGCAAGATGATGTACAATCACACACCTTCAGTCAATAGTAGCACAAAGCAACATTCAACATCATCAGGGCAAGATGATGTACAATCAATACACCTTCAGTCAATAGTAGCACAAGCAACATTCAACATCATCAGGGCAAGATGATGTACAATCAAACACTTTCAGTCAATGGTAGCACAAGCAGCATTAAACATCATCAGGGCAAGATGATGTAAAAATCAAACACTTTCAGTCAATGGTAGCACAAAGCATTATCATCAGGGCAAGATGATGTACAATCACACCCTTCAGTCAATGGTAGCACAAGCAACATTCAACATCACCAGGGTAAGATGATGTACAATCACACACCTTCAGTCAATGGTAGCACAAAGCAGCATTAAACATCATCAGGGCAAGATGATGTACAATCACACACCTTCATTCAATGGTAGCACAACAACATTCAACATCACCAGGGTAAGATGATGTAACGATCAGACACCTTCAGTCAATGGTAGCACAAGCAGCATTCAACATCATCAGGGCAAGATGATGGACAATCACACACATTTTCAGTCAATGGTAGCACAAGCAGCATTCAACATCATCAGGGCAAGATGATATAAAATCAGTCACCTTCAGTCAATGGTAGCACAAGCAACATTCAACATCACCAGGGCAAGATGATGTACAATCACACACCTTCAGTCAATGGTATAAACAAGCAACATTCAACATCATCAGGGCAAGATGATGTACAATCACACATCTTCCTTCAGTCAATGGTAGCACAAGCAACATTCAACATCATCAGGGCAAGATGATGTACAATCACTCACACTTTCAGTCAATGGTAAAAGCACAAGCAGCATTCAAACATCATCAGGGCAAGATGATGTAAAAATCAGTCACCTTCAGTCAATGGTGGCACAAGCAACATTCAACATCATCAGGGCAAGATGATGTACAATCAAACACCTTCAGTCAATGGTAGCATAAGCATTATCAGGGCAAGATGATGCACAATCAGTCACCTTTAGTGGTTGGTAGCACATAGCAGCATTCAACATCATCAGGGCAAGATGATGTACAATCAGTCACCTTCAGTCAATGGTAGCATCAGCAGCATTCAACATCATCAGGGCAAGATGATGTACAATCACACACCTTCAGTCAATAGTAGCACAAGCAACATTCAACATCATCAGGGCAAGATGATGTACAATCACACACCTTCAGTCAATAGTAGCACAAGCAACATTCAACATCATTCAGGGCAAGATGATGTACAATCAAACACTTTCAGTCAATGGTAGCAATAAGCAGCATTAAACATCATCATCAGGGCAAGATGATGTAAAATCAAACACTTTCAGTCAATGGTAGCACGTAAGCATTATCAGGGCAAGATGATGTACAATCACACACCTTCAGTCAATAGCAGCACAAGCAACATTCAACATCACCAGGGTAAGATGATGTACAATCACACACCTTCAGTCAATGGTGCTACAAGCAGCATTAAACATCATCAGGGCAAGATGATGTACAATCACACACCTTCAGTCAATGGTAGCATAAGCAACATTCAACATCACCAGGTAAGATGATGTACGATCACACACCTTCAGTCAATGGTAGCAATGGCAGCATTCAACATCATCAGGGCAAGATGATGTACAATCAAACACTTTCAGTCAATGGTAGCAACAAGCATTATCAGGCAAGATGATTGTACAATCAACACCCTTCAGTCAATGGTAGCACAAGCAACATTCAACATCATCAGGGCAAGATGATGTACAATCAGCCACCTTCAGTCAATGGTAGCACAAGCAACATTCAACATCATCAGGGCAAGATGATGTACAATCACACACCTTCAGTCAATGGTATGTAATACAGCATTCAACATCATCATGGCAAGATGATGTACAATCAAACACCTTCAGTCAATGGTAGCGTTAAGCATTATCAGGGCAAGATAATGTACAATCAGTCACCTTCAGTCAATGGTTGCACAAGCAACATTCAACATCATCAGGGCAAGATGATGTACAATCAAACACTTTCAGTCAATGGTAGCATAAGCATTATCAGGGCAAGATGATGCACAATCAGTCACCTTTAGTGGTTGGTAGCACAAGCAGCATTAAAAATCATCAGGGCAAGATGATGTACAATCACACACCTTCAGTCAATGGTAGCACAAGCACAACATTCAACATCATCAGGGCAAGATGATGTACAATCACACATTTCAGTCAATGGTAAGCACAAGCAGCATTCAACATCATCAGGGCAAGATGATGTAAAATCAGTCACCTTCAGTCAATGGTAGCACAAGCAACATTCAACATCATGGGGCAAGATGATGTACAATCAAACACCTTCAGTCAATGGTAGCATAAGCATTATCAGGGCAAGATGATGCACATGGTCAGTCACCTTTAGTGGTTGGTAGCAAAGCAGCATTCAACATCATCAGGGCAAGATGATGTACAATCAGTCACCTTCAGTCAATGGTGTATCAAGCAGCATTCAACATCATCAGGGCAAGATGATGCACAATCATCACACACCTTCAGTCAGTAGTAGCTGGCAACGGAACATTCAACATCATCAGGGCAAGATGATGTACAATCAATAAGATGTAAATCTTCAGTCAATAGTAGCACAAGCAACATTCAACATCATCAGGGCAAGATGATGTACAATCAAACACTTTCAGTCAATGGTAGCACAAGCAGCATTAAACATCATCAGGGCAAGATGATGTAAATCAAACACTTCAGTCAATGGTAGCACATGCTATTATCAGGGCAAGATGATGTACAATCACGCCTTCAGTCAATGGTAGCACAAGCAACATTCAACATCACCAGGGTAAGATGATGCGCCAATCACACACCTTCAGTCAATGGTAGCTATCAAGCGCATTAAACATCATCAGGGCAAGATGATGTACAATCACACACCTTCAGTCAATGGTAGCACAAAAGCAACATTCAACATCACCAGGGTAAGATGATGTAACAATGCATCACACACCTTCAGTCAATGGTAGCACAAGCAGCATTCGAACATCATCAGGGCAAGATGATGTACAATCAAACACTTTCAGTCAATGGTGCTAACAAGCATTATCAGGGCAAAGATGATGTACAAATCACACACCTTCAGTCAATGGTGCTATCATAGCAACACATTCAACATCATCAGGGCAAGATGATGTACGAATCAGCCAATCTTCTTCAGTCAATGGTAGCACAACATTCAACATCATCAGGGCAAGATGATGCGTACAATCACACAACCTTCAGTCAATGGTAGCATCGGCTAGCATTCAACATCATCAGGGCAAGATGATGTACAATCAAACACCTTCAGTCATTTGCTAGCACGCTACTATATCAGGGCAAGATAATGGCACAATCAGTCACCTTTCAGTCAATGGTTGCATAAGCAACATTCAACATCATCAGGGCAAGATGCCGATGTACAATCAAACACTTTCAGTCAATGGTACATACATTATCAGGGCAAGATGATGCACAATCAGTCACCTTTAGTGGTTGGTAGCAATAAGCAGCATTAAACATCATCAGGCCAAGATGATGCACAATCACAACACCTTCAGTCAATGGTAGCACACAAGCTGCAACATTCAACATCATCAGGGCAAGATGATGTACAATCACACATTTTCAGTCAATGGTAGCATCAAGCAGCATTCAACATCATCAGGGCAAGATGATATAAAATCAGTCACCTTCAGTCAATGGTAGCACAAGCAACATTCAACATCACCAGGGCAAGATGATGCACAATCACACACCTTCAGTCAATGGTAGCACAAGCAACATTCAACATCATCAGGGCAAGATGATGCACAATCACACACCTTCAGTCATTACTAGCGGCTAACATTCATCATCAGGCAAGATGATGTACAATCACACATCTTTCAGTCAATGGTAGCATCAGCAACATTCAACATCATCAGGGCAAGATGATGTAAAATCAGTCACCTTCAGTCAATGGTAGCACGGGCAACATTCAACATCATCAGGGCAAGATGATGTACAATCAAACAATCTTCAGTCAATGGTGGCATAAGCATTATCAGGGAAGCAAGATGATGCACAATCAGTCACCCTTAGTGGTTGGTAAAGCAAATAAGCAGCATTCAACATCATCAGGGCAAGATGATGTACAATCAGTCACCTTCAGTCAATGGTAGCACAAGCAGCTATCTCAACATCATCAGGGCAAGATGATGTACAATCACATCAACCTTCAGTCAATAGTAGCAACGCTGGGGAACATTCAACATCATCGGGGCAAGATGATGTACAATCAATACAACCTTCAGTCAATAGTAGCATCAAGTTAACATTCAACATCATCAGGGCAAGATGATGTACAATCAAACACTTCGCAGTCAATGGTAAAGTCAGCAGCATTAAACATCATCAGGGCAAGATGATGTAAAAATCAAACACTTTCAGTCAATGGTAGCACAAGCATTATCAGGGCAAGATGATGTACAATCACACACCTTCAGTCAATGGTACATTGCACAAACAACATTCAACATCACGCAGGGTAAGATGATGTACAATCACGCACACCTTCAGTCAATGGTAGCACAAGCAGCATTAAACATCATTGGGGCAAGATGATGTACAATCAATACAACCTTCAGTCAATGGTAGCAATAAGCAACATTCAACATCACCAGGGTAAGATGATGTACTCCATCAGACACCTTCAGCTCAATGGTAGCACAAGCAGGGCATTCAACATCATCAGGGCAAGATGATGGACAACGCCACATTTTCAGTCAATGGTAGCTAATGCTGTTATTCAACATCATCAGGGCAAGATGATATAAAAATCAGTCACCTTTCAGTCAATGGTAGCACAAGCTAACATTCAACATCACCAGGGCAAGATGATGCGCCATCATTTAACACCTTCAGTCAATGGTAGCACAGTTAAACATTCAACATCATCATCAGGCAAGATGATGTACAATCATTAACACCTTCAGTCAATAGTGCAGCACAGCTAACATTCAACATCATCAGGGCAAGATGATGTAAAAATCAGTCACCTTCAGTCAATGGTAAAGCATAAGCAACATTCAACATCATCAGGGCAAGATGATGTACAAATAAATTCAAACACCTTTCAGTCAATGGTAGCATGTAAGCATTATCATGGGCAAGATGATGCGTACAATCACACACCTTCAGTCAATGGTAGCAATAAGCAACATTCAACATCACCAGTGGGTAAGGATGATGTACTAAATCGCTAATAACCTTCAGTCAATGGTAGCACAAGCAGCATTAAACATCATCAGCAAGATTACGTATTAATCAATAACAACCTTCAGCCAATGGTAGCACAAAGCAACATTCAACATCACCAGGGTAAGATGATGCACCCATCACATCACCTTCAGTCAATGGTAGCACAAGCAGCATTCAACATCATCAGGGCAAGCATGATTTACAATCAAACACCTTCAGTCAATGGCAGCACAAGCATTATCAGGGCAAAGATGATGTACAATCATCACACCTTCAGTCAATGGTAGCTATTGGGGCTACACATTCAACATCATCAGGGCAAGATGATGTACAATCAGCCACCTTCAGTCAATGGTAGTTATTAAGCAAATGATTCAACCATCATCAGCGCGATGATGTACAATCACACACCTTCAGTCAATGGTAGCATTAAGCAGCATTCAACATCATCAGGGCAAGATGATGTACAATCAAACACCTTCAGTCAATGGTAGCACAAGCATTACTCAGGGCAAGATAATGTACAATCACGTCACCTTCCTCAGTCAATGGTTAAAATTGCTAACATTCCGAACAATCATCAGGGCAAGATGATGTACAATCAAACACTTTCAAATAATGGTGCAGCTAGCGAAGCATTACTTCAGGGCAAGATGATGCACAATCAGCCCACCTTTGAAGTGGTTGGTAGCAATGCTGTTAATTAAACATCATCAGGGCAAGATGATGTACCAATCACACACCTTCAGTCAATGGTAGCAATAAGCAAATATTCAACATCATCAGGGCAAGATGATGTACAATCAGTCACCTTCAGTCAACGGTGGCAGCACAAGCAACATCTCAACATCATCAGGGCAAAGATGCGCCGAATCAACACATTTTCAGTCAATGGTAGCACAAGCAAGCATTCAACATCATCAGGCAAGATGATAAGTAAAATCAGTCACCTTCAGTCAATGGTAGCACAAGCAAAACATTCAACATCACCAGGCAAGATGATGCCAATCAATAACACCTTCAGTCAATGGTAGCACGTTGCTAAATATCCAACATCTATCAAAGCAAGATGATGTACAATCAATAACAACCTTCAGTCAATAGTAGCTAATGCCAAATCATTCAACATCATCAGGGCATGATGATGTAATAATCACACAATTTCAGTAACAATTTGTAAAGCAATAAGCAACATTCAACATCATTCGGTAGCAAGATGATGTACGTATCAAACACCTTCAGTCAATGGTAAAGATAAGCATTATCAGGGCAAGATGATGCACAATCAGTCACCTTTTAGTGGTTGGTATAATAAGCAGCATTCAACATCATCAGGGCAAGCATGATGTACCAATCAGCTCACCTTCAGTCAATGGTGGTGTTAATAAGCAGCATTCAACATCATCAGGGCAAGATGATGTAACAATCAATATCAACCTTCTGTTCAATAGTAGCACAAAGCAACATTCAACATCATCAGGCAAGATGATGTACAATCATCAATAACCCTTCAGCCAATAGTAGTAGCACAAGTTAAACATTCAACATCATCAGGCACATGATGATACCAATCAAACACTTTTCAGTCAATGGTAGCATCATAGCATTAAACATCATCAGGGCAAGATGATAAAATCAAACAATACTTTCAGTCAATGGTAGCACAAGCATTATCAGGGTGCGATATGTACAATCACACATCTCAGTCAATGGTATAATGCCAACATCCAACATCACCAGGTAAGATGATGTACAACGCCACACCTTCAGTCAATGGTAGCAATAAGCAGCATTAAACATCATCAGGCGCATGATGTACAATCACACACCCTTCAGTCAATGGTATAAGCAACATTCAACATCACCGCAGGTAAGATGATGTACAAATCAAACACTTTCAGTCAATGGTAGCACAAGCATTATCAGGCAAGATGATGTACAATCACACACCTTCAGTCAAATGGTAGCACAAGAACATTCAACATCATCAGGGCAAGATGATGTACAATCAGCCACCTTCAGTCAATGGTAGCACAAGCAACATTCAACATCATCAGGCGATGATGTACAATCACACACCTTCAGTCAATGGTAGCACATAGCATTCAACATCATCAGGCAAGATGATGCAAAACGTTAATTTTCGAAATAATAGGCACAAGCATTATCAGGGCAAGACATGTACAAATCACACACCTTCAGTCAATGGTGGCACAAGCAACATTCAACATCAACAGTAAGATGATGTACAATCACACACCTTCAGTCAATGGTAGCACAAGCAGCATTAAACATCATCAGGGCAAGATGATTTACCATCACACACCTTTCAGTCAATGGTGTTAGTTAATAAGCAGTATCTAACATCATCACCAGGGTAAACACGATGGCCACAATCAAACACTTTCAGTCAATGGTAGCACAAGCATTATCAGGGCAAGATGATGTACAATCAATAACACCTTCAGTCAATGGTAGCACAAGCAACATTCAACATCATCAGGGCAAGATGATGCGCCAATCAGCCACCTTCAGTCAATGGTGGTAGCACAAGCAACATTCAACATCATCAGGGCAAGATGATGTACGTAATCACACACCTTCAGTCAATGGTAGCACAGTTAGCATTCAACATCATCAGGCAAGATGATGTACAAATCAAACACCCTTCAGTCAATGGTAGTACCGCTACTTCATCAGGGCAAGATAATGTACAATCAGTCACCTTCTAGTCAATGGTTGCATTGGGCAACATTCCCAACATCATCAGGGTAAGATGATGTACAATCAAACACCTCAGTCAATGGTAGCATAGCATTATCAGGCAAGATGATGCACAATCAGTCACCTTAGTGGTTGGTGGTAGCACAAGCAGCATTCAACATCAGGCAAGATGATGTAAAATCAAATCTTTCAGTCAATGGTAGCAATAAAGCTACCATTCAACATCATCAGGCAAGATGATGTACAATCAGTCACCTTCAGTCAATGGTAGCACAGCAACATTCAACATCATCAGGGCAAGATGATGCGCCAACACATCTCAGTCAATTTGCAGCATGCAAGCAGCATCAACATCATCAGCAAGATGATATAAAATCAGCCTACCTCAGTCAATGGTACGTACAACATTCAACATCACTAGGTAAGATGATGTACAATCACACACCTTCTACAGTCAATGGTAGCAATAAGCAGCATTCAACATCATCAGGGCAAGATGATGTACAATCACACACCTTCAGTCAATGGTAGCACGTTGAAATATACCAACATCATCAGGCAAGATAGATGTGCGAACAACACCTTCAGTCAATGGTAGCACAAGTAGCATTCAACATCATCAGGGCAAGATGATGTACAATCAAACACCTTCAGTTAATGGTAGCACAAGCATTATCAGGGCAAGATGAGTAATATCAGTCACCTTTCAGTCAATGGTTGCACAAGCACATTCAACATCATCCCAGGGCAAGATGATGTACAATCACACACCTTCAGTCAATGGTAGCACAAAGCGGGCATTCACCATCATCAGGCAAGATGATGTACAATCACACACCTTCAGTCAATGGTAGCACAAGCAGCATTCAACATCATCAGGTAAGATGATGTACAATCACACACCTTCAGTCAGCCACGCCACCATTCAACATCATCAGGGCAAGATGATGTACAATCAGTCACCCAGTCAATGGTGTAGCACAAGCAACATTCAACATCATCCCAGGGGCAAGATGATGTACAATCACACCACATTCACCATATTAACAAGAACTACATGTATAGGCTTTCACATTCACCATATTAACAAGAGCTACATGTATAGGCTTTCACATTCACCATATTAACATGAGCTACATGTATAGGCTTTCACATTCACCATATTAACATTAGCTACATGTATAGGCTTTCACATTCACCATATTAACATGAGCTACATGTATAAGCTTTCAGAATACACACTACCACCTACCTGTTGCTTTCCGAGGAGAAATGGCCCTGTGCGGTGAGACAGTTGGTGAGGGGAAGTCATCACCCTGCCTCCATGCCAGTAGAGCTGCTTGGAAGGATGCAGCACTCTCGGCTTCATTGTACTGACCTGCCAACAAGTCTCTTGCCGACTCGTATGAACCACTTGCACCCTCAGGGCCATTTCGCTCTGATTCCTGTCAACAAAATACATCATGCTCTCATACAGACAATAAGTCACCCGCCGACTCGGTTATGAACCGCTAGCACCCTCAGGGCCATTTCGCTCTGATTCCTGTCAACAAAATACATCATGCTCTCATACAAACAACAAATCACCCGCCGACTTGTATGAACCACTAGCACCCTCAGGGCCATTTCGCTCTGATTCCTGTCAACAAAATACATCATGCTCTCATACAAACAACAAATCACCGCATGACTCATTATGAACCACTAGCACCCCTCAGGGCCATTTCGGCTCTGATTCCTGTCAACAAAATACATCATGCTCTCATACAAACAACAAATCACCCATGCCACTTCATTATGAACCACTAGCACCCTCAGGGCCATTTCGCTCTGATTCCTGTCAACAAAATACATCATGCTCTCATACAGACAACAAATCACCCGCCGACTCGTATGAACCACTAGCACCCTCAGGGCCATTTCGCTCTGATTCCTGTCAACAAAGTACATCATGCTCTCATACAAACAACAAGTTGACTGCATCTATCAATGACAACAATCTGACAGAACTTTCAAGTGATTTTATGTTTCCTACACAGTCATTTCTGGAACTGACCATCTGTATAAGTGTTTGCTACTACAGTAGTATGACATCATTTTAACAACTCTATTTGTGATAGTCATCAATGTGACTTGTACCATGGACAACTGCCTCTAAACACCATACTCACTCAATCCCTCAACAGAGTTTGATTATCATTGGTACAAATGGATGGGTAAGACTGCATGAAAGGTTAGAATGAATTTGGGCATGTTTTACATCACAGCCTGGAATATTCCATCAAGTTCATAGCAACATCTAAATAATGAAATCTAGGCCAGTCATTCCAGCAGTGGGTAAACCTATGAATCTCCCACACCATCCCTGTCTCATGACAACCAGGCAGACCAGCAGTGGGTAAACCTATGAATCTCCCACACACCATCCCTGTCTCATGACAACCAGGCAGACCAGCAGGTGGAGTAAACCTATGAATCTCCCACACCATCCCTGTCTCATGACAACCAGGCAGACCAGCAGTGGGTAAACCTATGAATCTCCCCCATCCCTGTCTCATAACAACCAGGCAGACCAGCAGGTGGGTAAACCTATGAATCTCCCCATCCCTGTCTCATGACAACCAGGCAGACCAAGAGCCTGACTAGCCACCCTCTCTAACAACCACGAGGAAGTGAAAACCTATTCCGATCAAAATGAATGATGAACTCTGTACTGGTGCCCTTTTTACTTTCCTGTATCCCTCAACGTACCTGGTAGCTGATGCTGCTGGATACAGCGCCTACTGCTGGGGACGGCTTCATCTCTCTACAACATCACATCAGGATCATCATGAGCCACTTCCAATGAATGGCATTACATGACAGGTAGAAATTACAAAAATGGTGGACTTTGCACAAAGGTGTATCAGCATTTACTTTTCTGTGAAGACTACAATATTTATGGATTTTCTTTTGTAGTGCGAGGACTACTGTCCTGATGCCCCTTCACCAAAACAATCCCTCTCAATAAAACAATCATGAAAGTGGATCTAGAAGCACTTTGAGGAATGGGAATGGTAGTACTAAATTGTGTGTCTTATGTCTAAACATACACATACACTCTGATGACTGTACAACAAAGGTAATTAATTTACAAGGCCAAATTGAGTACCCACTGGAAGCCACACTGATTCTCTATGTATGGTTACAAAGTAAAAGTCTATTTGGTCTAAGGCTTGCTACCACACAGTAAATTCTTTCATATGATCTTGGGATTTTGGTAGTTATTTCTGTGAGAGTGAGCAGCCTTACCTGTGTGATGGCGGAGGGGGGTGGGCAGGGGCGATGAGGACATACACTGCCTGGGACCAGATGCCTGCAAGTAAACAATTCATCGGAATGAACTCATATACCAGTAGCTAAGCTGATTCTACATCAATTCATATATTCCAAGGTAATATTCAAGATGGCCTGTAAATATCTGGACCAGGCAAAAAGTGATCGGTACAAAAAGCAACATTCAACATCATCAGGGCAAGATGATGTACAATCAAACACTTTCAGTCAATGGTAGCATAAGCATTATCAGGGCAAGATGATGCACAATCAGTCACCTTTAGTGGTTGGTAGCACAAGCAGCATTCAACATCATCAGGGCAAGATGATGTACAATCAGTCACCTTCAGTCAATGGTAGCACAAGCAGCATTCAACATCATCAGGGCAAGATGATGTACAATCACACACCTTCAGTCAATAGTAGCACAAGCAACATTCAACATCATCAGGGCAAGATGATGTACAATCACACACCTTCAGTCAATAGTAGCACAAGCAACATTCAACATCATCAGGGCAAGATGATGTACAATCACACACTTTCAGTCAATGGTAGCACAAGCAGCATTCAACATCATCAGGGCAAGATGATGTAAAATCAGTCACCTTCAGTCAATGGTAGCACAAGCAACATTCAACATCACCAGGGTAAGATGATGTACAATCACACACCTTCAGTCAATGGTAGCACAAGCAGCATTAAACATCATCAGGGCAAGATGATGTACAATCACACCTTCAGTCAATGGTAGCACAAGCAACATTCAACATCACCAGGGTAAGATGATGTACAATCACACACCTTCAGTCAATGGTAGCACAAGCAACATTCAACATCATCAGGGCAAGATGATGTACAATCAAACACTTTCAGTCAATGGTAGCACAAGCATTATCAGGGCAAGATGATGTACAATCACACACCTTCAGTCAATGGTAGCACAAGCAACATTCAACATCATCAGGGCAAGATGATGTACAATCAGTCACCTTCAGTCAATGGTAGCACAAGCAACATTCAACATCATCAAGGCAAGATGATGTACAATCACACACCTTCAGTCAATGGTAGCACAAGCAGCATTCAACATCACCAGGGCAAGATGATGTACAATCAAACACCTTCAGTCAATGGTAGCACAAGCATTATCAGGGCAAGATAATGTACAATCAGTCACCTTCAGTCAATGGTTGCACAAGCAACATTCAACATCATCAGGGCAAGATGATGTACAATCAAACACTTTCAGTCAATGGTAGCATAAGCATTATCAGGGCAAGATGATGCACAATCAGTCACCTTTAGTGGTTGGTAGCACAAGCAGCATTCAACATCATCAGGGCAAGATGATGTACAATCACACACCTTCAGTCAATGGTAGCACAAGCAACATTCAACATCATCAGGGCAAGATGATGTACAATCAGTCACCTTCAGTCAATGGTAGCACAAGCAACATTCAACATCATCAGGGCAAGATGATGTACAATCACACATTTTCAGTCAATGGTAGCACAAGCAGCATTCAACATCATCAGGGCAAGATGATATAAAATCAGTCACCTTCAGTCAATGGTAGCACAAGCAACATTCAACATCACCAGGGCAAGATGATGTACAATCACACACCTTCAGTCAATGGTAGCACAAGCAACATTCAACATCATCAGGGCAAGATGATGTACAATCACACACCTTCAGTCAATAGTAGCACAAGCAGCATTCAACATCATCAGGGCAAGATGATGTACAATCACACACTTTCAGTCAATGGTAGCACAAGCAGCATTCAACATCATCAGGGCAAGATGATGTAAAATCAGTCACCTTCAGTCAATGGTAGCACAAGCAACATTCAACATCATCAGGGCAAGATGATGTACAATCAAACACCTTCAGTCAATGGTAGCATAAGCATTATCAGGGCAAGATGATGCACAATCAGTCACCTTTAGTGGTTGGTAGCACAAGCAGCATTCAACATCATCAGGGCAAGATGATGTACAATCAGTCACCTTCAGTCAATGGTAGCACAAGCAGCATTCAACATCATCAGGGCAAGATGATGTACAATCACACACCTTCAGTCAATAGTAGCACAAGCAACATTCAACATCATCAGGGCAAGATGATGTACAATCACACACTTTCAGTCAATGGTAGCACAAGCAGCATTAAACATCATCAGGGCAAGATGATGTAAAATCAGTCACCTTCAGTCAATGGTAGCACAAGCAACATTCAACATCATCAGGGCAAGATGATGTACAATCACACACTTTCAGTCAATGGTAGCACAAGCAGCATTAAACATCATCAGGGCAAGATGATGTAAAATCAGTCACCTTCAGTCAATGGTAGCACAAGCAACATTCAACATCATCAGGGCAAGATGATGTACAATCACACACTTTCAGTCAATGGTAGCACAAGCAGCATTAAACATCATCAGGGCAAGATGATGTAAAATCAGTCACCTTCAGTCAATGGTAGCACAAGCAACATTCAACATCACCAGGGTAAGATGATGTACAATCACACACCTTCAGTCAATGGTAGCACAAGCAGGCATTAAACATCATCAGGGGCAAGATGATGTACAATCACACACCTTCAGTCAATGGTAGCACAAGCAACATTCAACATCACCAGGGTAAGATGATGTACAATCACACACCTTCAGTCAATGGTAGCACAAGCAGCATTCAACATCATCAGGGCAAGATGATGTACAATCAAACACTTTCAGTCAATGGTAGCACAAGCATTATCAGGGCAAGATGATGTACAATCACACACCTTCAGTCAATGGTAGCACAAGCAACATTCAACATCATCAGGGCAAGATGATGTACAATCAGTCACCTTCAGTCAATGGTAGCACAAGCAGCATTCAACATCATCAGGGCAAGATGATGTACAATCAAACACCTTCAGTTAATGGTAGCACAAGCATTATCAGGGCAAGATGATGTAATATCAGTCACCTTCAGTCAATGGTTGCACAAGCAACATTCAACATCATCCCAGGGCAAGATGATGTACAATCACACACCTTCAGTCAATGGTAGCACAAGCAGCATTCAACATCATCAGGGCAAGATGATGTACAATCACACACCTTCAGTCAATGGTAGCACAAGCAGCATTCAACATCATCAGGGCAAGATGATGTACAATCACACACCTTCAGTCAATGGAAGCACAAGCATCATTCAACATCATCAGGGCAAGATGATGTACAATCACACACCTTCAGTCAATGGTAGCACAAGCATTATCAGGGCAAGATGATGTACAATCAGTCACCTTCAGTCAATGGTAGCACAAGCAACATTCAACATCATCCCAGGGCATGATGATGTACAATCACACACCTTCAGTCAATGGTAGCACAAGCAACATTCAACATCATCAGGGCAAGATGATGTACAATCAGTCACTTTCAGTCAATGGTAGCACAAGTACATCCATGGAACAATAGTATCTCACCTTGGGGGGAGGGGGGAAGGGGAGGAAGAAGGAAGCAAGCACACTCCCATGTTACAACAGTATCTCACCTGGAGGGGCACACTCCCATATTACAACAGTATCCCATCTGGAGGGGCACACTCCCATGTTACAACAGTATCTCACCTGGAGGCGCACACTCCCATATTACAACAGTATCCTTTCTGAAAGGGCACACTCCCATGTTACAACAGTATCTCACCTGGAGGGGCACATTCCCATGTTACAACAGTATCTCACCTGGAGGGGCACATTCCCATGTTACAACAATATCTCACCTGGAGGGCACATTCCCATGTTACAATAGTTTCTCACCTGGAGGGGTACACTCCCATGTTACAACAGTATCTCACCTGGAGGGGCACATTCCCATGTTACAACAGTACCTCTCCTGGAGGGGCACACTCCCATGTTACAACAATATCTCAGCTGGAGGGGCACACTCCCATGTTACAACAGTATTCCATCTGGAGGGGCACGCTCCCACATTACAACAGTATCTCACCTAGATGGGTACACTCCCATGTTACAACAGTATCTCACATGGAGGGGCACCCTCCCATGTTACAACAGTATTCCATCTGGAGGGGCACGCTCCCATATTACAGTATTCACACACTCCCATGTTACAACAGTATCTCACCTGAGGGGCACATTCCCATGTTACAACAGTATCTCACCTGAGGGGCACATTCCCATGTTACAACAATATCTCACCTGGAGGGGCACATTCCCATGTTACAATAGTATCTCACCTGGAGGGGTACACTCCCATGTTACAACAGTATCTCACCTGGAGGGGCACATTCCCATGTTACAACAGTACCTCACCTGGAGGGGCACACTCCTATGTTACAACAATATCTCAGCTGGAGGGGCACACTCCCATGTTACAACAGTATTCCATCTGGAGGGGCACGCTCCCACATTACAACAGTATCTCACCTAGATGGGTACACTCCCATGTTACAACAGTATCTCACATGGAGGGGCACCCTCCCATGTTACAACAGTATTCCATCTGGAGGGGCACACTCCCATGTTACAATAGTATCTTATCTGGAGGGGCACACTCTCATGTTACAACAGTATCTCACCTGGCGGGGCACCCTCCCATGTTACAACAGTATTCCATCTGGGGGCACCCTCCCATGTTACAATAGTATCTCACCTGGAGGGGCACATTCCCATATTACAACAGTATCCCATCTGGAAGGGCACACTCTCATGTTACTATAGTATCTCACCTGGAGGGGTACACTCAAATGTTACAATAGTATCTCACCTGGAGGGGCACACTCCGATGTTTCTTCAGAGCTCCACGAAGGTGAAATGCAGCAAAGCAGCCGGAACAATAATGTTCTGAACACTGAACGCAGGTCTGAAACAGTAACAGGCAACACAACCACCTAAAATCTTCAGAGGCTCCCAAATAAAACATGTGGCAATAATAGCAGGAACTTAAAGTAAAAAACTACAAGAATTTATGAAAACAACAATGTGACTAGACCGCCTGTGTATGCCAGCACCATCTCACACTGAGTGTGGCAATACATCACCTGATCCATCTGGAAACAAGGGGAACACATGGAGGCATTCACAGATGTTTCTGTCCCACCATGGCCACGGACAACAACTGTACAACACGCTATTAACTTAAGGAAGCTTAGTAATGATGAAATGTAACTGACCAGACAGGCTACACGGTCCTCACACTGGCCACACTTGGGTCCCTTTGGTCTGTTTTCCTTCCCTGTTCTGGGGTTTTGAGATGTTTGAGCAATGTACTTCATAGTTCCAGGGTGACTGCTGCGACTTGGCACATCTGCACAATCAATGTCAATACTACTACATGTACTAACACTCCATGCCATGCATCACAATCAATGTCAATACTACTACATGTACTAACACTCCATGCCATGCATCACAATCAATGTCAATACTACTACATGTACTAACACTCCATGCCATGCATCACAATCAATGTCAATACTACTACATGTACTAACACTCCATGCCATGCATCACAATCAATGTCAATACTACTACATGTACTGACACTCCATGCCATGCATCACAATCAATGTCAATACTACTACATGTACTAACACTCCATGCCATGCAGCACAATCAATGTCAATACTACTACATGTACTAACACTCCATGCCATGCATCACAATCAATGTCAATACTACTACA
Organism: Haliotis rubra; assembly: GCF_003918875.1. NCBI lineage: Eukaryota > Metazoa > Mollusca > Gastropoda > Lepetellida > Haliotidae > Haliotis > Haliotis rubra. The sequence continues at coordinate 694,752 of NW_025767041.1, forward strand.
TGTACTGACACTCCATGCCATGCATCACAATCAATGTCAATACTACTACATGTACTGACACTCCATGCCATGCATCACAATCAATGTCAATACTACTACATGTACTAACACTCCATGCCATGCATCACAATCAATGTCAATACTACTACATGTACTAACACTCCATGCCATGCATCACAATCAATGTCAATACTACTACATGTACTGACCTCCATGCCATGCATCACAATCAATGTCAATACTACTACATGTACTAACACTCCATGCCATGCATCACAATCAATGTCAATACTACTACATGTACTAACACTCCATGCCATGCATCACAATCAATGTCAATACTACTACATGTACTGACACTCCATGCCATGCATCACAATCAATGTCAATACTACTACATGTACTAACACTCCATGCCATGCATCACAATCAATGTCAATACTACTACATGTACTAACACTCCATGCCATGCAGCACAATCAATGTCAATACTACTACATGTACTAACACTCCATGCCATGCAGCACAATCAATGTCAATACTACTACATGTACTAGCAGCTCCATGCCATGCATCACAATCAATGTCAATACTACTACATGTACTAACACTCCATGCCATGCATCACAATCAATGTCAATACTACTACATGTACTAACACTCCATGCCATGCATCACAATCAATGTCAATACTACTACATGTACTAACACTCCATGCCATGCATCACAATCAATGTCAATGCTACTACATGTACTGACACTCCATGCCATGCATCACAATCAATGTCAATACTACTACATGTACTAACACTCCATGCCATGCATCACAATCAATGTCAATACTACTACATGTACTAACACTCCATGCCATGCAGCACAATCAATGTCAATACTACTACATGTACTAACACTCCATGCCATGCATCACAATCAATGTCAATACTACTACATGTACTAACACTCAATGCCATGCATCACAATCAATGTCAATACTACTACATGTACTAACACTCCATGCCATGCATCACAATCAATGTCAATACTACTACATGTACTAACACTCCATGCCATGCAGCACAATCAATGTCAATACTACTACATGTACTAACACTCCATGCCATGCAGCACAATCAATGTCAATACTACTACATGTACTAACACTCCATGCCATGCATCACAATCAATGTCAATACTACTACATGTACTAACACTCCATGCCATGCAGCACAATCAATGTCAATACTACTACATGTACTAACACTCCATGCCATGCAGCACAATCAATGTCAATACTACTACATGTACTAACACTCCATGCCATGCAGCACAATCAATGTCAATGCTACTACATGTACTAACACTCCATGCCATGCATCACAATCAATGTCAATACTACTACATGTACTAACACTCCATGCCATGCATCACAATCAATGTCAATACTACTACATGTACTAACACTCAATGCCATGCATCACAATCAATGTCAATACTACTACATGTACTAACACTCCATGCCATGCATCACAATCAATGTCAATACTACTACATGTACTAACACCCCATGCCATGCATCACAATCAATGTCAATACTACTACATGTACTAACACTCCATGCCATGCATCACAATCAATGTCAATACTACTACGTGTACTAACACTCCATGCCATGCATCACAATCAATGTCAATACTACTACATGTACTAACACTCCATGCCATGCATCACAATCAATGTCAATACTACTACATGTACTAACACTCCATGCCATGCATCACAATCAATGTCAATACTACTACATGTACTAACACTCCATGCCATGCATCACAATCAATGTCAATACTACTACATGTACTAATGCTCCATGCCATGCATCACAATCAATGTCAATACTACTACATGTACTAACACTCCATGCCATGCAGCACAATCAATGTCAATACTACTACATGTACTAACACTCCATGCCATGCATCACAATCAATGTCAATACTACTACATGTACTAACACTCCATGCCATGCAGCACAATCAATGTCAATACTACTACATGTACTAACACTCCATGCCATGCATCACAATCAATGTCAATACTACTACATGTACTAACACTCCATGCCATGCATCACAATCAATGTCAATACTACTACATGTACTAATGCTCCATGCCATGCATCACAACAATGTGGTGTTGATCAGATGTATGTTCAATCAAATGTACTGATGCATATAAGATGACACACTGCATAATACACAGTGATACATTCCATCCCTCTCGGGTCGTGTGTGTAGATTTATTATCAAACCTCTGAACATTTGACCTCTTCCCTATAAGTACCACTGCTCATCTACCAGGAGAGGAGTCTTGTACCAACTAACACAGGCAATCAGTCAGGTAGCTACAGTCATCAGAACTACTGAAATAATCTGAACTGAATCAATAATCTTGATATAAATTTACCTAAAGGTTCATCCCTTAAAACTCTAACTCCTCTCTTCTTATGCTCCTGAAAGAACAAAGGGAAACGTTAATTAGCAGAATTAACATTATGAACACATATCGGATTGACCTTAAGCTTATGTTCAGCTATATAGGACTAAGTCAAGCCTTTCAGCAATGTGTATAAATACGTGGCCTGGACACAGGCCTTGCCTCACACTTGTCTCACCTTGCTGGAGCGCACCGGCTTGTCCAGGATGTCCGTGGCATAGGTGGAAAGACTGCCAGACTGACCAGTACGCCAAAACCCTCCCCCATTCCGCCTGAAAAATACACCACTCACCACTGCTTGGGGAATATTTCTGTCTTTCATCACAGTGATTAAACAAAATTGGGAAGATGTTGCATTGCTGGGCACATGTTGTCTTTACTGTTGTCATGACAATCATTCATAATTACGTCAAAGATGTGAGCAATTCTATATTCAAATTTCCTCTCTCATAATTTCCAAAAAGATATGTTTTGTTTGTATTCTATTGTACTATACATATTTCTTGATAAGATTTTTTATATCACCATATGGTTACATGTTAAATTCCAAAATGTTTTGACAAACAATGTAAACCTTTAGGTTTATAAAACACAAAGAATTTGTTCTCAATGGCTCTTGAAAAGAATGGTGTGGACAGTCAGCATTTCTTATTTTTCATCATTGTAAAGCAACTCCCAATATGATATATTCCTTGATAAGTACAATACTGTTTTCTTCATCCAGTTTGAAGAAGCCTGTGGTGGTCACCATGACAATAAGTCCAGGCTTCTGTACAGTTGTAATTCACAGAACTCAACTTACTGCTACCCAATGTATATGCTGTATGTATCTTGTTTTAGAAATGGAAATAATGAAACACATGGCTGACTTTGTTAAGATGCTGCAGTGCTTGAGAACCAAGACTTTGTTTTAGGTCTCATACATATGTTGTGAATGGAAGACAAAAACAACCTTTTTCTCATCTCATTTTTGTGTAAACTGATTACTCATATAACATATTGGATTAGAAGAAAATCTGTATACAAATATAGCTTCAAGCATAGATATGAGGCTTTAAGCAAGATTTAATGTCATTATATTTCCAAGATAACACATGGATACCTACGAGATGTCAGTTTATATGGTCAAACCAATGTTCTTCACTGAAAGTCAGAATGTCCCATGGCTCTAGCTCAGATGAAACATCAGGTATGGATAATTACACACTTTTACAAACACAGGTTTACTTCTTTAAAACTTAAAATAGAATTCCCAATGATTCCAGTTGAGCTATTTCGATAAAACACATTGCAATGTCATTTAATTCAAGTGAAGACACATTCCATACCAAACATTTGGATCAGTCCATAAGTCTGTTTTCCCTGAAAAATTTGACCATGTGATCTCAAGTGAAGGTGATGTGAGATCTTTATGCTGACAGGTATTAGTCATCAGCATGAAAGATCTGATTTAATAATACTGATATTGTCATAACATTGATGCTAAAACAGTATCATTTCATGTGTGTAGCGACCACCAAAAAAAATCTGACGTCAGCCTAATGTTGAAAATCAAACCATGAAATATCTTTATTTGAAAGCGAAACATGAAACAAAACAGTGATCCCGCATGACAAGCAATGATACTGCAGGCAACTCACTCTCTCTCTTCCTTCTCGCGACTCATGGCCACCTTCAGCTCCTTTAGCCTCTCCTCCATCTTCCTGTTCTCCAACTCCAGCTTCTGACAACCACTGCTCTGTTCACTCATCAGATTGGCTCAAAGCAGTCAACCACCACTCACCACCTCAGCACAAAGCAGTGACAACCACCACTGTCAGCACAAAGCAGTGACAACCACCACTCACCACCTCAGCACAAAGCAGTGACAACCACCACTCAACATAAAGCACAAAGCAAAGCAGTGACAACCACCACTCACCACCTCAGCACAAAGCAGTCACAACCACCACTCACCACCTCAGCACAAAGCAGTGACAACCACCACTCACCACCTCAGCACAAAGCAGTGACAACCACCACTCACCACCTCAGCACAAAGCAGTGACAACCATCACTCATCAGATTGGCTCAAAGCAGTGACAACCACCACTCACCACCTCAGCACAAAGCAGTGACAACCACCACTCACCACCTCAGCACAAAGCAGTGACAACCACCACTCACCACCACCAAAGCAGTGACAGCACAAAGCAGTGACAACCACCACTCACCACCTCACTTCAGCTGAAAGCAGTGACAACCACCTCTCACCACACCAGCACAAAGCAGTGACAACCACCACTCACCACCAGCACAAAGCAGTGACACTCATTTTGACAACCAACATTTAAAATCTGTGTACCCTCTTCACGTTTTATAGCCTACCTAAAAGTGCCATTCAAGTGATAGTACACACAACAGATGTCAATAGCTCATTGCTCTGATGCTTTTCAATTTTCAATGATTCACAAATAAATGTACGTATAAATTACACACATAATCATTATGATGCCAATCAAACGATCAATGATACTTTGAAAGAAAAATGGTGAAAACAGTCAGGAAGTACACAAAACAGAAGCTACCAATCATATACTGGGCTGGATTTAAGACCATACACTAGTGCAACTTGAAACTGCAAAATGTAACCTCAAGTTATACCAACTCACATCCAGTGTGTGTTAGTATTTTGATGTTCAAGAAACACAGGCTTCAGTTGGAAAACAGAATGATGAGGAACTGGGACCTGTTTCACAAAGCTATCATTAGAGTGCTATGAAATCATAAGTCAGTCAGTATAACACAGACTTATGACGGTCGTAGCACTACAATAGCTTTGTGAAACAGTGACTCTGATAACTACATAGACAGTGAATGAATGCTCATGTCATAACATTTTATGAACTCTGACAATGATCTTATCAGATTCAGAATAATTTTGTTAAGTGTTCTAAATCATAAATACAAAAACTCAAGCATCAACTATAATAACATATTGAGCAGCAGATGCAACCTGCTTTCGTTGAGTGCAAGTAAGTTTCATTGCCTTAAAGGAACAATTTCACAAAATTTGGACAATATGTTGGCCTCCTTAATATACATTTGGGCATATGCACTCACTTTAGCTTCCTATTGATGAATGAAAGACTGATTATTAATTGAAACTTCGAGGCGAACAGCTTCCAAACAGAGAACATTTGCCATATATGGAATGTAAACAATTGCTCTGTACATTGAAAAATGTTGCACGCAGTGTTTGCCGAACTGGTTTCAATCACAAGTTGAATTATGGGATATTCGTAAAGAGCACTCCAAGGGACATAACTCTATGGGGTTCGCTTGAAATACTGTTTCAAACTTTTTAATTCAATATTTGCCACCTCGATATTTAATATCAACATTTTAACTCCATTCAAGCAGTTTTTACCAAAAATGTCAACTAAACAAAACATTAGGTTTGAGCATAATTAAAACTCAATTTTCGGGCTCCTGGGGATCAGTATTTTATTTCAATTGAATATTTTTAATAGTTTATGTTCATCTATAAAGTAGTTGTGACGGAGTTATCCCCCTTTCATTTTGTTTACATCCGACCTCATCTTCTTCATTTGCCGTCATGGATCACACTGTTTTCAAGTCCTGTGTGTAATAAATAGATCATAAAGCTCGTGGGTGTTGAATATGGAAAATATTCCAGCTCAATGTTTTAAATGTTTTGATTTATTAACTAACTTTCACTCGTGAATAAACAAAATGTATAAAAATATTGAGTTGGAATATTTTCTATATTCAACACACACTCGTTTTGTATTATCTATATATCAGCTTTGAGAATAACAAGCATGCATATGTGCAAATTCGGAAAATTGTAACACTTTAGACTTCACATAAAGAATTTAGGTCAAGGTATCATTGCACGAATCCTAATTTTAAAGATTAAGGATTTAGAAGCACTTGATGGATACATTAGGAGAAAACCTCCTTTACAAATGCACACATTATAACACATATTGCACTTCAGTGTTTTTGTTCATCATAAATAGAACAATCAGTGGATTCAATGATTACTAGTTCTGAGGAATTTAAAACTTACAATATTCAGCTGACTGCATATCGCAGTATATCACTGGCCAAACCTCTCATTACGTTTGGGAGTTGAACCTTGGTCTTAGGTGTGATAGATTGCAAGTGCAAAGACAAAAGTTCACATCTACATTAGCAAGTTAAAGTCTACCTCACAAGACATGAAGACAACAAACACAAGACGACAGATAATGAATGAAACATATTCAGTAAAATTGCATGACAGCTACTTACAGGTAATTAGACCTGAAAAATGTCACAAGACATATTAGGTTTTATTTGAACAAAATAGTATCATATGACATTTGAAAGTATATATATTAAAAACAGATAAACTTTCTTATTAGCTTTCAACTGTAAGCATAAATTAAATGTGATCTATTGACCCCTAATAGTGACTACTGTAAATCATGAAATTAATGCAAGCATTTTATTAATGCGAAAAATGCGTCTGTACTCTTCTTGCATTATTATAATAACACATTTCAGTCTGACCATGTCTACTTTTGAGAACTTAATAAAAGACAGAAAACATAAATCTGTTGACACTACACATTACACCAATACAGGTCACTTCCTCATTACAGGTATCTCAAGCCACATGTAATTATCACTGGTTACAATCACTGGTCATTGTTTAAAGTCACTCAAGCACATCAGCCAGACCAGACATTCTTCAGCCAATTGTTTGTTGTACCTTGGTAGATGACTTGTGTCTTTCAAGTTGGATTACGTTTATACATGTTGTCATAAGACAAGTAGTAGCAAGCAATCACGTGATCAAACATGGCAGCGTTATCAAAACATCGTCATCTCATTTCCATTCATTGCTTAACAAGCTCAATTCAGGTTATTTGGTAAGTGTGAAAAGAAAAAGAACAACACCAAAGATTCAGGGTGTCACATTTTATCATCAACACAGATTCCTGAGCTCGCATTAATTTTGTGACGCATTTTCGACTAGAGCTTCGCACTCGCAATAAATTTGTGACACATTAATTTCATGATTTACAGTATTAGCAGTTGAACTTAATGCTTGGTAAGATAAGAAAGGAAAGTTGTGTCTCAATCTGCTGTCATGTAACAACCCGGAAACCAGAGAAGCTATGTTAGTCTTGTCCTTAAACTTGACAAATATACATGCAACACCATGACAGCTGACATCTGGGACAAGTACGTTATGTACTATGATGCCATGTTTACTGTAAGACTCTATCTGTAGATCATGTGACATCTGAAATGCTCATCTGTTTTGTCCTAGAAAGTTTCTGCTTAGACCGAAGATTAAAACAAGATGGTTTTTCACATTTGCTGTTTTTATTGAATATTAGATGCCTCAAAATATCATTGTTATTTGATATGTAAAACATTTTTGAACACTGATTACTAAAGAACAGTAACCCACAAATGTTAAAAAACATCATGCATTTCAGCATCCTCGTCAACTGCAATCCGTTGTTGCCTCCTGTGAGACAGACATGATGTCACATACTATATATTACCGTATATAAGCCAACTTTTGTACACCAAAAAGAGCAGCCTGTAGAAGGGGTAGGCTTATCTATGGGTAAGACTTTCATCAAACCTTTTTGTCTGGTGACCAGTAAGAAAATGACATCGTATTGCTTCGCGCTAATGAACAAAAGAAAACGACTTTGTCAGTGAAGACATCACATTTGCAATTAAACATCACTAGACAAGATTATTTACCTTTTCAGTTCTAATTTGCTTTTGCTGGGCATTGTATTATATGCAGGTATCAAGATTACTGTGTGTATTCGTCTCATATCTACAGCCGGAAATAGCAATCAGCTGTGAACACATTTCACATTTATCTACCAATGATTTAGTTAAAACATACACAATGATACAACGGGATGAATTCTTACGCAGTGATCAGCAAAATATTATACCTAAAACTATTACTGAACCAAAACAAATATATCCTAGCATTGTGTAATTATAATTACAGGTTTTGTAAAGGTAGTTCTTTGATAAATAATTTGGCCTTATCACCAGAATGCAGAAAAAAAGTGATCAAATCAAAGTTGTTCTGTTAAGTATTGAAATCTGTAATTAACCTGTAATTAACGTGGTATCCATGTTGCAAAACCAAGAGAAAAAGGAAGAATAAGGAAAAAATATTCATACAAAGTGAAACAAACCCAACTTCTGGCAACCAAAAGCTGAGCACCAACAAAATGACTTCTTTGAGAGGCATTTTAGAAGTTGTATAGATGAAGGAAAACCAAGTTCTATGGATAGTCAACTTCTTTATTGCAATGAGTGCAACATTTCGGTGTAGGTACTAACACCTGCTTGATAACGGTGTTAGTACCTACACCAAAACATAGCACTCATTGCAATAAAGGAGTTGACTATCCATAGAACTTGGTTTTCCACCAACTAAATGGACAAAGGGGTTTCTTAAAACCATCCATGAGTAACACAATGTCAGAGATCCAGTGGGTGAGAGAAAATGTACTCAAATCGTGGATTTAACAACTTTTGCAATAAAACGTTCCACACCATAGGGATATGATTAGGGTGTGATGGCTTTTAATTACTCAAGTCACCAAGACAACCTTATCCAGTAGGATGTATCAGTCACTTAGTACTTGATGTAGCATGTGTGTGATGACAGTACTCACTGAGCGCGCAGACGCAGGGAGACGTCTTCTCGTCGAGTGGATGTGTTGAATGCCGACATAGTGGTACCAGGGGGAGACAGAAAGATACCCTGCTTTTGGAGATTCCCGGAAAGGACGGTAGTTGTACACTGCAACATCAACATTAGTACACTGAGTAATACTTCATCTTTTCTATCATCAAGAATTCAACTGAAACTGGAGAAGCACATTCACAAGGATGGATTCCAAACCTTGCCCTTATAAACCATGAGAATCAGTCAAATCCAAACTTACTAGTGAATCAATCAAGATTGGTGGTGCAGAGTGCCTGGGTCATAAATCAATTGAAAGTTAGCCAGCGTTGATCACGGAGAGCCCTTGGATGGGTGACCATGTTTGGCAATATGACTCCTATGACTTTAGCCCTGCTAAACTAACTAACGACACGTGACGCATACATGTGTGGTTTCACCCTAGGGTACCCTGTGGCATAAGCCATGTGACTGTTACTGCCTCACAGGTATATAATGGTTATCCAGGGTAATGTCTATAATGTTGTATACACTAGTTCGGCATGGAATTCAGCGCTATATATATGAGTGATCTTATGATTTTTATTATTATTATTATATCAAGCTGTCTAAGTCAGTGACAACTGAACCAAACTGACAAACATGTCTAACATTTGGACATGACAACAGGGAACTTGTCTTACAGACATATGTTGTTTGACATGTAAGAGATTTTATGATGGAGGCACTGCTGCTGGGGTATTCATTGTATTGGGTCAAAGATGGCGTGTTTACATAGAAACTGGCACTAGTCCTAAAGTCCTTGTCAAAACTGCCCCGAAGTTCAAGGAGAATACCAGACAATTGCAATAATTTGCTGGGTGAAAGATAAAGTCATCAGAAACATGTACCCCCATTTCTATTTAAAAAATATGGCTTATTATGTTTTAATCGCGAAAGCAGTTTCTGTTATCTGAGCTTTGGCCTTCATGCATATTCCGCTGGAACTCATGTGACCTTTCTGCTCGTGACGTCATTTGTGACTAGAGTCCGCCATATTGCCAAAGAACAAGCGCTACAGTAATACAAATCGTGCTGTTTCTGTCGTTTTTGTAAATGGTACGATGATGTATTCCATTGCCTGGGGATGCACGGAATCATCGAACAACGGAAAGAGCCACCATTTCTTCTGTTTTCCAAGTCAAGAGACAGATTTAGGCAGGAGAATTTTTTTAATATATTTTAGTTCCACTTTTTGGTTACATTTCCATCCATTTTATAACAGGAGAAATGTTCCGATCATTCTGAGTTGGGCGCATAAGAAAGACATGCACACATGGGGTATGAAAATCCAAAAGCTAGGCTGAAGAAAGAAGAAGTACCCACAAGATTCATTCACATTCCATCATTCCCTGTTACAATTGACTGTCAGTGTTATTTTTGACATAAATTAAATCAAGTCCGATATTGCCAGTCGAATTGCCCCAGCTACAAAATGCCCAAGCAAATTTGGTCAAATTCCCCTCGGAAGTTTTGGTCAAATTGCCCCAGGGGGTAGTCAAAATGCCCCAATTTATTTAAAATAATTAAATATATGCTCTAAATGCATACTTTTTGTCAACTTTGATATTATGCTCTTCATATAAAAGTACATACATAGTTATGAGTTTACTAATTGAACATTTATCAGAAATATTACTTCCTGATAGCTTTTATATGAAGAACATAATATCAAAGTTGACAAAAACTATGCATTTACGACATATATTTAATCATTATAAATAAATTTGACCAAATCAGAATCAATGACCAAATTTGCTGGGGCATTTTGTAGCTGGGGCAGTTCGACCGGTACCCATGAGATATATATTATCAAAATCAGTAAGCGATTTCACATGAGTGAAAATGTTTCCCTATATCGTTTTTTGGGTTAGGAGCCCTAAATGCTGCAGTCTACCCGAGACATTGCCGAAAACAACGGCAAATCATGAAATACTTGTTGCTTTCATTGTTTTCCATTTTGTCCAATTACGCACGTCGGCATCAGACTCACTATTTGTCAGTAGTGTGTGCTGTGAAAGTTGTTCTGTATTCTCATTGCCTGACAATATGTCATTCTAAGGCTATGACCGAGTACCATAACTATTTACATAAGCAAAAACTAGGGAAACATACATTGTCCTGACCAGTATTATATAAGTCACCAGTTTTCGGGGAATACTTATCTGCGTCGCGAATATTATCTCTGCTCGACCAGGCTGAGATCTTGTATGGATACTTGACACTTTATTAATGAGAACTAAGATCGTAATTTTTTTCAACAAAATAATTCAAGTGTACTTTTTGTAGCAGATAATTTCTATTTTCCCCCGTATGAAGCATAATTGAAGCTATCACCTATTTGACACAAAACAAACTGCAATCACATTTCAAAAAAAGATTTTCTCAGGGACTGGTAATTTATTTATAGGGTTTGCTGGTTGGACTGTATCACATTTTGCTGACAAATAGTATTCTTGTTAAATGATATGGTATATGGTTTTTTAAATTATTTTGACATCAAGCAGTGCCTCTGTTTTGATGGATTCTTCTTCTTCATCTTCGCTGGAAGATTGTCTTGCAAGATGTAAAATCGGATTGTATTGATACGGTCTAACATCCATTTCAGAAATGACATCAGAAACATCTTTTATTGCTTCAGAATCCATGGACACTGTTAAGTTGTGAGGTAAAATCAAAGAGGAAGCCATCAGCAACTGGCACATATGACCTCATGTCATGTGATACCCCCTCTGCTCATTAACTGTCGGGTATTTCCATAATAGCCGGAAAAACGAATATGTTTTTTGTGTTCTTATTGCGATTTTTACAAACATTTTGTTCAATTTTAATCACGGAAGGTAACTTTTGGAATGCCTTTACCCCTATCAAAAGTTTTGTTTTCGTTCGTATTCTCCTTTAAGGTATTACCGGTACATGCATTATAACACTACCAGGAGTAGATGTTTGTCATTTTTAAAAGTTTTGCTTTATTAATTTGTACTTTACTGAGAAAGTGTAATCCCAAATATAACATATGTTACAGCCGACCACTGATGATTCACCATTTTGGCTGTTTTCTTGTTATGCAATGCTTTGTTTTACGTGTAGGGATAAAGATGATTTTGCATACTGTGTTGTAAACTAAGCTGGAAATAGGATACAGATGTACTTATTTCCTTCCTAGCCGTCATGTTCCCACTATACAGGGAAGTACTGGCATGATTACAAGTGAGTATGTATCAGGGCTCAATTTAAGAGATGTTAATCTACTTGCACCAGGTGCAACCTAAGACAAAAATCTAATTGCACCAGCCAAGTTCCAAACTTCAGAGGTTTCAGTGCACATAAACATATGTCTGTGATGTTGTACCCATGAAACCATAGCAACATAGAGACGCAGCTGATCCCTGTTTACAAGAGCTGTCATAGCTGAAACGCATCTAGAAATAGCAATGTTTCGGTGCCACAGCTATTCAAAGTTTAGAAGAAAAATGAGCTGACATACTTATGCTTATAATGTTACATTTATTGTTGATTTATTTCTCCAAAATTGACTTGCACCTGGTGCAAGTTTGACTAATATATAAACTAGGTTGCACCAGTGCAAGTAACAAAGCACTAAATCACGAGCCTTGTTTATTCTTCCATCAATGCCATAATCACACATTATGATTTTAATTACCAAACAGCCAAAACGTACTGATGAGGTTTCTACAGTTAAAGATAACATTCTTATTTTTATTAAATAACTGTTAATAATCCTCACAGTGCAATATGTTTCACACCAAATATACAGCAAGCAAGGTTAACAGGTGACACAGTCAGCATCTATCACTAGGATTACATATCAAGTACTTAATTACCTTGATACTGAGAAGGGTGCATGTTGGATGATGCCACGTCACTGAACATGTAGCTACACCTCCAGCAGCAGCATCGAGAAAGTCACTGAGTGAGCAAGGAGAGCTGCTACGTGTATGATCTTTACTGGCACCTACTCACATCATGAATATCTTATGGCTTATCTGTGAGCCTATGTCAATACTATGTGTGGGTGGGAAATCTTGAACGCAGTTATCATATAGAAATTATCAATTCAATTTAATGTCTTTCTAAAAGAAGGCTACTAGTGATACTTACAGTCTTTGACATTTAGTTAACTGACAAGCATCTAATACAAACTTTAAATATAACAACAGTTGTAAAATGTTTCATTACTTTACAGATACTCAACATGATTATACACACTGTGTGCTGTGTGAGAAACAAGCAAACAGTGCATGTATGTATATGTGTGTGTTTATTTATTTATTTATTTATTTATTTATTTATTTATTTATTTATTTATTTATTTATTTATTTATTTATTTATTTATTTATTTATTTTTGTTTGTTTGTTTACCTATTTATGTGTTTGTTTGTTTGACATCCAAAAAATAACTAGTGTCCAGAAAGGAGAAGTAATACCTTTGACAACAGAAATAAAGTGAAAAAAAAAAAAACCTTTGACAACTGCTGATGCCTAAGGGCTGCTGAAGGCACACTCATACTTTATTAGTACAAAGCTGATTTATTACCAGTACCAGTACTGCATTTCCTGGCCTTAACATCCTGGCCCAGGCACTCTCTACCCCTGGCATAAGATTATAATGGACATATCCCGAGGCAAGGCAGTCCAACAAGACTGGTGTTTATTCGAAGCCTGACTTGGAGTCCAATCGAGTAAATGCAACATCTACTGTTTTCATCTGAATCAATCAAACCTGAGAAAATATTGATTTTATTTGTTTGGAACATTTGTTTCATCAAAATAATCCCTTGTATCAAGCGCTTCCATGAACACAGGACTCTACAACCTGCTACACCAGCATTGTTCAAACACCTCAATCATAGTATGGGAATTTATTTAGGGGAAATACCTGCATGCATCTACATGTCTGCTGTATGTCTGGTCCCCAAATCCATACACAGGGAAAGCATTTGGTATGAATAAATAATGTAGGGAAAGAGCATATTCTGTCAATAATAGGCCCAAGTAATCCAACACCAAATATCATTACCAGAAATCGTTTTTGTGTTTACACTATAGGTAAATGTCTAATCCAGTTCTTAACTGGCTATTAGTAGTATTCGGATACATGAAATGATAAAAGATTGATATGAAGGAAAATGTACTAGTAACCAAGCAATTCAGCTCAGCTTTCCAATTAATGGAACACAAATGATTTTGGCCTCTGTTTCAACCTTGACATAGTTTCATATCATTGTCTTTTTGAAAAATAAAGTGTTTGTTTTTGTCAGGAATGATCTGGTTCTACTGAACCAAAAAATGAAAAACAACAAAGTGGCATGTAACAATTAATTTATGATACATAATTAGTTGGGTTATCCAATTCATCAGTTAGGATCTTACTGGCTTGACAAATTCCAAGACACCAAAATGGCTGCTGTCTGATTTTATTATCCAGTTGCCTGTAACACTTTCTTTGGGATAGGTGAAGCAAGCAGAAAATTTCAGTATTTACAATTGTCTGACAGTAGGTTCAGTGTATAATCAGTCTGACAGTAGGTTCAATTGTATAATTGAAACACATCTTCATGTGTGTTATCACTTCTCTAAGAGGTTGATTATTGTTGCTTTGAACTCAATTTGAGTACAAACTTGTTAACCAAGGAGTCATGTGTTTTAACCATAACTTTAGGAATTCACAATGAATATTAATCACAAGATACAGTGGTGTGAAAATACTCAATGCTGGAAAACATGATTTGACAGTAATGACAAAACTACTGGTTGATTATTGTTGCTGCACTCAGCAATATACCAGCTATAGTATATGTAAATAATCGAGTTTGGACCAGACAATCTGGTGATCAACAGCATAAGCATTGATTTACTCAATTGGGATATGATGACATGAGTCAACAAAGGCAGTTGACCATTCTATCCTATCCAATATCTATTCATAACAGAAAAATGTTGTGTGGGCCTCTGATGATTTTCAACAAAGGCAGTTGACCATTCTACATATTCATAACCAGAAAAATGTTGCTTTTGTTAACATATGGCTGCTGTCTAGTGTACATGGGCTGCTGTCTAGCTGCTGTCTATACAGCCTGTTCATATACATCTTTGTACATATAACTGCTGTCTATTACCCTGTACATATAACACCCTGTTCATATACATCTCTGTACATATAACTGCTGTCTATTACCCTGTACATATACATCTCTGTACATATAACTGCTGTCTATTACCCTGTTCATATACATCTCTGTACATATAACTGCTGTCTATTACCCTGTACATATACACCTCTGTACATATGACTGCTGTCTATTACCCTGTTCATATACACCTGTGTACATATGACTGCTGTCTATTACCCTGTCCATATACACCTGTGTACATATGACTGCTGTCTATTACCCTGTACATATACACCTGTGTACATATGACTGCTGTCTATTACCCTGTTCATATACATCTGTGTACATATAACTGCTGTCTAATACCCTGTTCATATACACCTGTGTACATATGGCTGCTGTCTATTACCCTGTTCATATACACCCCTGTGTACATATAAGCTGCTGTCTATTACCCTGTTCATATACACCTGTGTACATATGACTGCTGTCTATTACCCTGTACATATACACTCTGTACATATGTGTCTATTACCCTGTACATATACATCTGTGTACATATCTGCTGTCTATTACCCTGTTCATATACATTGTGTACATATGGCTGCTGTCTATTACCCTGTTCATATACACCTGTGTACATATGACTGCTGTCTATTACCTGTGTACATATACATGCTGTGTACATATACACTGCTGTCTATTACCCTGTTCATATACACCTGTGTACATATAACTGCTGTCTATTACCCTGTTCATATACACCTGTGTACATATGGCTGCTGTCTATTACCCTGTTCATATACACCTGTGTACATATGACTGCTGTCTATTACCCTGTTCATATACACCTGTGTACATATGACTGCTGTCTATTACCCTGTTCATATACACCTGTGTACATATGACTGCTGTCTATTACCCTGTTCATATACACCTGTGTACATATGGCTGCTGTCTATTACCCTGTTCATATACACCTGTGTACATATGACTGCTGTCTATTACCCTGTTCATATACACCTGTGTACATATGACTGCTGTCTATTACCCTGTTCATATACACCTGTGTGTCTACATATGGTTGCTGTCTAATACCCTGTTCATATACACCTGTGCACATATGACTGCTGTCTATTACCCTGTTCATATACACCTGTGTACATATGACTGCTGTCTAATACCCTGTACATATACACCTGTGTACATATGGCTGCTGTCTAATACCCTGTTCATATACACCTGTGTACATATGACTGCTGTCTGTTACCCTGTACATATACACCTGCGTACATAACTGCTGGCTAGTACCATGTCCATATACACCTGTGTACATATGACTGCTATCAAGTACCTTGTTTGCATACACTTTACCTGACACACTGAACAGATAAGTGTACTGTTCCTTTGTTGTTTAATGCCATACTCAGCAGCAATATTCCTGCTATATGATGGCTATTTGAAAGTAATGGAATCTGGACCAGACAATCCAGTGATTGCATCATGAACATTGATTTATGGTATTGGGTTATGATAATATTCATGATCCAAGTCAGCAAACCTGACCTCCTGATCACATTAGTTACCTCTTATGACAAGCATTGGTTGCTGAAGATCAGTCCCAATGTGGACCTTCATGGGTAGTGGTCCAGCTGAGGTTTTGATAAGCCATTTGTACAAAAGTATACTGTGACTGTCACTGTTATGACTTGCAACTACAAATAATGATCATAATGATTGTCCATGATTAATAACAGCTTCTGAAAATGTGGTCGCATAAGCAACAACTTTATTTGTCTGACCCAACCAGTATTTATGCATTATTCATTGGCAATATTGATTCGAGTTTTTGTCTCTATAATTCCACCATATTTCAGCACAGCATTGATCACAAGAAAATTGTAGAAGATATTAATGCAAGTGTAATTACAGGGCTCGATTTAAGAGATGATAACCTACTTGCTCCAGGTGCAACCAAAGATAAAAACCTAGTTGCACCAGCCAAATTCCAGTTTCACTGTTTTTATTGCAATGTGTAATGAAAGAGAAATGCTTTTGCATTGATTAGAATATTTAGATGTTTTATTCAGAAGTTTACCCACTCAAACGTTTACTTTCACCTGGTGCAAGTTAGGCAAATCATCATATAACTAGGTTGCACTTTTGTAGTATTGGGTTGCACCAGTGCAAGTAACAAAGCACTAAATCGAGTCTTGAATTGTGTTTTTTGTGCTGGCCTTGAATACCAGTCTAAAAAAGGTATGCATTTAATAAACAGTGTTACAACTTACACCATTCTTATTTCTTTGCACTGTGTACCATATTGTATTTCTAGCAACATCAAATCCTGCAAATCCTAAAAAGGGACATGCACTGCCTTGCAAATCTGCTGGTATTCCATGTTTGCCACTTTTCTAGTTAAAAGTACATATCCTAATGAATGCTAGTTAAAAGTACATATCCTAATGATGACAATAATGTGCAAGTATAATAGCCTTAGCATGCTCACTGAAAGTTGTTGGTGAGTTTCATTTTATTGATTGCCTGTTTTCCAAAACATAATTAGATGCTGGCTTTACCACAGGCAAGGTTCAGTTTTCACTATGCCATTTTGCTGAGGTGCCATCTTAGCTATAACCACAGAGGTTCGAATCACTGTTTGGACAATTATTTTTAAAAATACAAATCTTCTGCAATCATATATTTCAAATTTGAATGAAATCGGTAGAGAATTTTTTTGTTGAAAATTCTACCGCTACACTATTTCATAAAATACACAAGAGGTGACACTTTCGATGCTAAAAACCTGATCGAAAACCAGACAGCCAAACTATTCTAAAGTGCGGTTCAATCAAACTTTACGTTTTTTCACAAAAAATTTGTGTTGAACTTGTTGGTCATTCTTTTACCTTTCTGTTTATTGTATTCAATTTGCCTAACTGCATTTCATTTTTGACCACTGACCCTCGCATTAGCACTACCCTCTGCTTTGAACAAACATCTGGCCTCTCTTCGGTAAACATCGACTGTTTCCGACTTTCCATATATCTCTGAATGACTCAGAAACAGAAAACATCTCTCATTGGTCAATTTCCACATGTGCTGGAAATATGACAATTGTATTTTTCCGCATACGTGGAAATTGACCAATGTGAGACGTTTTCTTTGTCCGTCATTGGCACCCGATTGTGTACTCTTCTGTGCATATGCAGTAGCCATTTTCTCTGTGAAGCTTCGAAAATTGTTCAAAATGTTCTGTGTTTCCTCAGACTGTGTGGAATTGTAAAAGAGGTAGCCGTTCCATCCCCTACCTCACAACTACATAACCTTAAGGACTGAAAAGGGCTTTTTAATCAGCAAGTTGTACCCAACCTTTGATCGGAAAGGGGTATCCTTTCGTCCTACGTTTCCGACTGTCATATGTTTTCAATCCACCATTACGATTAAAGTTAATAGTGCGAGAATGCAAGAAAGTCCATGAGAAGCAGCCTGAATGTCAACAAGGCGATCACTGCTATCGGTCTGACATCAATATGCTATGAATCAATTTTCTTAATACTTGATTTTACCTCATTATAAAGCTGTGTAAATAAGGTAAATGATCCGAGTTTCAATCCCTCCATCGTCTGCTAGCTGGTGATGTTTGTCAACATTAGATCACGTGACTAGTGAATACTGCCATGCGTGGGTCCGTATAGGTCAAATTACACCAGAGATGACCTAGATAATGCTTATAGACTGGTGGTAGAAGAAAATGGTGGTAGAAGAAAATGTTGTAGTGTAGAGACTGAACAAATCTTTAGTTGAAGGTTCCAACTGTTTTCTGCTCTTAAAGAGGGTAGTAAATCAGTTAAGCTATAGCCATTGTTTGTTGGACAATATCAGCGTAGATACTGTCAGTTGGGTCCCATGCCTCTGTTTTCCTTTTCTCACAAGTTATGAGGAATCCTTTTCAGCTAGCCATATCAGAGTTATGGGGCTAGATTGCCTGTATGGTTATACCCCACCGCCCCAGAGTCAGAAGACCATTAATCTTGCAAGTGATTACACTGTCAATCAAGGACATATAGACAGAGATCATCGTTTTAGTCTCTGATGGCTGCACAGTTCCTTAGATAGATGGCCGGACCTTAAAGTACAGAAACCGAGGAGACTTGAAGCAGCGAGGGTGAGATCAGCCACCAAAGAAAACATCAGTCGGTATTTCAGAGAACTGTCATACAAAAGTACAACTTTCAAAGTTCACCCCAGGCAATTTCTAACATCAAAGAAAAGGCACTATGAACTGATGTAACATCACCCCAAATTGTCGCCAGGATACACTGTAAACCACACACTGTGACATCTGGGAAATCACAAACGGTAACGATGATTGCCGCTGTTAACGCAGCTGGTGGCAGTGTTCCCCCTTACTTTGAGAGATGAACTGTTATCAAGAGCTACACCCGGTACTGGTGGCACAGTTCCAGAGACAGGGTGGTCTAATACGGAAGTATTCAGCATGTACATGAAAATGCACGGACCGACACATGCCATCCCGCTCCGCTCAACTCTCCCGTTCTCATACTCTATGGCCCTGGTCTTTCAACACCAGTCAGCCAGAGGCTTTTACTGCCATGACACTGAATTCCAAGAGACTTTGAGGTCATAGATGAAGCCTATGTTTATGAAGGCAAATATCAGCTTGTAAATCATTATTGCCACTACATATCATACACCATTTGAAAGGTTTAATCCTACTCTTTATAAATATGAAAGTTATTTTTTATCATATTATTCAAATAATACAACTACAACTTAAATAAGTTAATTTTTAATGAAAATACAAGCTAACACATTTATATGTCCCGATAAACCACGAAGGAAGTAAAAATGAGGCGATTTTGTCCATTTGTAACATGTTACATGTTATATTTGGGATTACACTTTCTTAGTAAAGTACAGATTCTAGTACTTTTGGGTTGAGTCCCATCCGGGATTCGAACCCACACCCTCAGAGTCAGGCACCTAATCGCCAGCACACAAAGTCAGACGCCTAGACCGCTCAGCCACCGCGGCTTCCACAAAAATGGAAGTCGGACAACTGGTAGTCTGGACTGCGGGCTTTGTGTACCCCTCTGATAAGTGTTAATTGGCACGGCTCCCACAGGCAAAAGCTATGAAATACACAATGCCATTTTTTAGAAAGTGATCAAATGTAACATATGTTATATTTGGGATTACACTATCTTAGTAAAGTACAGATTCATTTGTAACATGTCATTATATCCCCTTACTATTTTCTTTTACATTTTCATTTTTATGTAATCAGAAAATTATTGTAAAAAGATTTCTGAAATAATATGTATGGTCGTCTATTTCCTGATATCAGAGGCTTTCCGCTCGGTAACATGATACAACAGCGTGAAATACCTCCATTTTCGAAGCTTCATATGAATGACATGTGAGGTGATTCGTTTTGATGGTGGGTATTGATCGTTTGAAAGCTCTGAACATCAACAATATCACTGTACCCATGCCAAGATTATTTTCACAGGTGTAAGAAGCGATTTTATTGGATAAAGATTGGTTTCTAATGACGCTTATTCCCACAGTCTGCTATAAGGATTGTGATTGGTCAAAATCAGGCACATGACCTAGTGATGCTTGTACTACTAGTTGTAGCCATAATCACATTACAGCAAAGGATACTGTACTCTTAAAATGAAAACCTGTAGATTCAAACAACAGTTTTGGGTAAAATCATGCTATTCTGAAGGTGTTAAGCAAAAAATCACCACCTATACGTATATTATTGAACTTGGTGGACGTATCATGCTAGGTTGTGACCTGTGACATGAAAGTTTCATGCATATATTTTAGCATTAAACATGTTAAAGGGCCACTGATCCAGAGCAATTTCCGTGGATGGGTTGTTGCTTTTGTTATTGTTTTTCTACAGTGAGTACCCGGATGATATCCCAGAATTCATGACTGGTTTGTTACCTCTGTTGCGCCACCCTCATGTGCAATTGATAGTATAAGTATAGACTGATCAACAAAGATGAAATCTTTTTTAGTCGATAATCTTATGTTGATTTTGTTGTAAAATTATGTAGACTTTGATGAATAATGGGGTTTCTTAAAAACAAAATTCACTTTGATCAAAATGCTGATTTTGATGTAAAATTTTGATTTCATAGTAATGCTGACTTTAAGAAAATGTTAACGTAAATGGATGTAGAATTTGATTTAAGAAATAGATTGACCTTGAATTTGGCAGGAAGCCTGATACAATAGCATTGTTTTGAAAGTAAGGCTAACTAAGTACATGGGGAATCTTGGGGAGAGTAGTGAGCTTGGGTTCACTACTAGTCAATCTGAATGTTGTATTAAATGGCATTATTTTGATAACAAATGAAAGCATTTTAAGTTAACCCATCAGGCCAGTGGTAAAAAATGTTCGGACTGAAATAACGAAGTCAATGTACGTCTTTATATTTTGTCTTATAATCCTAACTAGTTTATTATCATATTTGTATGCATTTTGAAACTTAATAAAATGCACACGATCTGCTTATACTTAGTGAATTTATAACAGGCTTGTAATATCTAGACATTTTATAGATTGCCAACGTGTGTCATATTTCACACACACGCCCTGAGTGCAGCCTAGTGTATTTTGTGTGTCTCAATACAATTCACGGCCAAAAAAAAAGATTCTGTTGAATGCCATAACAAAAAAATATAAACTAAATGCAGATATTAAAATTAAAACAGACTAATGTTATAGCAACAATATCAGGCTATTACCTTGTTCGGGGAATGTATTCATCAATATCCACATAAAGGAATGAGATGCCATTCATCTGCAGCTGACAAAGTATCCTGTTCCATGTCATGTGCCTTTTAACAGTCTTATATGCGAAAAAGGGAACTATCGTTTCAGGTTTTTCACATGGGTGTATAGTCCCATTGGTCACCCAAGATAGCACACCTGGCAACTAATTGCATGATGTCCGCCATTCTATAAAAAAGTAATTTATTTAGCCAATAATGAGCAATCAATCAATGTATTGGCGGTTAATCCTTTGAAGGAAGGACCTTGTTTTTACAAAAAGACTTTACGACCGGGTGTATTCAGTATAGATTAGTAAATCTACAAGCATAAACACTACCTTTGACAAATCCGCTGTGCAGGATAAAAGCAATTAATCAATCAGCATTTTATCGGTTAATCTTTTGATCGATGTTTGTTTTGTAACTCAGCTGATAATTCCTCTTACTGCACTTCCATGCGCATATTACATAAGATGTAATACATTTGCCACATCAGACCTCCATATATAATGATGGGTATTTACTCCAGACACAAGAAATTCCAAATGGGAACCTTTGTCGGGTTATCTCAGTGGTGGATTATACCTGTTATAAATTCATTAACTGACCATCAAGTGAATGATGACAAATAACGAGTAGGTTTACCACCAAACGAGGGTAACAGCAAGAGAGTAGTAATCGTTGTATTGCATGCAAGTTCGATTGCCTGAAAAAAAAACCTTATGGGCAGACACTGTTTTGAGGATACGAACGGAACTTCATTGTTACATAAGAAATATATATAAGCATTTGCTGTGTACTTAGTTAAAAACTGTACCTAAGTAAAATTTCAGATTTATTTTGCAATGGCAAAGTGAGGTTGTTTAGTTTATGGATTCAAATATATCAAATGTGTGTTTCTGATATCATAGCATACGTAATAGACATAATATTTTCACTTATTAAATAATGAGGTAAAAAACACAGGAATAGGATCAAATTGGATCAGTCACTATACCATCCAAACATTTCAAAATCTGAAAAAGCCTACACTGCTGGGATACTTTATTACAATCAGACAGGAACTACCGGGGATATTTTCAAACAACGGCATCTGATGGGCATCCACCCTTCCTAATGTCCCACTGATTAGGTTGAAGAAATTCTGGACAGTAGCCCAGTCCCCATGTCCGTTACAGTCAAAGGAGCAGAGGCTGACCAGTTTGCAGCTAGGTTTCGTAATTAGACTGTTGGCTGGAAACAATAATCGCTCTGGATCAGAGATCGAAATAGTAAGTTATAATGTACGTTTGACAACTTGTATGTGTACTGTTGTTGATTCTATTCTTCAGTTTATTCAATTTGTTTCATTATTTCCTTGAAACATCGTTACTTTGCTCTTTGATAATTTTTATGTGGACCCATTGCTAAAGCATGTGTCAGAGAATCGCTTTTCTCAATAACATTGCTAAAAATAGTTTATAATTCAAATTTGTCAATAATATATGGTCATTTGAAATGTACTAAGCATTTTCAGACATTGTGAAAATTTGATAAATGAATCATATGTTAGTTAGGTTCCTAAAACATTTTGATGCAACTACTGCCTGGCGGGTTTACCTGCCTCCTGTGTCTGGGGACTGGGGACGTCTTGGCCGGTTTTCCGGCTTACGGTGTTGAATGGGTTAATAGAATGGGCACAGCAAAAACATATCTTCCTATTTGTTCTTCCCCGTCATACAAGCCACCTCTTACAGGCACTGGACATTGGATGTTATGGGCCATTCGAGATGACACTGATACGATCATGTCATTCATTCTTAAAAATGAACACTGGAAAAGCTATCGGAAAGAATGATATATGTTGTGTTTTCAACTCAACGTTAACTCCTGTTAACGTTTTGTCATCGTTCACAAAATCAGGAATTTTCCCTCTCAACCCCGAAGTGATTGATGACTTGCTCTTTCTCTAGACGAACACCTGCGGTTTCAAGTTCAACAGGTGTGTGCTCATTCAGGACACTGACAACAGACTGGATACTGCGTGGACATTCTTGGAATCTCGGGGTTGGAGAAGTCTTGAGAAATGTTCAAGCATACAAGCCAAGGAACAGTATCAGTAAAATCGTTGGCTGGGAAGGTTATCACAGATCAGATAGTTGTAGACAGGATAGCTGAACACAAGAAACTAAGTCTGATAAGGAAGTCGGTAAGGGGAAGAAACAATCAAGCATAACAACATTGTTGTCCACATCATCCAGGTCATCTAAACGAAAAGGGAAAGGACTTGTACACCCTGCCCCCATCAACAACATGCAGCATTTTTCTGTCCCCATTGTGATCAAAGCCCAGTGGAAGAGTGGATGACATTCATAAGCTATCATCAACAGTGTATCATCAACAGTGTATCATCAACAAGCAACAACAGTGTATCATCAACATTTAATCATGCAACATATGTACATCATGAAAATGGAGGATTTGGCCATCAACAGTGTAATGCATAACAGTGTTTTTAAAATATATAAATATGTACAGATTACATGATCAACAGTGTGTGACTCATCATAGTGACATCAACAGTGTGTCATCATAGTGTACAATCAACAGTGTGTCATCAACAGTGTGTCATCAACAGTGTACCATCAACAGTGTTAGGTACATCAACAGCATTTTTCATCAACAGTGTAAAGCATCAACAGTGTATCATCAACAGTGTATCATCAACAGTGTATCATCAACAGTGTATCATCAACAGTGTATCATCAACAGTGTATCAGTGTATCATCAACAGTGTATCATCAACAGTGTATCATCAACAGTGTATCATCAACTGTGTCATCAACAGTGTATCATCAACAGTGTATCATCAACAGTGTATCATCAACAGTGTATCATCAACAGTGTATCATCAACAGTGTATCATCAACAGTGTATCATCAACAGTGTATCATCAACTCATCAACAGTGTATCATCAACAGTGTATCATCAACAGTGTATCATCAACAGTGTATCATCAACAGTGTATCATCAACAGTGTATCATCAACAGTGTATCATCAACAGTGTATCATCAACAGTGTATCATCAACAGTGTATCATCAACAGTGTATCATCAACATCAACAGTGTATCATCAACAGTGTATCATCAACAGTGTATCATCAACAGTGTATCATCAACAGGTTTTCATTTCATTGTTATCTGTATTTGAAATTGCTGAACTGATATTTTGATTTCACTCTTAAAGTTTTACAAGTGACTTGAAGATATGAATTTGCCTTGATGAAATATATCAACATTGGAACACCATAGTTATTTTGTGTATAACATCATCACAGAAAACTGGTGATGTAATGCTCAAGTT
This sequence comes from Haliotis rubra, assembly GCF_003918875.1. Taxonomy (NCBI): domain Eukaryota; kingdom Metazoa; phylum Mollusca; class Gastropoda; order Lepetellida; family Haliotidae; genus Haliotis; species Haliotis rubra. The sequence goes on from NW_025767041.1 coordinate 720,307, forward strand.
GCCAAATATGGAACATTATGGTCGTGATGGCCTTGTTAAACCGATGATGCCGAGAGAATCATAAAAAAAGGTAAGAGAAAACACCTTGACTAACATACTTTGTCTTGAATGTAAAATATTTTTATTATGATAGCATGGTTACATATGTACTGCGAATCACTGTTACGTCGCTGAAGACAGGTGAAACTGGGATACCTTACCCTGAGCATTGTAAAGGGTTATTTGATCGGCAAGTGGATTGTGATTGGGTGCTTGATCAGAGAGTCAACGCAAAGGCTAAGAAAAGTGTAACTAACTACACTTACAAGTCGAAGAGGCACAAGAGATCTGTGAACCAAAAAACACACACGGCCCATTATCGCCACATAACGTATGTTCTGATGCGCTCTTGTCCAAATTAGTCTCATTAATAAATCATGGATTAGGGAATTGCGTATGGGTCTTATCTAAATTGTGTATTCGTTTTCATTTTGGAACAATTACCATCTACTTTGGAAACAAGTTGTAGTTATTTGAAGGTCTAATCTTAATCTGTGCTAATTTTGTAGTGAGTTGTTTTCCCTAGTAACATGCCACGCCAGACATAGTATAGCTTAAACAAAAGAAGAACATAAAATAACAGAGCTTGCAACAGTACCTGAAGACTTCGTTCCTGTGTCAACAACAAGTAAAGAAAGTCAACTTGAATGCATCGGCATATCTAGTTATTCATCAGTCATGTCAAGAAACGGCGTCCACAGCAGCGGGTAAACAAAAATCCACCGGAAGTCACGCCAAGTCTCATGTTGACGTGCGAGATACGTGCGAATACTATTTTCTGAACACCAAGTTAGTATAATTGTTGAACTACGCGATCGTAAAACGAGGACAACAGACCACTATGTAAAGTTTGACTTCTGTAGCATGTTTCTTGCAAAGATATTCGTACCGTAGGTAAAAGATATTAATACCTTTTCCGAAAAGATATCGGGATATGCGTTTTTGTTTTGCCGGAACAGTTGTTTTTTAAAAACATATGAATAGTTGTTGCATGATATATTTGGACTGTGCAGAGTTGCCTCCCTTCACAAAAAGTACGCCATATTGGAACGAAAATTGAACGAAGACAGTGAATACTAACATTTTCCCATACAGAGAGACAAAAACTCAACATGCCAACAGCCGAGGTTCAGAGACCTCCTGTTGAAGATGGCGAAACCCAAGGCCAACAACAGAGTGTCAGTAAACCTGTCATTGGCATTATTTACCCTCCTCCAGAAGTGAGAAGTATCCTTATTGAAGTTATACTTTCAACCACAAAACGGGACGAAGATAACCACAGACTGTGTTGTGTCAGTATTGAGATATAATACAAAAATAAAACAAGCGATTTGGGCCTGTGATGGCGTTCACTGTCATGAAGATCGAGAGAAAATGTGGAATTTGCACCCACAATTTTACATGGCGGACTCGTATTCAAATGTTGGACAACCCGTACATACTGGAACCTCGTACCCTAAAGTGCATATGCGTACCCACAGAATTCCAGATATTGATCACTCGAGACCACTGCACGGTATTAATGATTGTTGGAAAAGTAATAGTGTTCAGAATAAACTGCTATCAAAGTGCAGGAGTAAGTGATCAATAATTTATAAGAAAAATCTATCTTTGTTGTTTGATACAATCTATTATGGTTAATTCAACCTGTTTTCGGCAATTAAGTATCTTGGTGTCAGGGGGTTTCGACAATGTAAGACAAAAACGTTTATTTTATCTGTAATACCATTTAAAGTTTTTATTTTACTAACCTTGAGTGATAAAGGATATATTCATCTATTTCACACAAAAATATCAAGTGTTCCCTACAAAAATAGTGTTGATGGCATCGTATCAGCGAAACTGTTGCCGCTCGTAACATGCAGGTATTTTGTATGGGTTTTCGACGATGAGCCATACTTTTTGCTCCGCACTGCGAGGGAGTGTTGTGATCACGTGGCTTCCTATTTATATATTGTCTGTCACCAGCAGACGACTGATCTAACTGAATTTTCGCTTTCTATTTTTTGCCCTTGGCAAAGGCAACTGATTTTGCATCTGAAGTGGTATAAACGATCTCGGGTAAATGATATTGATGTTTGTTTGCTTTTTATATAACTTTACTTCCCAATTTCCATTGTCAATAAAACTTCTCACCACAGCAACTGGGCACCTGCCCTACCAGTGAAACTGTTTGTGCACTCCGATCGCACACATACTCCCCCGATATAGCGTGTGCAATGCAATCGTCGAAATCACCAGAACGTCGAATTCAGCTCGTGTTGGGATATATGTCCTCCTTACATGGGTATGCATCAAAAAGTGTTTGCAGGTCATGTAAATTTTAGTACAGGCTGTCCAAGGTTCAAATGCTCCAAAATAGAGTGGTAGGACAATAGGCCCATAGGGACTTAAAAGCCCCCTAGGTTAAATACCCCCATGACAAAAACCCTCAATGGGTAGGAAAAAGGTCTTTAATGAAAAGATATGATAGAATACCAACAAATCTTTTGCAGCACATGAATTTATTCTCACATGAATATATTATTTAACGTATATTATAAGTTTTAACATTAGCATCATGATGATGCATATATAACTATAAGAGCACATAATTCACAAATGTAAATCAAGCACATAATCCAGTTCATACATGCATTACAGTTCCTACAAGTCTAATATTGTGTCCAATACCGGTCAGAAACTTTGGCAATGACTTGTCACCACACCATGTTCGCTGATATGCCACAAAGAGTACCTGTCCAACAATATCAAACATAAGAGGAAGTGACCAATTTAACCCAATTCTCTGAAACAACATTTAGCAGTGGGTGGAATTGCTTAGAAAACATCATGTTATCACATGTCAACTCAAAAGGTGTTTTATCCAAAGTGTGGAATTTTGCAAGGGCTTTTTGTCATGGAGTCATTTATCCTAGGTTGTTTTTGTCCGAGGTATTTCTGTCCCAGTGGGATTATTGTGTGCCCACCCAAAATAGGTATGAATTCTCCAGTACAGGTATGAATCTAATGAGAATTGTAAGTATGAGTTGGTCATAGATAATCTAGTATTCATTGAAATAAACCATACCACCCTAAACAAAGTCACAATGTTGTGTACAGAGTGGAGGGAATGAAACAAAAGTAGTATTCATCAGTGGTTTTAGAAACTGATGATGCTCTGCTGATGATCAAGAAGAGTTTCACAGCATTTCCCCCATACAGGGTTCTTCGAGTTTCCTTGTCCTTGTATGGAGCTGAAGGAGGTTCTGCACACAGCATGGTCACCTAGTGCAAGGTGTGCGCTGATCATTTAACATGTTGAATATAGTCATTTGTATTTATAATATGTTAGAGAAAATGTGGGCAGTGCTGCAGAGTTCACAATGCTTTCTACATAATGCTGGTTTCAATCTGTGAAAACTCACTGTGCACTATATTTGTCGATTCTTGATATATTAGTAGATATATTAGCAATATTAGTAGAGGTTGCTCATGGTTTGTGTCACATGCACGACAAATAGTTATTCATAATTCACTGACCTGTTTTCTTCAAGTGAATTCATGTATGTATCTTCCAGATGATGTGTTATTTCTTAACCTAGAATTCCAGACATTGTTGACAAGACAGCTAGTTTTGTTGCAAGAAATGGCCCTGAGTTCGAGAACCGGATTCGCCAGAATGAAGTTAACAACCCCAAGTTTAACTTCCTCAACCCCAATGATGCATATCATGCATACTACCAGTATAAGGTGAAAGAGTTCAAAGAGGGCAAAGGTAAGTATTTCTTCGCCGTCTCTCTCACTTGTATGCGACTTCTTAGAAATGAATTGTGCAACACAGGACCTGCCATATTTCCATACGGGACAGTTCTAGCTTGGGTATATTATTTGAGTTAACCTGGTTAATATAGCTTAAATATGTTCTCCCAAACAGTTCTTTGTAAAATTGTAAAATATTTAGTCTTACAATTTCATGTGTGGTATATAGATCATGACTTATGTCTAAGGATGCACCAGATAGACTTCAAGTTGTATAGAATTTCAGTTAAAAAACTGATTGCTTATGAGTTGTGCCAACTAGTTGAAGCAACATGCACAACCTTAAGGGAAGGTGTTATTCAGCAGTCTTCCATACCTAATCACACTTTTTATATTGTTGTTTCTGTTTTTCAGGTCAGGAACCCGTGGCACCTAAGGTATGTGGTAACATTTTAATTGAAATCATGAACATGAAAATTGTGAAATTAAACTTTGTCTAACTCCACGAGATGTACGTCTTAGAGTTGTTATAACTTTATCTAAAATAAGTGTCTGGGACTCCAAAACATATGATTTTAAGGGTTGAAAGCTAATTGTGTTACAGACATAATCAAAGTAGCTAGTGACTTCTATCCAGAGTGCAGCTTTCTGTGCATCTGAGCATAATGAATCAATCAAGGCAATCAATAATGACCCTATAACTGACACATATGACATTGTACACCTTTCCAACCAAACAGTTGAACTTGTCGAGTGCGTTGAAGCCCCCTCCAGAGCACCCGAAGATAGCTGAAGTGTTTGTGCCCAAAGATCCCCCGCCTGAGTTTGAGTTTGTGGCTGACCCACCTTCTATTTCAGCCTACGATCTGTGAGTTCCCACATTGACTAGCTCTCACCTGTGTCAGGCATGAGAATTTTCACGGATTTCTTGGATTTACATATCAGTTTGGGTCATTTTTTAGATCAGCATAAATCTGCATTAACATTTTCAGGGGCAATGTCACTTATTATAATTTTCCTCCCAAAATTGAAATCGGCTGTTCTCATGCCTACTCATTCTCTTCCCACAGAAGTTACTCAAGTCATTCCTTCCCACGTACCTCTGTTCTAAAGCAGCCATATTTACCAGTTCTCGTAAAATCCCCTAGCAGCAAAAAATCACAACATGAACTATCTCCCTTCTTCCTATCCAATCAGAACATCAACCTAGATCCAATATGGCGGCCCCCATGGAGTTAGTAGATCAACATGTGAGGATAGATTCGGTATTTCATGTTTAGCTAAAAATCAGAAACTAGCAATAGAGAGTGCAGGAATCAATTGACAAGATGGTTTTTTTGATGTGACACACAAGACATTTAATGGCTATCTTGTCCGTTGTCAAAGAGGGCGATGGAGACGCCATTGATCCGCCATTACACGTTTGTGCAATGTGCAGGGGAAGAGGTTCTAGTTTTCCCGAAGCATATGGAAATTACCAAGACTTTTCGAATGATCACTTTTGAAACAACGTCGCTGATTGCACAACTAAATTTGATTGCAATCAATCACAACTCCTGAACACTCGTACCATGAAAGGGTCATATTAGAACAGAGATACGTGGGAAGATATGACTTGAGTAACCTCTGTGGGAAGAGAATGATGCCTGCTGTGTGCAGTAGGCGTATGGTATAATTATGTTTCTAGGTTTATAGTAAACATGTCAATTCATGTTGGATTGTTTTAAAAGAAGTAAATCAGAAGATGACTAAACCAATTATTTCTCTTGTATATAATGAATCAATGAAATAGTTGTCTTTTAGCATTATCCTTTAACCAGCTCACTTCACATGTTTCACCTTATTTCAACATCTTCCTACACATCTAAGGATTTATTACCCCTAGATTATTTGCTGAAACCAAGCTACCCAAACTTGCTATGTTGTTGCAACCTGGTTCCATAGATACAAATCTCATCAGGAATATGTCCATAGCATTGTTTTAATGACATTAACTGTTTAATTTGTTGTTATGTAGTCCCCCAACAATACTATTCAAGTGAACTCCTCACTTTGCACATATATGCACCTATGTAGATATGTTTTCATGGTTCGTATTACAGAGATGTTGTGAAGCTGACAGCCCAGTTTGTGGCCCGGAATGGCCGTCAGTTCCTCACCACTGTGATGCAGAGAGAGCAACGCAACTACCTGTTCGACTTCCTACGTCCCCAGCACAGCCTCTTCAACTACTTCACTAAGCTTGTGGAGCAGTACACTAAGGTTGTCAAGCAACTTTGCCTATGGACCTTCACCTGACAAATTCAAACATTTGTTTGCTGTTACAGGTTTTTTTAGGCTTTGGCCTCGGTAATCTGATTGTTTGTGTATGTTGCTTTCATAAACAAGGATTGTGTCAGTACCATGGTTGCTTATCAACTTTGTAAAGGCTTTCGTACAAGAAGCATTTGTTAGGGCATCTTTCCAAAGTTACAGTATGCAGAAAGATGTGAATGTGAGTTACAGTATGTTAAAATAATCCTGTTTCTCATGATTTGTTGTGAATATGTTTGAAGAAAGTCTTGTTGACAATGTTTGTATGTGTGTTCATTTTTGCAGATCCTAATCCCACCAAAAAACCTGAAGGAAAAGCTTGCGAAGGAGTCTGAGAGCTACAAAGAGGTAGGGCTATGTAACCTGTAATCATAAACTAGCATACACAGAGTGGTCAGGTAGTGACTGTCATGTGTTGGCAGGTAGTGACTGTCGTGTGTTGGCAGGTAGTGACTGTTGTGTGTGTTGGCAGGTGGTGACTGTAGGTGTGTTGGCAGGTGGTGACTGTCATGTATGTTGGCAGGAAGTGACTGTCGTGTGGCGGCAGGTAGTGACTGTCATGTGTCTTGGCAGGTAGTGACTGTCGTGTGTGTTCATAGGTAGTGACTGTCGTGTGTGTTGGCCGGTAGTGACTGTCGTGTATGTTGGTAGGTAGTGACTGTTGTGTGTGTTGGAAGGTAGTGACTGTCGTGTGTGTTGGTAGGTAGTGACTGTCGTATGTTTTGGCAGGTAGTGACTGTCATGTGTGTCTTGGCAGGTAGTGACTCGTGTGCATTGGCAGATAGTGACTGTCGTGTGTGTTTGCAGGTAGTGACTGTCATGTGTGTTGGTAGGTAGTGACTGTCATGTGTGTTGGCAGGTAGTGACTGTCGTGTGTGTCTTGGCAGGTAGTGATTGTCGTATGTGTTGGCAGGTAGTGACTGTCATGTGTGTTGGCAGGTAGTGACTGTTGTGTGTGTGTTGGCAGGTAGTGACTGTCGTGTGTGTTGGCAGGTAGTGACTATCGTGTGTGTTGGCAGGTAGTGACTGTCATGTGTGTTGGCAGGTAGTGACTGTCATGTGTGTTGGCAGGTAGTGACTGTCATCTGTGTTGGCAGGTAGTGACTGTCGTGTGTTGGCAGATAGTGACTGTCGTGTGTTGGCAGGTAGTGACTGTCATGTGTGTTGGCCGGTAGTGACTGTCGTGTATGTTGGCAGGTAGTGACTGTCATGTGTGTTGGCAGGTAGTGACTCGTGTGTGTTGGCAGGTAGTGACTGTCATGTGTGTTGGCAGGTAGTGACTGTCGTGTGTGTTGGTAGGTAGTGACTGTCGTGTGTGTTGTCAGGTAATGACTGTCGTGTGTGTTGGTAGGTAGTGACTGTCATGTGTGTTGGAAGGTAGTGACTGTCGTGTGTGTTGGTAGGTAGTGACTGTCATGTGTGTTGGTAGGTAGTGACTGTCGTGTGTGTTGGCAGGTAATGACTCGTGTGTTGGTAGGTAATGACTGTCGTGTGTGTGTTGGCAGGTAGTGACTGTCGTGTGTGTTGGCAGGTAGTCTGTCATGTGTGTTGGCAGGTAGTGACTGTCGTGTGTGTTGGCAGGTAGTGACTGTTGTTTGCAGGTAGTGACTGTCGTGTGTGTTGGCCGGTAGTGACTGTCGTGTGTGTGTTCGCAGGTAGTGACTGTCGTGTGTGTTGGCAGGTAGTGCCTGTCATGTGTGTTGGCAGGTAGTGACTGTCATGTGTTTTTGCAGGTAGTGACTGTCGTTTGCAGGTACTGACTGTCGTGTGTGTTTGCAGGTAGTGACTGTCATGTGTGTTGGCAGGTAGTGACTGTCATGTGTGTTGGCAGGTAGTGACTGTCATGTGTGTTGGCAGGTAGTGACTGTCGTGTGTGTTGGCAGGTAGTGACTGTCATGTGTGTTGGCCGGTAGTGACTGTCATGTGTGTTGTCAGGTGCTGGAGGCTGTCAAGTACAGGGTGGAGTGGATCAAGTACCAGGTAGTGACTGTCATGTGTGTTGGCAGGTAGTGACTGTGTGTTGGCAGGTAGTGACTGTCGTGTGTGTTGACCGGTAGTGACTGTCATGTGTGTTGGCAGGTAGTGACTGTCATGTGTGTTGGCAGGTAGTGACTGTCATGTGTGTTGGCAGGTAGTGACTGTCATGTGTGTTGGCAGGTAGTGACTGTCATGTGTGTTGGCTGGTAGTGACTGTCATGTGTGTTGGCAGGTAGTGACTGTCATGTGTGTTGGCAGGTAGTGACTGTCATGTGTGTTGGCCGGTAGTGACTGTCATGTGTGTTGTCAGGTGCTGGAGGCTGTCAAGTACAGGGTGGAGTGGGCCAAGTACCAGGTAGTGACTGTCGTGTGTGTTGGCAGGTAGTGACTGTCATGTGTGTTGGCAGGTAGTGACTGTCATGTGTGTTGGCCGGTAGTGACTGTCCAGTGTTCACGAATAGCGTCTGACCCTCTGACAAATCCGGTAGATTTGGCAAAGGTCTGATAGAAGTCTACAACCCGCTGGCCCCAGTGTCTGACTGTATATTTCACGATGACTTTGACTGAATTTGTTATATGTGACATGTGACACTTGTTTGCTGTTTATAAATCTTATGTTTGTTAATCATTTCAATGCCAATTATAAGAAATGTTAAATCTGAAATGTGTGTTTAATTTTATTCCTTGGGTCCTGTGAATTTTCAATGGGTCAGACAGACATCTGAAGCTTACAGGACCCAATGTCCAGTTACTTTGAAACACCATTCGTGAACACTGCTGTCATGTGGGTTGTCAGGTGCTGGAGGCTGTCAAGTACAGGGTGGAGTGGGCCAAGTACCAGGCCCGAGAGAAGAAGAAGGAGGAGGAGAAAGTGGAAAGAGAGCGAGGTCAGTGTTTCCACATTCTGAGGCAACTCACTCATGTCCCCTTTTTACCATGTTTACATCATCATTGATTATGTACAGTAACAGAAGAAAGAATGTCATATGACTACTCTAATTGCCAAGACTACAAGTCAAAGCCAGAAGGGACAGATAACGCATGGATCACAGCAGTTTAATGAGGGATATGGTAGTTGAGTTACCTGGGTCATTGTGATTGTTATCAGAGACATCTTTCCCACCATCCCCTAGTTATCCTGATGAAACCAGTAGCAGTCATATCATACTTGTGTGATATTGTTGAGTCATCATTACAGTTCTCTGAAATACTGTCCCTCAGTGATACAACGGCTTGTGAAACACGCACGTAGTTCAGAACACCTGTGGGCTATTTTCTCCCAAACTGATGTGTGACTTTGCATGAAAGAGACCAGATATGCTTGGGTCTTGTGTGTTGCATGTCAGACTGCCAGATCAGATGACAATCCATGGTTGTGTGTTTCAGTGTCCTATGCTCAGATCGACTGGCATGACTTTGTAGTTGTGGAGACAGTGGACTTCCAGCCACATGAAGGAGGTGAGTACATGCAATCAGGCTCATGTCCTGACAGGTCTGGTTGCTGGACCATATACCAGTGCTGATGGGGAAGAAGGGACTAAATGATCCTCACATGTCTGAAATCTGACACAAATGCTTCCTCCACTGTGATTCTGTAGATCCTGCTATATCAGTGTGTTTGTTGTTAGATGAGGAATGTCATGTTCAAATGATATATTTTTCCTTATCCTGACTCATGCTCTTTTGCTTGTCTTCTTCTTCTTGCGAACATAGTGGAAACACTTGTATCTCCCTAATTGAAGCTCCCTTCAATGTATAATCACTAATTAATACTCACCATGACTTGCCTCCCTTGGCCCAAACGCGGGAAAGGTGGCGCCACCCTCTGGCCACATGCTTCACTCTCTCCTTCTTCGCCCAGTGAGCAGGATGTGAGAGCGCCTGTGTCTCCCTGCACACTATATCCTTTGATTATTGTTAGTTTATTACCTCTTATTCCTTACTAAAGAGGTGTAGCTAGTATCCTTTAACAATATGTATTGATTATTACTCGTAATTCTACTGTTTATTCACGGTTTTCCGTGATTGTTCAGCTAAGTTTATGTGAATGAAAATCTGTACTGTTTGTAGATTACGTTTTTCTGCTGCTGATCCGCATTTAATATGTCCGAGCTGTACTACGCCTTGTGCGTTTACTTCACGTTGCAGTTATTGTATTAATTTATCCATTTCTGCATTTAACAAAAATCGTTTTTGCGTCTTGAGACGTGCAGCAGATAGATCACGTAAACAAGCCTAGGCATGGCCGATACATCGGACCCTCTAGCCAGTCAACTGCTGTCGGACGACCCCCTCCCGTCTGGTGTTCCGCTAGAGATTCCTTCGGAGGAGGGGCGTGGGATGCAGTCCGCCGTCTCCAAGAAGCGACCTGCTTCCCCAGACATCCCGTCTTCGCAGCAGAAGTCTAAGAGGGCATCGACTTCGTCACAGCATAAACTCCGTACCCCCAGGGCAGCGTCGACCTCCAAGGGAAAAGCTAAGAAGCCAGCTAGAACGTTCTCAGCCGAGATTCTTCCCGCCGCTGAACTGGGCCTGTATGACGATCAGCCGATCATCATACCCGATCTACGCCACAAGAAGCGACCGGTGTCAGCTACAGTAACGTCAGCAGAGATCGCCAGGCAGCCTGATGTCTCTACACTGATGTCCGACGATCATTCTGAGGGGCCCGTCGCAGACCATCCCAGACGACATGATACAGAAGATCATGCAGATGATGGAGGACCGTTATAGACTGCAACCAGCCGAGAAGGACATTCACGAAGGCACCAACGCAGACGACTGCCCAGAGGGACACTCCGTCAACGTAGCGGCCACGACCAAGCCACCTTCACGAAGGAAGTCACAGTCTACCTCCAGGAAGGACCCAGATGAACAGCCTGCACGAAGGGTTAGAAGATCATCACCTTCCCCGGACTCGGAGGATCATCACTCTTATAAAGATTCCAGAAGGAAGACTACGTCGTCCTTGGAGTCAGACTTGGAACCCCCGACTTCACGAAAGCCTTTGCGAAGGTCAAGCCGTCACTCCCCAGAACCGGACACAGTTAAGGCTTCACGAAGGACACCAGTAGCAGGTTCTAAATCATCTTCGTCCAGACGATCATCTGCAGATTCCTCAAGGGCTTCGCGAAGCTATCAGCGTTCACCTCACAGGTCTCCGCGAAAGTCAAGACGCAGCTCATCAGGCCGATCACCAAGATCATATCGTTCGCCTCGCCGTTCACCTCGCCGATCACCTCATAGATCACCACATCGATCTCCACACAGATCTCCTAACAGGTCTTCACAGAAGTCCCAAGGCAGGTCTCCTTTATCGTCACCCTGTACAGCAATAAAACCATATATACCACCATCACAAGAGCATCAACCTCTTATCGGCGATTCCATTACAGAAGACGATGGAGGCATCATCTTCTCAGACGCTGAGATACGATACTGGATTGTAAACAACCTAGACCTTTCTTCACCTTCCAAGAGTAACAACTCAGTGCAGACTTATTTGATGAAGGAGGACGATGCTGATGCCATCACCTTACCACCGATCGACCCGATTGCTGCGGTACCGAAGAATTTGGACTCAGCCTTCCACAAAGCCACTAAAGTCCAAACAGCACATTTACCACAGTTCCATGCTAACAAGTTTTCAACCCACAACATGGAACTCGCTCCTCAAGGCACAAGACATAGACGACAACTACAAGTTGATCAATGATGTCAAGAACAAGAACTACAAGATTGACGATCGCAAGTTGGTTCAGTTAGAAACCATGACTAGGCTTAATGTTCTTTGGCCTTAATAGATCTAGAACGATCAATGAGACTCTTATCACCAGATTTCGTGACACGACATCTGAAGATGATAGAATGATTTACTCGGCCCTACTTATGCAGAAGAAGGACCAGCAGTTCCTTACGGACCATCTCACATCAGTCTCAGCAGCCTTAACCTTAGCCCGTCGTCAAGGCCTCCTCGCTTCCTGCAACTGGGGTGAGCAGTTTACAGCTCCACTCTATACAGCCCAGTGGTCTGCTCCATCCATCTTCGATGGAGGAATAGAGAAAGTCTCCAAGGAAGTCACTAAGGATTCTAGAGAAGTCCTTATGATAAAGTCTGATACGCTAGCCAGCGTCATCAGACAGACTTCACAAAGATATTCAGGGAAATCTAAATTCACTGGATTACAGAGACCTTGACGGGATAAAAAGATAGCCAGTTCCAGGGGAAGAGATTCTTTTAAAATTACGCCCATTTGGCAACTACAGAGGAGGATCAGGAAGAGGCAGGGCACCCAGAGGTTCCCGCAACTATAAAGCGCTGAAAGTCAGGTTCGGAACGACTGGAGTCTTCCACCCCAAGCCGTTCCAGTACAACCGTCACAAGTGGGTGGACGCCTTCAACTATACTGGGAGAACTGGGGAATGTTACAAGACCCATATGTCTCCAACATTCTTCATCACGGATATCGTATCCAACTAAAGGCCACGCCTCCGCTGACAGTCAACCCTTACAAGTTCGACTTCCAGACACAACAACTACCAAAGTTAAGAGAGGCTATTACTTCCCTCCTGAACAAGCAGGCCATAGAAGTACTAGATCAAGTAAACATCGGACCAGGTTTCTACTCCCCAGTTTTCCTAGTACCCAAGAAAAACTCCAAGGAGAAATACAGACTCATCTACAACATGAGCACGTTCAACAGAGATTATCTACGCAAACCACCAAAGTTTCACATGATACATCTACCCCAGTTACAGCACTTAATCCGTCCCATGGATTACATGGCCAGTTTAGATCTACAAGATGCGTATCTACACATCCCGATACATCCCGAATCCAAGAAATACTTTACGATTTACACTGGATCGGGCTGCATTACCAATGGAAAGTACTCCATTTCGAATATCATCAGCCCCTGGTTATTTACAAGAGTAACAAAACCCATCCGTCACCTACCTACATCGTCCAAGGGGCTACGCGAAAGTGTGTTCTACCTCGACGACGTGGGATACAAGTAGATCAAGATCCACAGCGTCTCAAACTACAGTTAAATTACATCATCAAGCTACTAACACAGCTGGGATGGTTAGTAAATCTACTCAAGTCGGACCTAGTACCTTCGCCCAAGATCTGCAGTTTCTAGGCATTCGATTTAACACGACGCTCAACCGTGTGTCGTCGTTCCAGAAGACCGCTGGCTCAAGATCCAACAGACCATTCCACCAGCTTACTCCCGTTACCACTACGACAATGGCAGAGTCTATTGGGTCTCCTCACGTCAGCCCAAGATTTGACACTAAGAGGCAGGCTACGGTTCGCCCATTACAGGTCTTCATCAACGCTCATCTTGACGATCTACAACCATTCAGTCTACCGGTGCACCTCAGACCTCATCTACTATGGTGGACCAGGAGGTCGTATGTCTCGCGAAGGCATCTATTTAACAGAGCCGAATTCCAAACCCATCTCTATATGTATAGACGCGTCGGCTCCAAGGTTGGGAGCTCATCCTCGCCAACCGGACGACATCAGGCATATGGAATCAGCAAGAAAGCAAGCTCCATATAAACATGTTAGAGATGAAAGCGGTAATCAACGCCATGTCGTCATTGGAGTACCATTCTATGACAGGCACATCTGATGATTCATACCGACAACTCAACAGTGGCGTATTATGTGAACAAACAAGGCTTAACGAGATCATCAAGCCTTTTGACTGTATGCTTTCAACTGTTCGATCTAATCAACGATCTCAACCTACATGTCAGAGCATGTCACATTCCCGAAGCCAAGAATGTACTAGCAGGCGACTCTCTCGCCACGCCTACCGGCACCGACAGAATGGATGCTCCATACAGAAATCTTCGCACAGATTATCAAACAAATAGGAGCGCCGCTAGTACACCTATTAAGCCACTCGCTTCAACAATCAGCTAACGACATTAAGTATCACCTGTCCCGGATCCACAAGCATGGGCAACGGACGCTCTAAGCATATCCTGGGAAGGCCTCAACGGCGTACGCGTTCCGCCGCCAGTGCTAATCCCTCAAGTGTTACAGGAAATCAGACAAACACAGAGGCTACAACTAACTTTGGTCGCGCCCTACTGGCCAGCCAGAGCGTGGTTTCAATTCTAATTCAAGAAATCGGACAACCAACACTAAAGCTACCAAAGCGCTCGAATCTACTAATACATCCTCACACCAAACAAGCGCCGCGAAACCCAGAAGTGTACCAACTTCACGTATGGACTGTATTAAAGTGTGTTTGAACAAGAGAGGATATTCACCACTACAAGGCGGCAAAAAGCAGTCACATTTGCTTTACGCTATTCTACTCGTGAACTTGTAGCGACGACAAGTGGCAAAGTTTCAAAACTACGCAGCAAATAAGGGATTTACAGCGAGAGATGCTACACATCCACAAGTGGCTGATTATCTGTGTTACCTACGTCAAAAGAAACATTTGAAGGGCTCGACATTGTCAACATATCTTGCCGCGATTAGTTCGGTTAGTTCAAGTTAACGAAGACGTCAGAGTTACTCGCCTTGCTACGCTCTTTTCGTTTGGAAGATCAGAAAGTGAAATTCCGCGCGCCAGCGTGGGATCTAAATATAGTGCTTCAACACCTCACAAGTGAAAGTTATGAACCGTTAGATTCAACGAACTTTGAACTTCTCACACAGCGGTTATCCTGTTGTTCAGCTAGCTACTGCAGCCAGGATGTCTGAAATTCACGCACTAGATTACGAGAGGATACAGTTTGATGACAATCACAAACACAGTGCATGGGTTTCGCGATGGGACTCTTCATAAGCTAAGAATCAATTGCCAGGTCGAACCGAGACAGATTATTCCATATCCTGCACTATCCGTTCTCTGATCGATCTCAAGATGCACCCTGGACTTATCTCTATGCCAGTCAGAGCTCTCGAAATCATCTCTGACATTCCAAACCAAGGCAGCCGACATCTCAAGCGCATTATTCATCCCTTTTAGCGGCGAAACAAGTCGAACCGAGGTCTCTCACTTACCACCTATACCACCTATCTAAATGGGATTAGAACTGTCATACTTGTGCCTACAAGGCTGGATTGACCCTCCAAGAGCAGCAACAAATCCTCACGCGAAA
This sequence comes from Haliotis rubra, assembly GCF_003918875.1. Classification (NCBI taxonomy): domain Eukaryota; kingdom Metazoa; phylum Mollusca; class Gastropoda; order Lepetellida; family Haliotidae; genus Haliotis; species Haliotis rubra. The sequence goes on from NW_025767041.1 coordinate 735,511, forward strand.
TCAGAGCCTTAGCTCTCCACGCAGCCACAATGTAACCGGTCACTAAATACCATCATGGAGGGATGTTTTGGAAATCCGACATGGTGTTTGCTAATCACCACCTGAGATATAATCACCACGGTATGGTAATTTTCTCCTCAGGTATCCTGCCATTTAGGTCCTATGGTCCTCCAGTGCAGCAGATATTATGATCCCTCAGTAGGTGATATGATGATAGTCTTACGTAGATTAATATGTATGCTATTCATACATGTATTATTCAGCTTTAAAACTCTACAGTTGTTAGAGGGCTATTGATATACCTAGCTTAAGTCTAGCCTTATTGCCAGTACTGATATTTCATGTAGTATTTTGATAACTTCTCCATGTTGGAGTAGGTTTATATACTTATTGCTATGTTCATAGTATGTTTTTGTATAGTAATACCCCGCTTTGTCTATGACAGTGTATATACTTTTATAATTTATAATGTAGAAAGGATTACAATTCAGTGCCATTATAAAGTTGCCGTCAGGGTTATTTCAAATATATATATATAAATCACTAATTAATCTGGTAAATCCAAAAGTGATATGATGATCCAATGTAGGTAGTGATATGATGATCCAGTGTAGGTGATATGATGATCCAGTGTAGGTGATATGATGATCCAGTGTAGGTAATATGATGATCCAGTGTAGGTGATATGATGATCCAGTGTAGGTGATATGATGATCCAGTGTAGGTAATATGATGATCCAGTGTAGTGATATGATGATCCAATGTAGGTAATATGATGATCCAGTGTAGGTGATCCAGTGTAGTAATATGATGATCCAATGTAGGTGATATGATGATCCAGTGTAGGTATGAAGGTAATATGATGATCCAGTGTAGGTATATGATGATCCAGTAGGTAATATGATGATCCAGTGTAGGTAATATGATGATCCAGTGTAGGTGATATGATGATCCAGTGTAGTGATATGATGATCCAGTGTAGTGATATGATGATCCAGTGTAGTGATATGATGATCCAGTGTAGTGATATGATGATATGATGATCCAGTAGTAGTGATATGATGATCCAATGTAGGTATGATATGATGATCCAGTGTAGGTAATATGATGATCCAATGTAGGTAATATGATGATCCAGTGTAGGTAATATATGATGATCCAGTGTAGGTAATATGATGATCCAGTGTAGGTAATATGATGATCCAGTGTAGGTAATATGATGATCCAGTGTAGGTAATATGATGATGATCCAGTGTAGTGATATGTAGGATGATCCAATGTAGGTATCCATGTATGTGATATCCAGTGTAGGTAATATGATCCAGATGTAGGTAATATGATATCCAGTGTAGGTATGATGATCCAATGTAGTAGATGATGATATGTATGATCCATCCAATGTAGGTAATATGATGATCCAATGTGTAGGTAATATGATGATCCAGTGTAGGTAATATGATGATCCAGTGTAGTGATATGACGATCCCTGTAGGTAATATGATGATCCAATGTAGTGATATGATAATCCAATGTAGGTAATATGATGATCCAGTGTAGGTACTATGATGATCCAGTGTATGTGATATGATGATGTATGGGAGTGACGTGTGGCATGTGCATTGCTGTGAATGTGATGTCATGATGTGTGTGTGTGATGCAGATTGACAATGACATGGAGATGGAGTCTGACGAGGAAGGCGATGATGAAGACCAGGGTCCAGGGAAGAATGGCCCTGGGGGACAGTCGAACGACGACATTCAGGTTCAGGTGAGTCAAACTGGCAAGTTAATAGGTTTTATCTCCAATCCCAGTTTTTTTCTTAATGGAAGACAAAGTTCAAATTATAGTCAATTCAGAAACCAGCACCCCATTCAATTAACTTTTTCTCAGACATACTCATACTTGTATGCAGAAGTATATAGCCAACCATGTATGATGATGTATATAGCCAACCATGTATGATGATGTATATAGCCAACCTTGTTTGATGATGTATATAGCCAACCTTGTATGATAGCCAACCTTGTTTGATGATGTATATAGCCAACCTTGTATGGTGATGGTTAGTTCATACTTATCTGGTGTTTAGGATATGGAGGAAGATTCAGACGAGGAAGTGATGGACAGACCACCCAAGTCTAAAGCTGCTGCACCACCGCCACCTCCCCCACCCCTCCATCAGAGGCACCCCCACTGCCCCCCACACCGGACCAGGTGATCATCAGGAAAGACTACAACCCCAAGGGTAGGTTCTGTGTGGACAATACTACTCCATATTGAAGGACACTGGGCTTTTGAAAGAACTGTACTTTTATCTTACACAGTCTTAATTAATAGATAATACATTGTTCGTAATGTCAGTAGACTTTCTTAATGTCATAAATCAAATGTGGAAATACCCTGATTCCTGACAGTTTTCATAGAAGCTATACAGGGACATATCTGTAAATTGTTAGAGGGTTTTACTGTAAACTAGGGACTGTACATTCATATGATTTATGGCACCAAACATTTGGCAAACATTGTCTTCCATCCTTTCCTGGGCAGGTGAAACAGGCATGTTAAAACGATAAATTCGATATTTTCTCTGTTAATTCTATACCATCATCTGAGAAAACAATATTTACTTTTGAGATTATTTTGAATGATTTTAAGTATTGCTTATGAAGACAAAGCAGCCACGGTCCAGTCTTCCCCCGACATTGTTTGTATATTTGTATGAGTGAGTTAGTGAGTGAGTGTGTGAGTTTAGTCTTACGCCACACTCAGCAATATTCCAACTATGTGGCGGAGGTCTGTAAGTGATCGAGTCTTGACCAGACAATCCAGTGATCAACAGCATGAGCATCGATCTACGCACTTGGGATACGATGACATGTGTTAACAAAGTGAGCCTGCCCACCCGATCCCATTGGTCGCCTCTTACGACAAGCATGGGTGATCAATTCTAACCCAGATCTTCACGGGTTTGCTTGTTTTTTTTTACACCACAGTTTAACATTTTCACATAGCATGTAGCTAATTGTACTTGTGACCATGGTGATGACGATGTTTGCAGCACGCCCCGTCACAGCAGAGGGTGGGCCAGACCAGTACATGGTGTCACCCATCACAGGGGAGAAGATCCCTGCCCACAAGGTGCCAGAGCACATGAGGATAGGGCTGCTCAACCCCAAGTGGATGGAGGCGAAACAGAGGCAGATGGAGGAAATGAAGGAACAGGAGGAGGTGTACGCTGCTGGCTCTGCCATTGACACCAACCTCAAGCAGCTCGCAGAGAGGCGTACTGATATCTTTGGTGTTGGCACAGAGGAAACACAGATTGGTAAAAAGGTAATGTCTATATGGAATTACTGTTTTGTTTAGAAATTGGTATATAGCTGGGATACCTAAAGTAGCAGTCTGCACTACCAGTGGGTTTCATTTAAGAGGTGGGAACATTAAAGTCAGATCAACCCAAGATATAGGTTAGAATTGATCTTCCGCAACTCATGCTTGTCATTAGAGGCGACAAACAGAATTGGATGGTCAAGCCCGCTGACATAGCTGATGCATCTCAAGGTATCCCAGTTGTAATACATTGATGCTTGTTACTGATGTCAGTTACTGGATTGTCTGGTCAAGCTGGTCAAGACTTATTTACAGACCACCATTATATAGCTGGACACTTGCTGAGTGCAGTGTTAAACAACAAACCAACAAAATGGATGCCTGTAATAGCCAGAGTTGAACTTCAACTATTAACATTATCCTGCAAATGCTTCTGCACTGTGTCTGATGGACCTTTTGTCTAAATGCAAGCTGTCTACACCTCCCCATTCTGAAAGTAAACACCTGCTGCAAGTTCAGGGTTTGGGTCATAGATCTTCACAGTACTTCACTTTAACACTTTGGATGGAAGAATCTACCAACACTAGACAATCTAGATAAAACAACAAACACATGGACTTCTGTTTACTTAGTGTAGCATTGCCTCCTGTAGTGTATGTAGCCTATTGGGGAATGGAATCTGTCACGTTATAGAAGTGAACATGTCATATTATGTACTCCAATACTAATTTGGTCAAATATACATAGTTCAACAATATATTTGAACAGTTCATAGTAGATTTTCAGACTATGGTACATTCTTATTTTTGTGTCTGTGATGCTCTCATGCGCGTGATGGAGATTTCAATGTTTGAGGTGTTGAACAGAGAGTTGAATCAATATTACCTGCAGAAGGGCTATGACAGTGTAGGAAAGATGTAGAAAATCTAGCCTGTCCACAGGACTGGCAGGTCAATATTTTTACCAGTCCTGCCAAAATCTAGCCTGTCCTCCAAATATAAATAAAACACCTTCGGCAGTAAATATTCAAAAAGGTTATAATCATTATATATATGTCATTGGTTTGCTAAAATTGACCCGACATGAGGACGGACTAGATATTTTTTTAACCCGTCCTCCACAAAATTCACCCGTCTCGGACGTTGGGACGGGCTATCTTTCTACACTGGCTATGATTGTTTGGGATTTGCACATGGTGCAGTTCACCACAGACCTTGAACCAAGGTACTTTCAGTGTCTCTCATTACACAGTAGTACCATTGCAGTGTTCACGAATGGTGTTTCAGAGTAACAGGACATTGGGTCCTGTAAGTTTCAAATGTCTGTCTGACCCATTGGAAATTGACAGGACCAATAGAATAAAATTAAACACACATTTCAGATTTAATGTTTCTTATAGTTGGCATTGAAATTATTAACAAACATAAGATTTATAATATACATCTACGTAGCCCTTTGAGGTGCTTTCATGGTTAGTGTGAGGTTGATGTGAATCTCCTGTGTCTAGCAGTTTAACAACTATGTGCTTTTATACAGATCGGAGAGGAAGACAAGAAGGAGCGATCGAAGATTGTGTGGGACGGCCACACAGCCTCCATGGAGAAAGTGTCACAGAGGGCAAGGGAGAACATCTCTATTGAAGAGCAGATTGCCACCATACACAAGGTCAAGGGACTGCTGTAAGTACAGCCTTCTACTGGTATTTGCTGTGATGTTTGTTGTCTTTGTGGCATCTGGAGCTATCAGTATCACCTCTAATACAATATGATGTGATGCCTACAAGATACTTAGTATATGAATAATCTTATAGAAGAATTAACTGATTAAAGAAAAGTAACATGACAACCCAAGCCTGTAAAATGACAGCTGTGTGCATACTTGACTTGTTTTCACCATAGTCATGACCTGTTTCCTATATAATGCTACTCAGGCCTGATGAAGAGAAAGAGAAGATTGGACCTGCCATGCCTAAAGCAGGTTCTGCCCCACCACCACCTCCTCCCCCGAAGTCCGCTCCTCCACCCCCAGGTTCACAGCCAGGACCTCCCCAGCCTCCCAACAGACCTCCACCCCAGCAGATGCGTGTGTCCCATCAAGTCCCCATGCATCCCCCGGGAGGAGTGATGGTCCTGCCTCCCAGACCTCCGATGATGATGGGTGAGTGAGTTCATGCAGCTTCTGCTGTCACCAGAACACTTGGTACAGCTTATGTTAAATAGCTTGATGCAGTTATGTCGGATTATTAGCTCAACTGGAGGTATGCTAAAGCTTGACATCTGTCATTTCCCAGTATGTTTAGTAAGCAGCTGATAACACAGTTTGTTGAAATTACTTTGATAACAATCCCAAACTTTGAGATCTATGTTACAAAGTCAGTTGTAGGTGAACTGCCATTAGACCATGCTGGGTCAAATGTGACTGACTGTCACTGAGCAGTATCTATATATGTGTGTTTTGTCCAAGTACAGTTTGTTTCAAACGGAGACTGAGTTTTTACTGTGTACGGGTCATACATAGATATCGGTCTTGTTCAATAACAGAACTATCACCCAATATGAAGAGATGGCCACAACCACTGCTTGGAGATCAGTTCAGGAGTATCTGTGTGAAGCTTCAACTGGTGCTGTAGGTACATGTGTGATAACAGCTTGTGTTACTGTGTTGTAGGCATGCGAGGGCCCCACATGCGACCACCAATGGGTATGCATCCTGGCCCCCCACAAGGATACCCAGGTCCCCCTGGGCCCCCAGGCCCTCCTCATCGCCCTGGGCCACCACCCCCACCATCCGGTCCCATGGATGACGAACCCCCCAGCAAGAAGCAGAAAACTGAAGACAACCTGATGCCTGAGGAGGAGTTCCTCAAGAAGAACAAGGTATGCCTCTACAGAAGACACAACAAACATTCATATCTGATAGGCACTGGCACATCCTTGATGGTTGGTGATAATTATAGCATAATTATTTGTGTCACAATACATTTCAATTTCCTGGTTTTGATCATTGCACTTGATTACCAATCAGAGTTATCTGTCCTTGATCCGTCACTTTTCTACTTATTTCTCAAACTTATGTACATTGTATACAGATATGTTGCTTTTCAGGAATTATGTCCTTCAACATTGTCTTATTAAATGTTCTTGATGAATGAAAGTTCACATGCATATTACATGGAGATTACTACATTGGCAAAATTTTAGTTCACTTGACACATGTTGGTACTTTGTTCCACAGATGGGGGCTACAAAACATATTCCGGCAAAAACATTCTGCCTATTTATTTTGTTGTTTCATTGCAATTGTTGAGGGTGATGACAAGTATCACTCATATATTATATGTGTACAGCTTGGCAGATATGTACACAGCTATCCTGACGATGGCATGAGGTGAGGTGAGGTGAAATTGGGTTTAACGTCGTGCTTGAGAGATATTTCGCTCATATGACGACGTGCATGCGTGTGTATGTGTATGTGTGGCTGCTTGTACTAGCCCAGACTGAAGCTGGTTTTATAGTGCTAGCCCACTGAGATACCATGCCGCAGTGAAGCATGAATATCCCACTCAGATACATTATACTGACTCCGAGCCGACCAGTCCTTGCAGGGATGGAAATAACCCTAAAATTGCAAATGTACTCCGGTACAGTGGCACATGTAAAATCGCTTGCCCTGATAATTTTTCCACTATATCGGACGTTTTCTTGTTGATTTTTTAAATAAACAACATAATTAACATTGGAATATCAACTGGACACTGGTATAGTGTGATATACAAATCTGCTTGCCCGACAGAAAAAACACTGGACTCGGGCTTTGGGCAAAGGGTTATTTCCACCCCTGCCTTGTACCCATTAATGCCGAGTGCCAGGCAGGGACCAACAAGTACCATATTTTAACATCTTTTGGTATGATGCGGTCGGGGATCAAACCCGAGACCTTCAGCTCACCGGGTGGACGTTCTAACCACTACACCGCTCACCGGGCGGACGCTCTAACCACTACACCACGGAGGCGGTGACGATGGCATGAGGAGCCATGAGGACATGTACTTCCGTGTTGTCATTTACATTTTTAGTCATTTGGGCAAGTCAAGAAGGGATCCTGACATCATCTGCACTGGTTGAAAGGAATCTGTGGCTTACTTCCTTCGTCTGATTAGGTTGAAGTATCTGTATGGCTTTGTGACCCGTGAAGATGCGGGGTAGCATAGGTCTTCAGCAATCCATGTGTGCCACAAAAGGCGACTATGCTTGTCGTAAGAGGCAACTAATGGGATCCCTGACTTGGTTGACACGGCATCGGTTCCCAATTGCACAGATCGATGCTAATGCTGTTGATCACTGGATTGTCTGGTCCAGAATCGATTATTTACATATAGCTGGAATATTGCAGAGTGTGGCGTAAAACTAAACTCACTCACTCACTCACTTTATAGCATTGCAAGTGTGGGACATGTACAAAGGCTGTAGCTATCTGAGCGCGCACACCATTGTGTGAGCAGGACTTCACTTGAATGCATTATGACACAGAAGGACATGTATCCATGTAGACCATGCATAAGTGAGCCATATCCAGCCAAGAAGTTACAGGATTGAACCAGAGGGACCAAGAGAGACCATGTTTGCCTTCAATATTACCCTCACATGGGCACAATGTGTGAAGCCCATTTCTGGTGTCCCCCGCCGTGATGTTGCTGGAATATTGCTAAAAGCGGCGTAAAACCAAACTCAGTCAGTCAGTCAGTCAGTCAATATTACCCATATAAAGATCAACAGAACACCAGAAGCCAAAGTTCAACTAGAGGATGTAGATCACGTTTCACATAATGGATTCTGTCAAGACAAGATAATGAAATGGACAAAAATCATCAGTCTTCACTGAGAATGTGAGCCCAGGGAATTAGAAATTAGTGTGTTTACATTCTTAGATGATTATTATCTAACAAGTAAACCCCCCAAAATCAGGAACAATATTTATCAACAATTTCATCTTCAAACATACTTTCCATGAGTTTTTAGGAAATGGACTTAAAACGGCTCATGTACTTGAAATAAAAAGCATTGTGGTTCTTCGTTACATCTGTAGCCTAGTGGTTCACTCACTAGCTTCCAGGTATAAGGGATGCTTGCAAGTCTCCCTGAAATGTATTCTGAAGAAAGTTTGTGCTGAGACATTATTGTATGAAATGAAGTTACTCTAGGGCTAAATGTTCAAGCTCTCCAACCCGAGGGACTGGGTCCTCCTTATCCTCTCCAACCCGAGGGACTGGGTCCTCCTTATCCTCTCCAACCCGAGGGACTGGGCCTCCTTATCCTTCTCCTCTCCTAGGGACCCAGGGGACTGGGTCCCTCCTTAGGGACCTCCTTATCTCCAGCCCGAGGGACTGGGTCCTCCTTATCCTCTCCAGCCCAAGGGACTGGGTCCTCCTTATCCTCTCCAACCCGAGGGACTGGGCCTCCTTATCCTCTCCAACCCGAGGGACTGGGTCCTCCTTATCCTCTCCAACCCGAGGGACTGGGTCCTCCTTATCCTCTCCAACCCGAGGGACTGGGCCTCCTTATCCTCTCCAACCCTCGAGGGACTGGGTCCTCCTTATCCTCTCCAAACCTGAGGGACTGGGTCCTCCTTATCCTCTCCAACCTGAGGGACTGGGCCTCCTTATCCTCCTCTCCAACCTCGAGGGACTGGGTCCTCCTTATCCTCTCCAACCTGAGGGACTGGGTCCTCCTTATCCTCTCCAACCCGAGGGACTGGGCCTCCTTATCCTCTCCAACCCGAGGGACTGGGTCCTCCTTCCTCCAACCCGAGGGACTGGGCCTCCTTATCCTCTCCAACCCGAGGGACTGGGTCCTCCTTATCCTCTCCAACCCGAGGGACTGGGTCCTCCTTATCCTCTCCAACCCGAGGGACTGGGCCTCCTTATCCTCTCCAACCCGAGGGACTGGGTCCTCCTTATCCTCTCCAACCCGAGGGACTGGGCCTCCTTATCCTCTCCAACCCGAGGGACTGGGTCCTCCTTATCCTCTCCAACCCGAGGGACTGGGTCCTCCTTATCCTCTCCAACCCGAGGGACTGGGCCTCCTTATCCTCTCCAACCCGAGGGACTGGGTCCTCCTTATCCTCTTCTCAACCTGAGGGACTGGGTCCTCCTTATCCTCTCCAACCCGAGGGACTGGGCCTCTTTATCCTCTCCAACCCAAGGACTGGGTCCTCCTTATCCTCTCCAACCCGAGGGACTGGGTCCTCCTTATCCCTCTCCAACCCGAGGGACTGGGCCTCCTTATCCTCTCCAACCCAAGGACTGGGTCCTCCTTATCCTCTCCAACCCGAGGGACTGGGTCCTCCTTATCCTCTCCAACCCGAGGGACTGGGTCCTCCTTATCCTCTCCAACCCGAGGGACTGGGCCTCCTTATCCTCTCCAACCCGGGGACTGGGTCCTCCTTATCCTCTCTCAACCCGAGGGACTGGGTCCTCCTTATCCTCTCCAACCCGAGGACTGGGCCTCCCCTTATCCCTCTCCAACCCAAGGGACTGGGCCCTCCTTATCCTCTCCCAACTCCTCGAGGGACTGGGCCTCCTTATCCTCTCCAACCCGAGGGACTGGGCCTCCTTATCCCTCTCCAACCTGAGGGGACTGGGTCCTCCTTATCCTCTCCAACCCGAGGGACTGGGTCCTCCTTATCCTCTCTCCTAACCCGAGGGACTGGGTCCCTCCTTATCCTCTCCAACCCGAGGGACTGGGTCCTCCTTATCCTCTCCAACCCGAGGGACTGGGCCTCCTTATCCTCTCCAACCCGAGGGACTGGGTCCTCCTTATCCTCTCCAACCCGAGGGACTGGGCCCTCCTTATCCTCTCCAACCCGAGGGACTGGGTCCTCCTTATCCTCTCCAACCCGAGGGACTGGGTCATCCTTATCCTCTCCAACCCGAGGGACTGGGTCCTCCTTATCCACACTAAGGCAGGGCCCTGGAATCCAGTCAGGAGACCAGTGACAAATATTAAGATACTGCTTAGTGGCTGAAGAGATATGGCAAATGAATAATAGCTTCACCAATAACTATCTGAGAGATGTCTCTGTGGAGGATGTAACAGTTGGGACCACACCATTCCAATCGTCAATACAATTGTTTTCAAGATGTTTACCTTGTGTTACACAGCATCGCATTATATATTCTGAGGGATTGGTCTTCAACGTGGGGTTCCAATTCTTCTGGTTTTTGCCAGATATTTTGCATGTGGCATGAAGCATGTTTGAGTAAGGATGTGACAGATGATACACTACTAGTGATCTGCACTGGTTACAAACACTGCTAGCTGCAGGCCTTGCCCCCAACTGTAGGAGCACTGATAAGCACTGCAATATGTAGTGACAGGATGTGTTATGTACTCATCCTGATACCCCAAGTCTCAGGCCGGCCTGTCCGCTTCCCTTTGGGACATCAAGCTACATGCTTAGAAGCAAGAAGGCATTGGGGCATCAAGGACAGATAGCTCTGGTAACCAATAGCAATAGGTGCCTTGATAGAGAAGATGCAAATTGTCATCTTCTGTGTTATGTGTTTAAAGTGAAGAAGGAAATTGTATTGTGTGTGATAGGTATACTAATATTATGCATATCCACTTCTTTGAGTGGCATTTTAGAAGTTGGGAAGTACAATATAGAACACACTTTATGGATAACAACTTCTTTTTATTCGCGAGTGCGACGTTTCGATACAGATTATTGTACCGTTGTCAAGCATAATGGAACATGATGATGATGGTTTGGGGTTTAACAGGGAACATGAAGAAGGGGAAGTATATATATGCTGGATGTAACAATGTAACAAAGAAAACAACATAATTGGCTAGGCAGAAAGCTGATGAAGCCAGAGAGTAGACAAAGGACAGGCGCGGAAGCCAGTGATGCACAAATAATAATGAGATGTTTATACAGCAGAGTTTATACAGTAGATTGGGCTTGGTGGATGAGTGCATCATAAGCGGATGGAATGAAGTATCCTTGGTCTCGGTTGATGGTGGGCTTTTGGCGTTTGATGTGGATGGCTTCGGTGAGCTTGCGTTTAGTGCAGTCTGTTTGTTTGTTAGAGAGAATGGTCATGTCAGACCACTCTATTTGATGATTGGGGCTTGCTTTGATGTGGTCGGAAATGGCTGATTTGCTGTCGGAATTGGTAACAGAGGTCTGATCATTGGCTTTCCACGCCTGTCCTTTGTCTACTCTCTGGCTTCATCAGCTTTCTGCCTAGCCAATTATGTTGTTTTCTTTGTTACATTGTTACATCCAGCATATATATACTTCCCCCTTCTTCATGTTCCATTATGCTAGACAACGGTACAAGAATCTGTATCAAAACGTCGCACTCACGAATAAAAAGAAGTTGTTATCCATAAAGTGTGTTCTATATTACGCATATCCAAGTAAGACATTGCTGTAAATTTATGAACTGTATGTATTACATGACTGTTGTTTGCAGGGTCCAGTTACAATCAAGGTGGCTGTGCCCAATGTGCCAGACAAGCCTGAATGGAAGCTCAAGGGACAGAAGCTGGACTTCACATTACCACTCACAGATTCCGTAAGCTACACTAAGTTACTTGACCAAATGACTTGAAGTTACTCATGTATCCATAAGATGAAAGAAATGACTTGACTTGAGATATTCACAAATTTACATTACATTTACTAAAATAATTTATAATTAATAATAATAAGTCCATTTATATTGCTCTAAATCCACACCGGCAGCAAGCTCATAGCGCAGACAGATTATGACCTGAGATAACCCAAGCTGCCTGTGAGGCGCCAGAAGGTTGATAGTCACATGACTTATCATCCCACTGGGTACCCATTTGCTGCTAGGTGAACAGACAGAATAATTGTGTGACATAAATAAACGCCACTTTTCTCTTTCTTTCATCAAACTGTGCTGTTCTCTGAATGAGTGGAAAAGAGTTTGACCTTATAGAAATCAGTGTTTATGAGTGTTGTTTCCTGTGCAGGTGTCTGTGATCAAGGCCAAGCTGCACGAGACGCTAGGAATGCCGGCTGGCAAACAAAAGCTGCAGTATGAGGTGAGTCATCCATGCTCCTGCATTAGAAACAAGAGATATGTCTAGGGTTCAGCAAACACACAGGTACCTCTTAGCTGCCTCATTCTCCGAAACAAACAACATAAAGTTACCTCTTGGGTGCCTCATCCTGCACAACAAACATACAGGTATCTCTTAGCTGCCTCATTCTCCGAAACAAACAACATAAAGTTACCTCTTGGGTGCCTCATCCTGCACAACAAACACAGAGGTATCTCTTAGCTGCCTCATTCTCCGAAACAAACAACATAAAGTTACCTCTTGGGTGCCTCATCCTGCACAACAAACACAGAGGTATCTCTTAGCTGCCTCATTCTCCGAAACAAACAACATAAAGTTACCTCTTGGGTGCCTCATCCTGCACAACAAACATACAGGTATCTCTTAGCTGCCTCATTCTCCGAAACAAACAACATAAAGTTACCTCTTGGGTGCCTCATCCTGCAAACAAACACAACATAAAGTTACCTCTTGGGTGCCTCATCCTGCACAACAAACACAGAGGTATCTCTTAGCTGCCTCATTCTCCGAAACAAACAACATAAAGTTACCTCTTGGGTGCCTAATCCTGCACAACAAACACAGAGGTATCTCTTAGCTGCCTCATTCTCCGAAACAAACAACATCCTCTTGGGTGCCTCATTCTCCGAAACAAACAACATAAAGTTACCTCTTGGGTGCCTAATCCTGCACAACAAACACCTACCTGGTGGGGGCTAACTATGCCAGAAAGTTGCTAGCTCACAAAATATTTCACTAGCCCGAAATTTGAATGTAGACACGTGTTTCAACATTAAGGTGCTAATATGATGAACTTTTTATCAGGCATTAATCTTGCATGATTTAAGTGTATTATGACTTAAAAAGCCAGAGAGAGTGATATATTTACAAAATGACCCCATGAAAATTTATCAGCCAGTCGGGCCAGTGACTGTGGCGATTTACTGGCCGGAGGCTAGCAGACCAGTGGCTATTTCACACACTGAATGGAGGTACCTCCTTACACAACAAGCAACATGACAGGTGCTTCATTCTGTGACACATACAACAAGTTAATATTGGATGTAGTTTGACTTGAGTAAAGGGCAGTTCATGGCCATTAAAAGTTTAAAAAGTTACTTGGTTTTATTTCATATTATCTACTTGTTTTGCAGGGAATTTTCATCAAGGACTCCAATACACTGGCTTTCTACAACTTCTTGAATGGTGCTACAGTGTCACTGGCTCTGAAAGAAAGAGGAGGAAGAAAAAAGTAACTCCTGTGTTAGAATATTCATTGCTTCACCTCTGCAGCAATACCAAATTTGTCCCCAGCAATATGGGGCAGTGTGGGCAGGCTTGAAGATTTGGGTGCCTGTCATCGTATCTCACAATATCAGTCATTGAGGTGTCTGGTCAAGACTTTACCAGCTGCTACCATAGCTGGAATATTGCTGAGCATTACACAACATGCATATGTCATATAATAGAAGCCTTTTTTTAATTATGACACTGTATGTGCCATCATGCTTTCACCATGGAAATGATTACTGTGCTTAGTCATCCAGAACTCTGCTGTCTTGTATAAATAATGCTGGTGAGAATAAAATGTACAGCCGTTTTTATCATTTCTTCATTAACATGTCGAGGGAATAACATCACTAGAAATAGTGTATCAGCATGACCTATCTTCCTGGGCCCACTTGCACAGAACAATCTTTGCGCTACAATTATTGTAAATCCGTAAGATCGCGATCTTTGGCTTCGGCTACGATCGCCATCCACTTGCACAAAGCAATTGTGTAGGCTAAGATCATTGTAAGTTACAATCGAAACTTACAATTGGTCCAGACCAATTGTAAGGAGCTAAGATCATTGTAGTCTGTGACAAAATGACATTCAAGTCAGTGTTGGTGTTTCACGCAAATAATCATCTTTACGTTTTGAAATATTTTTTGTTTGCATAAAACTGTGGTTCGCCTCGACACCTCAACAATACGGAGATTGCACAACAGACTTAATGTCGGATATATTGTTATTTGCTGTAGTGAACCACATAACTATCGAGTCGATATCACAAAGTACTATTCCCACCCAATTCAATGTTGGAATAAATGTGAAACAACATACCTTTTGGATAATCAAGGAAAGGATAATAGCGAATGGTGTCCGCGTGCGACTAACAATGGCCATGGCCTTTTCATTAAATCAAGAGCAGATAATTTTAGTTTATACGCAAGATGGGAGTGGTTTCCCTTGACCTATGCCGTTGCTGTCGAGTCTGTCATGCCCAATTGCAGAGCTCAACATACTTATATTTCTTTTTGGTCATGGAGTGATTTTGTCTTAGTTCATCATTAAAGAAATCTACAATTAGATACAAGTTAACATGAAAAATCAAATTGAGTATGCATTTTAAATATATACAAGTATTCATCAAATAGGGACATACACATGAGGCATTAAAAATTTATGTTTCAAAAGAATTTCACTTTTAGAGAAATACTTATCAGCATAATAGGGTTATATCATGAATAAAGTTGTTATGAAAACCAATCTGTAAAACCGGCACATGAAAGAGCGGTAAACCCTTTGATGCAATTAGGTCCAAATGATGTAACAACACAATTAGCTGTGACTCGAGATTGTTCAGAAGCGGGGAAGTGTTAATCAGTATCTTGTTAATCAGTGAGTGAGTGCGTAACACTTACCTGAGTAATTAATACATGTAGTGGGCAGTTTGACTGTATAAACAAGCAAGTGTTTACATTTTGTTGATTAGCGGTATTGACTCCCCGAGATTATTCAGAAGCGGGAAGTGTCAATCAGTTTCTTGTTAATTAGTGAGTGGCACGTGTCACTTACATAGAAGCGAATCGTTTGATGGCGGTATCGTTAGAAAAGCTCTGAACATCAACAATATCACTGTACTCTTGCCGAGTATTTTTCACATTTGTAAGAAGTGATTTTATTGGATAAAGATTGGTTTCTAACGACGGCTTTTCACTACACTCTGCTTATAAGGCTCTTTGATTTCAATATATATTTGACAACTGCTCTCTCGAAATATTATTTAATATTTGACTATTTCCCAAAAAGTATGGAAATATGCATTCTTTACAACACTTCTGTAGCCACATCTCATTTTCTTATTGTAAGAAAGCCATTACTTTCGCTAAAAATGGATATATTTAGGATTTCCCCAAATAGCTGCGTTTTTATTTGGTCCGAACAAGGTCTCATTGACAAATCATACATTATGTGTTATATCATTCGTTTCCAATAAAAAGTTCTGGGAAATTTTCATGAAACTTATGGGAGGTATGTATTGTGTGCAGGGATCAGTATCACTTTCTGTTTGCGCAATTTTCATTGCGCAGCATGCACACTTGAAGTCAACTGCTGTAGACAGGAGTCAAGTTTAAGAAATTCGTACCTCCACCGTTGAAGAGTTTGATCTTAGCTAAGATCGCGATCTTAAATACATGCCATCTTACAATTGCACTAAGATCGGCCTTGTGCAAGTGGATTCGGGTAATTGTATGGCCCTAAGATTGATTGTAACTAAGATTGATCTGTGCAAATGGGCCTTGCCACCCTGCATTGTACCTGAACAGTGACTTGGCCATGGGGTCTCAAATTTATGGAAGTGGACAGTCAAACATGGTTGAAAGCAGCACTCACTTAATTACCCTTTGTGATTTCCAAGTCCAGAAATAATATGACTGATCCTACTCAAATACAAGAATGAGTGAGTGAGTTTAGTTTTACCCCATACTCAGCAATATTCCAGCTATATGGCGGCGGTCTGTAAATACTCAAATACAAGAAAATTCTTGAGGTTCTCAACCTGCGCAAGTGCATAACTATGTTGTGACCCAGTGGTCTTGACAGCAGACAGGATCTTCTGAAAATGGTGTAGCACCCAGGCAATCCTTGACCCTGTGGTGGTGGTGGTTTGATCTGTTATGGCTTGGGTAGCGGTCAACATCTTTATAGGGAACAGAGCATATCTTTTATTCATACACATGAACTTGGTGCAGGTATATCTACATGCTTGTTCCCCTCTGCTTGTTCAAGATGTAAAAATGGTGCAAGACATTTAAGCATTGGACAAACGTGTGGGAAGACTAAAGAAGACATAATTCTCAATATGTATAACAAGATAAGGTTGTTTCAAAGATGTCACATCTTTAATGGAAGTGAGACAAAAGACATCACGAAAATGAATGTTAGTCCAAGTTTATTACCAGTGTTATTCTCCCACATATAAAAAGTTGTCCACACCAGAGATTTGATGTAACATGTGCATATATTTACATATCAGTCAAATCACAGTCACCTTCACTCATTGCAATATCAACAAGAAAAATATATACCCATAATTTATCCATGTAATCAGGTCCCAAAGCATTAAACTTGCTGTATATTAAGCCACATGCGTACAATGATTTTAACAGCCTGTACACAACTCATTCAAGTGATAGAAGCAATGGACAATGATATTGTAATGCACACTCATGTAATTCAACTTCACAATGATTCAGTTTGTTAAAAAAATAACTAAATTAAAACCCGAAGTGTCTCAAATATAATACTTAACAGATAATACCCAACATAAAATCTGGACCATGTTATTTAGTAAAGTTGTATTGCAGAATGTGAGTAGTGTGACTCAACTTATGGTTTGCACATTGTCGTTATGGACTTCAATAAAACATTTACTCTTAACAATGGGTGTCTTGGATGGCATATTTTGTACACATGACACATGAATAGATTTCTTCAATAACAAAATAACGCAAAATTTACAAATAACTCTCAGTAGATGTACAAGTCTAATGAATATATACAGATTTATATAACATGAACAATACAGTACATTAACCAACAGATGTGCAGACACTAACTGGTCAGTAAGAAGCAAGAGTTACTTCAAGCTCCGACATCATGAGATCCCCCTCTGTTTGACTTGATAAGCAAGGAGATGGGTTATTCTTGCCAAGAAGGAATGGTGTCTGGCTTGCCACAATTCTGGTATCTCCAGCATGGCAAGACAAGGATAGAGCTCCCATTGATGGATAACCTATCTGGCCATTAGTGTGGTATGACATATAGGGCATCACACATCTGTCGGGAAATAGTTTATCAGGCACCACATTACAGGTATTGACACATCAGAGTCGGTTTACAAAAACCTAGCACATGTATAGTTTAACAAGTTGTTTTCACATGCATACTGCTCCCAATGAACCTATCTGTGGAGTTGCTGTGTCTCTTTCTGTTTATCTCTATTTCAGACAACTGGTTTCAAAGATAATATTCATAAAATATTCCAAAACAGTATTTGGCTAGTTTTGCATACATACATAGCTTTCTTCATCAAAGAGAATATTTGATTTTTTAAACTAAACTGTACACTTTAAGCCTTTGAACTCAACAAGAACTACTAAATGTTGAGCCCCAAGTTCCATTTGGATATTAGTTATATCTGTGTGCGATAGTCTTGGATCACGAACATCACCTTATTTGAATGTATTGACTATGCCGAGTGCTCTCCACTAACTGGGTTAGTCTGTATGTGCACTGAAGTAATCTTGGATCTGCACAAAATGTTGCTACTTGTTCATCCACTCAGTATAAACAGTCTCCAAATAAACATTGGCAATCACAATGGGACTTTCAGAAAATTCTCAGTCAAGCTGTCTACTCATTAATTTGCAAGGCAACTCAGGAAGAAAACTCAGTATGAAGCCCCGAGTAGTTGCTACATATAGTATGTACACATGATGGCTAAAAAAAATATGGTGAATATAAATTATGCATACATGAACCACACTGTCACTTGTCCCACAGATGCACTAAGCCTCAACACTGCCTGATATGCATGGTCCTCTCAGACTTGCTGCTCATGTATTTCAGAGGGCTAGGTTCATCTTCATTTACTCAGTCTAAATCAGTTTTTTCCATGCACTATGACTTTCCATAGTTGTTTTGTGCACAATGGTTCTACTGCTTGTGTTCTGCACTCGTGACAGGCATGAAGTGATGTAATCCCAAAGGTAGTCCCTCTCATCAGGTTCCCTTCCCACGTGGACTGCTAAAGGCTTAATCCACCTTTACCACACTGTAGATCTTTGTCACAAACCAGAAACATGAGAAGAAACCAATTGAACCTGCAACACATAAAATTATGTTTCTGTTAATAGTATTAGCAACTTCAATACAAAGTAACTTAGCAATTAATGCCTTTATTTGACACTACAACATTTGCAAATAAGAAGTGCATTGACAAAATGGCATATTCTGGACAATGAAAGAAGCCTTAAGCAGTTATTAATATGAAATAAATATTCCATCTTACCAAAAATTACAGACAGCTACCTCAAATTAGAATCAACTCATAACCAGAGTACCTTTAACACTAGTCATATCAAATACCCTTTTCATACTAACACTTTGGTAACTCTCTCAAAAAATGCATCGTCTTCATTCTGTGCCAGTTTCACAAAGTAAATTACTACATTCATTCTAAACAATACTTGTGCATTCCATCAACACATTATGTCCTCCATGGAGTTTCTCACAGTAACAATTTCCTAATTACAAAATCGAGCCAAATCCCATTGCCGACACAGACAAATGTGTTGTGGCACTACTTTATCATGTCATCAGGAACTGACATAGAAACATTTCATTCATCGAAAAATCAAATCACAAAAATCAGCTGAGATATTTTAATGCAGTACTTTACTGGTCAATATCACCTCACCTGTGAGCAAGAAAAAGCAAAATACGATGATGACAGTGTATCCAAAGTAGAGAATCATACTGGCTGCCCCCACCATCTCCAGCTTTGACACATAGTAGTGGATGCAGTAGATGAAGAAATACACTGCCGTGAAACCACTTGTCAGGAACGACCGCCACCACCAGTGGTAGTCCTGGAATCAGATTGAAAATTACTTTCCAAAGGTCACGAGGAACTGACATATACACACGTCTAATGTCTACACAGCTTTCTTAATGTTTATTGCAAGTTTGCAAAACAAAACCAATTCTTCAAGAATCTTCATTGCTACTTGTTTTGCTGGGGAATTGACTGAATCAGCTGAAAGGCATCACAACCAGGACAACTCAAGATGATGAGTGTCAAGGTACATTGTGTTCTACAAGTTACATCTGACACTCAGGCAACAACATAGCAATTCAAGAAATGAAACCCTCAATTTAGTAACAGGTGAGGTTCTTTGTGAAAGCAGATTGTTCTATTTACCTCTGCACACAGATGGAAATAACACAGAAGGACAGTGGCTTCTGAACAGGTGACGATGAGGATGATGAACACCAGGCAGAGGAAACCAAACATGTAGTAGGTCTGGTGGGACCTGTGACAAACAAGGATTTATAATAAGGTTGCTTATATAGCGCTTAATTCCATACAATTTACCTCATGAAAAAATAGTCCAAATGTCATTTTTCACTTCTACCCAACGATGCTATAGATTTTGTACACTCTAATGTGCAAGTAACAGTGAATATGCAAGCTTTAGTTTTGTCTTAAGTGGTTAATGCAATTTCAAACTGTGCCAAACCATAGATGCTAAAGTATGCAATAACCATTGAATAATGTATTCTTATGAAATCTGATCAAGATGAAAAACAAGAATATGGTCAGTCTTACACCTGATGTTGTTTAAACTGCTCAAAAACAGCAACACTGCAGCATGACTTACCAGATACTGTTGAGGATGAAGAACAGTTGGATGAAGATACAGCCGAAAGGCAAGATTCCACCCATGAGGATCCCAGGCAGGGCCTTCGTGTAGCAGGTCTGGTCTGGGATTTGACGGGGAATTTGATTGGTGCGAACTGGATGCTCAATGGGCTACAATACCAATGAAAAAAAGATTAAGAAATACTCTCCACAGAAATAATGCTAATGAAGACCCATGATAGACCTTTTAGAATGAGTATATTTAACTCTTGGTACATGTCACATCCATTTGAACTGGTTTTGTACAAACTACTATTAATATGATAAAGCTTACCCTTTTCTTGAAGCCGAAGTACGCTCCGACAAAGGTGAGTGGCACAGAGATACCAAACCAGAGAGCCAACAGTGCAAGAAGGGTGGTGAAGGGAATGGCAGCACTGCTACCCTTGATCCACAGAATAAGGTTCAGTATGAAGAAGATACCGAATATCACACTGTAAAAACACAAGTACATAATCACTTCTGATTATACATATAATACAAGAAATACATCTTTGTATTAAATCAGGATGTAAAATCAAGGTATATATTTTCATGCATGTTGCTGTTTGTCATAAACATAGTTAAATGGTGAAAAGCTAGTGACTAATAACACCCACTTACCCAGGGACAAAAAAGGATGTGAGCAACACATTGGACTTCCACTTCTCTCCTCCAAACACTGAAGCAGCAAGGAATGGATTCACATTTACACCACAGTTTCAAAAACATGCATGGAACCGGTTCTCATATCAGTGCAGATACAGAGGAATTTCAAATAAGTGAACATTACAGCTGTACCAGCAATGATGAATGTTTCTTGCAATCAAGTAAAGGCAGAAGTGTTTCTTTTATAACAGATTGTATCTTCCAAGGGTAGTTTACTTACTTTTGTAGATCCTGGCAGAGATGTAGCCAGCTGGTGTCCCAAGGCAGACATACAGCACCTGCAACACACATGGTTACCTTGTAGAGCATGCTGAATATTTATACTACGGGATATAGCAATGTTTCAGAGTTTATGTGTCTGCAAACAGTTAATAGATGGTATAAACTTGCTTGTATACTTTGGAGCGCAATCACAAGCTATGCCTGCCCAATCTTGGTACTCACCATAGCACAAGTCATGAGAGCACCTCTATTGGCAGGAGACAAGAAACCAAGGCAGGCGAACACTGCAAGTACAAGGGGAATGTTTTACTCAACTGTACAATCTCCAGCATACAACATTATACACAAGTGTTTGCCAATAATGTGGCAATGTCCCCCACCACTACAGAAGAATGAAATACAGTATATATAACATTTTACTACTTTTTATTTGTTTTGGTCACATACAAGATTCCTGAAATGACTGGTGCCTGCACATTCACCCAACGTAGGCTGTGAACATAACTGAAGACATTGGGTGCAATGTTTTATGAGATATTGTGTTTATGAAAAGTGGTCAAAGTTTGAAAAGTGGTCAAAGTGTGGTGACCTTGAAGATAAGGTCAAGGTCACCCAAATTGACTGGTGTATGCGTAATCTCCCAATGTAGGCACTCACTAAATTTGAAGACATTGGGTACAACAGTTCATGAGATATCTCGCTAACAAGAATCGGGACGTACATACGGACGGATGCTGCTGAATACATAATAATAAGTCATCTTCTATAGCGCACAGTCTCCAAACACAAAGTAATTGCTTGCAGCGCTTAATCAGAATCTGATTATTATTATACGTTTTGGCGGGGACAGTAACAAGCTGCTGTGAGGATGACCTACCCAGTGTAATGAACGTCATACAGAAGAGTTGAGCACCATTGCCTGTGAAGACTGCAAGAAGCATTCCCTGACGTGGGGGGCGGAAAACATCTCCATGAACAAGCTTCCACCCAAATTCTTCCTGAGCATCTTCCTGTAATAGTCATCATGAAACATAATCAATGTGTTATGGATATGGCTGGATGATAAAAGCTACAAGCTTGAGTGAGTGAAGTTTCACCCTGCATTTAGCAATATTCCTGCAATATCATGGTGGGGTACACAAGAAATGGGTTTTACACATTGTACCCATGAAGGGATTGAAACCATGTCCCGGGCGTGATGAGCAGCGCGAACTCTTTAACCGCTAGGCTATTCCACCGCTCCCTCTAGAAGCAGTACAACAGCAATGGGATGGTCAAAGAAGCCTGTCATAGACATGTTTATCACACCGTCAATATGGAAAACAAGGACATACCGAGCTATCCATCTGGTTGTATCTTGCGATGTCCTTGTGGAGAGTTCTCAGCATGATCATGGCCACCATACCAGACAGGAAGAGTACAATCACCAACGAGTTCATAATGCTACAGACATAAGCACACTGTTTTAGTACAGAGTAGGTAATGGTATCAACTGTTCCATATATCCCTGAAAGTAACAAATGGGGATTTGCTCCATAAGTATATGGATGTAGGGATGCCTAAAAAAGGCATAACTACTAATATAGTGTTACGGCCATATTAGCAGTATTCCAGCAATATCTTGCAGAGGGAAACCAGATTTGAGTTTCACACATTGTACCCATGTGGGGAATCGAACCCGGGTTTTGACGTGACTAGCGGACGCTTTAACAAATAGGTTACGCCACCTCCCCAGCTTAACTTATAGCACAAGGACAAAGGCCTTTCACGTTTAGTCACACAAAGACAGTCACTTTCCTTATGTCATACATGTGAATGTGGCAGTAGGCAAGTGTCTGCACATGCAAGTTTCAGTTGAATGTCCGAAACACGGTTGTCCATTAGAAGCACGGAGAAGAAAGGTACGAGCATAGGGTAAATATATTTATGACAAGTATAGCATTATTTCTGTGGAGAGTATTTGTGTTCAGCAGCCCAGCCCGTTGAGCATAGTTGTGTAAGATCAGTTATGTGTGACAAGCTTAATCTTCTCTAGATTTCTTGTCTGTAGTAGGCACAGAATTGTGTCATGCCCGTTCACCATTGACAACCTTGGCGTTCACCTGCCCCGCACCTAAGAGCAAAGGAGCTCATTGGCTAAAAATAAATTATGTCCCATCAAATCGCTGACTCTCTTCAATGCGGGCAGGTTAAGGCCAAGGTATTCAATGGCGAACGGGCATGACAAAATTCTGTTTGCGATAAATAAATGCACGTAAACTCATTATGACAGTGAGATGTAAGTCTCCGAAAGAATGGCAACTAGGCGCGCTGTCAGGCGCCATCAGTTCAACATGTTTTGGTGCATGTCGTTTGTGTATACTGTGGAATAAACAAGAAACTGGGTGAGTAACTGCTACAAATTCTGAGCAGGGATTTTGGCTCGGAATCGAGAAATCACAATTTTCGAGCTTCCGAAGACGCTAGCTCCGAAAGTACTGCTTCGATTTTTGTTCTGTATGTCTCATTTTGTAGGTAAATCTATTGGCTTGAAATGTGTGCATACTTTAAATGGGATAAATACAGTGAGTATTGTTGAATTCGCCCTGAAACGAACATAGTGTATTGACATCGTTACATCCCTTTCCTTTTATATAGTACTAAGACCCCGTCAGTGACAATATATACCTTGATGGCAGTTTTTAGCGTTACAAGCCCCTGTGTAACAGAGTACTGAATTTCCAAACATATGAAACTTATAATGCCAAAGTATCAATGCTTATTTGGGCAACAATATAAACAAGAACAGGTACCTGAACCACTGGATGTTTGTGTGGGGAATAGACTCCAGAATGTAGTCCCATCTGGACGACCATTTGATCTGTTTGTTTTCCTGGCAAACAAAGAATATATCAATCATCACTACTCAGATTGCTTCACTTTTCACATGCTTCCGAATGTCCCACAGATCCTTCATATATCTTTCTTGGAAAATAGAATGCGTTCAAAAACCTCTGAGAGGTCACTAACTGATCTTGAGGGACAAAGCCATGGGCATTAGCCAGCGAACAGTCACACCATCATACCTTTAGCACAGCTGTAATTACCAAGGTATTCTATCAGGAAGTAGCCATATAATGAACCTTACCACCCAGTAAACGGAGTAGGTGTAGTCAATTTTGATATTGTCGGACATGTCGCCTCCCTTGACGCCTTTCACTGGAGCATTCCCTGCACAAGCTTCTGCGCCCTTCTTGTTGTGCAAGATACTGAAAGTGTCAAGAATGGTTTAATTAGTGAGCACACAGAGTAAATCAATACAAGAATTCTATTGACATCACAATACCAGCGATGGCAACAGGAAAGTCTATTTTCAGCGGAAATCTTAATATTGTGTCATCGAATGGGGGATGATTTTGAAATATAATTGGCAGAAAATTGCCATCCCTGCAATACATCTTGCCAAGAGCCAGTTGTCAGTTACAAAGGTGTCTGACTGAGACATGATCATTTTTAGTCTTCACCTTTGGACAATTATTAGCCAAGCCTACAAGACATGACCATTAAACCTGTTGCCTAGCTGTGTGAGGCAGTACATACCTTCTGGGTTCCAGCTTAGCCCTGACAATGCGCCCACCCTTGTCACCAAGATCAACACCCCATTCTTCATTAGTGCCAGAATGGTACTCAATGGTGATGTCAACATGGTTAAACACATAGTAAGTGTTGGCATCCTTGAAATCAGCCTGGAAGTAAAAGGACACATTTGATTAATCACAACATTTGCAATACTAACACATGACCTACTTTGCATTATATTCAAATTCTAATAGAGTGAGTTCAGTTTTACTCAGCAATATTCCAGCTATATGGCGGCGGTCTGTAAATAGAGTCTGGACCAGACAATTCAGTGATCAACAGCATGAGCATCGATCTGCGCAATTGGGAACAAATGACATGTGTCCAAGTCAGCGAGCCTGACCACCCGATCCCTTTAGTCGCCTCTTACGACAAGCATGGGTTACTGAAGATCAACATATTTTCCCGGATCTTCACGGGTTACTGAAGATCAATATTCTAACCCGGATCTTCACGGGTCAATTCTAATAGAGCTATGAAGTAATATAAAATGAAGATCAAAACAACTGTAAGTGTCAACACAGTTTACCAAAGTAAACACAATGTTTCTCAAACTTCCTTAAATAGTTTCATATATTTCATGTAGGTTGTTACCAGATCAAGACATTATAAATGAAAATTGAAATCTGCCTTGGTTGGCTCTCATTTTAGACATTTTGGTTACCAGGCTATATAAATTTCAATTTGAATTGAATTATAAACAAGTAGGCATTAACACTTCAATGAAGAGGTGTGAGATGTTTTGTTAAAAGAAATAACAAATAACGCATCTAATACCTTCATGACACATGCATCCTTCTGTCTTCCCTGGGAGGTGACAAAGCAGCCAATTGGAAATCCGGTTGAACAGTAGCTCTTATTGTTCTCTACGATGTAGCACCAGGTGATGGGCATGTTGTCCACAATCCAGTGATGCATGTAGTTGAGGGCAATACCACGGCGCAGGAAGTTGAGCTTCTTCACTGACGCCTGATCCCCCTTCTTGTACTCCTTGCTACACACAGACTGGCATGTCACATTCTTCTTAAAAGTAAACTGAAACAATCATCAGGAGAATTCATGTAGATAGTAAAGCAAAACTGTGCATAGGAGCAAGTGAATGAATGTGTTTAGGTTTACACCCCTTTTAACAATATTCCAGCAACATCATGGTGGGGGACACGCATTGTACCCATGTGGGGAATCAAACCTTGGTCTTCAGCATGACGAGTGACCGCTTTAACCACTAGACTACCCCTATATGAACTCCGTATACAATAACACACAGTAATATTCATCTTAAAAATGCACTGAGCCCTGCTTAAGTAACCTGAAATCACAGCAAGATGTGAACATGATTGCATCTTAACTATTGAAACTTTTCCAAATTAAGATTAAATATGGGAAAGCATATTTATATTAGAAATATGTAGTAAAAACTCAAACTTCCCAATATGCGATTCATGTCCCTCGACTGAATAGACATTGTACTTCAATGAACCACATATTCTCACATTGGTGCTTGTTTTAACAAGGAATGAGTATTGGCTATCAATGGCCGATCAGAGATCAATAATCAATAACTGAATATTGAACTATAAGCCAACATGCCACAAACACCTGAAAGCAATCAAAATATTTCACATCTCTGGAGAGTGGAGACATATTTAGGCTTGGATTACTAACAAAACAATCCTGAACACAGTTCAATAGCAGAACAAGAAGACCCAACAGTGTAAATTTAAACTTTATTTCATCACAAGAGTTATTGTAGTATTTTGTATCATATTCTCAATAAGGGAGTGAGATTAGTTCAATGCCACACTCAGCAATATTCCAGTTATATGGCAGGGGTCTGTAAATCATCAAATCTGGACAAGACAACACAGTGATCAACAGCATGAGCATCAATTTAAGCAATTGGGATACAGTGACGTGTCAACCAGCGAGATTGACTACCCAATTCCGTTTGTCACCTCTTGCTACATGCATGGGATACTGATGATTAATTCTAACAGGAATTTCTCGATAAGAAATCTTATATCAATAATCATAAATGATATTTCCCATTGATGAGATTTCCGATTTTCTAGCTTTTTAGCCATCCGTAGATGGCACTGCAGATTAAAAATGAGTATGTTTTGTCAAGGCACTGTATATCAAACTTGAGCTTGTTTTGACAGGACACTGCACATTATGAAGGAGAGATTATTTTTCTAGAGCACTATACATGACTGGGTAGTTGTGTTGACAATATTGTACACATTATGAACTGGTGCTTGTGTAGACAAAGCACTGGACATTATCAACTGGTTACTATAGTCTAGTAATGAGATGTTAACTTACTGAGTAAGGAGATGAGCTTATCCTCTCCCCAAACACCACCTGTCCTAAGTTCTCGACTGGAGATGATGGTTTGTCATCAACACAGAAGTCAAAACTGAAACAAAACACATTGAAACAATACTGTTGTCACCTCACTCAAACTCAATTGGATATTTTGCCATTTTCCATTAATTTTAAAAATATAAAGTTTAAATGTTAGTGTTTGTTATTTATATTTGATCGGTAATATGAGAAACGATAAGAAAGACTGCAAGTTGTCAAGTTCATGTCCTGAAATAGAACCTCTCAATATACCTCAGTTATTTTATCTATGCACCGGTACGCAAGCTAAGATTTGACATTTTTGTGTGTACGCATATAAGATCACATTTATTGAGTATTTACAAAAATTCAAGCGAACTTGTACGCAATAGACTTAATAGGAATTGAGTTTTCACATAAATATTTGCATAATTTACGCATTTACACAGCTTATGTGTACCTCTGTGTTGTACAAAGAATATTTTAACAAGCATAATAGGGATTGTCTACAAAATATCAGCTAATGTCTTGAAAACATAACTATGAGCATGATTAGCCTGTCTTTTCAGACTTATGAGAAAATAATGTATTTTCTGGTTGGTTGATCTATTGACAACTCAAGCATCACAGCACAAGTAAACATAGTTTCAAGAATTACATAAGATCAGTGTGAACATCAGGAGAACTTATACACAGCATGTTCAGACACTGAATTGTAACCATGGTTACTGGACTGAAGAAAAAGCAAAATATTATCCATTTCTCACACAATAGCAACTGTACAATAGTGCCACACACAAACACAAGAGGCTCAACACATGATGCATGACAGATGACTTGTGCACTGTTACACAGCAACCATCACTTACCTCTGGTACTCATAAGGCACAACTGTTTCCAAAGAATTAAGGCGGTTCACAAAGACTGGGACCTTGGACTGGAAGAGAAAGACGAAGTGGATTATAAAAATGTTATCAGAAGCGAAATGTATTTTTTTGATTAAAATTGATATTTTATACTTATCCTGACTCATGCTTAATTGCTTGTCTCCTTCTTGCGATCTGCCCGGAGAGCGGAAGGTCACGGGTT
The DNA here is from genome assembly GCF_003918875.1 of Haliotis rubra. Taxonomy (NCBI): domain Eukaryota; kingdom Metazoa; phylum Mollusca; class Gastropoda; order Lepetellida; family Haliotidae; genus Haliotis; species Haliotis rubra. The sequence continues at coordinate 763,616 of NW_025767041.1, forward strand.
CGATCCCCGACCGCGTCAAACCAAAAGACGTTAAAATATGGTACTTGCTGGTCCCTGCCTTGCGCTCGGCATTAATGGGTACAACAAGGACTGGTCGGCTCGGAGTCAGTATAATGTGTCTGAGTGGGGTATTCATGCTTCACTGCGGCATGGTATCTCAGTGAGCTAGCACTATAAAACCAGCTTCAGTCTGGGCTAGTACAAGCAGCTGCACATACACATACACACGCATGCACGTCCTCATATGAGCAAAATATTCTCAAGCACGACGTAAAACCCAATTTCACCTCACCTCACCTTCTTGCGTGATGATAGTGGAACACTTGAATCCCCTTTTGAAGCACCTTTCAATAAAGCGGACGTAAAATCACTCACCCAGTGTTACCTCCCTTAGGTATTTTGGCGGGAAATCCGTCACATGACCCAACATGCTCCTCACTCTCTCCGAATATAAGCCTGACACCCGGATTAGAGGGAATCCAGATTGCCATGAGGGGAAGTTGGGAGGGCTGACCTCATGAGTCAGGATAAGTATACAATATCAATTTTACTAAACAAATTACATATTTTTCCTTATCCTGACTCATGCTATTTGCTTGTAGAATCCGACAGAACCGGTGGTGGGTCAAGCCACTCTGGATTCATAGCTTGCTGATTTACGTCCTGCATACCCCCCTGAGGGAACTTCTTATGGCACTGTGCTGATCCTTTCTTCCAGCTTCCTCTTATGAGTCTGGGGGGACCACAACTTGTCAGATTTCTCTGGAACCGTCTTCTCCTGACATTATGTGTGGATTTATATGACTCCGTCTTGATGCTCGCATAAAGTGGAGAAGCGACCCTTCTTCATGTACGAGTAAGTCCTTTACAAGTACAGGGTCTGTCACTCATGCTGGCCTGTCCTACAGTCCGTTTGAGTCAGAAACGGACCGATGAATTGCAAATTTTATCATTGTACATAATTGTCACATAAATATAAATAGTACACATGTTTATCATTTACTAATACCCAACAGCTTTCTTATATTTGAAAATTTTCCGGACTCCACCAAAAAGGTTCTTTAAGAAACTATCATTAAAATTTTGACACAGTTCACTATTTGTTACGAGGGAGGAGTGCAGAGAAAGGGACAGCCAGGTGTTACAGAAGCATGTGCACAAGTGCCCACCAAGTTATTGATTAATTAGCCTGTGCTGTGCTGTCTGTCCTTTCTCGCACACCTGGTGTCTCCGTAGATAAAGGGAAGAAAAGGCGCTTGAATTTTCGTCTCCTCGACTTAGACCTTTGTAGGTAGCCTTTCAATGCTCTGACTGGGAATAAGGGTAGGTCCTGTAGTATCCTGTGGCCCAAGGACTGTCCAGAGTGCTGGGATGTGGAACTGTCTGGTTGACCGGGCAGTTGGTTCTTTGCTATGAAGTCGCATCTCAATCCCAGATGTATGATGTTGCGATGTGCATCAAATCGTATTCGTTCAAAATCTAGAGCATGTATTTCCGACATCCGAGCTGCTGTTGCCAAAGCGATCAGGAACAGAGTTTTGTGTGTTAAAAACTCGTAGGATGTTCTTTCTAGTGGTTTGTAAGCTTCACTGGTGAGATGCTGCAAGAATGTTGAGATCCCAAGCTGGCGCTTTAAATTTCTTTTGTTGGTCTTCCAATTTAAAGGAGCGTAGTAGAGCCAGTATCTCTGGTACTTTGGTCAACTTAACACCCGTCTTCATGGTGATAACCGTGCTTAGGGCCGCTAGGTATGTAGAGAGTGTTGAACCTTTTAACCGCCTCGTTTGTCTTAGATGACAAAGGTATTCCGCCACTTGAGGATGTGTTGCTTTCATTGCCGTGAAGCCCTTCCTCAAGGCATATTTCTCAAAACTCTGCCACTTCTCGTCGTACAAGTTGCGGGTTGATCTACGTAGAGCTAGTGTGACTGCTTTCGCTGCTCTGGAAAAATATCTTCTTTTCTTCAAGTAAGTCTTGATACGTTCCAAGCGTGTAACTGGAATACTGTTGGATTCCTGTGTACTTGCTTGGTGTGCGGATGAATCAGTAGGTTCGGCCACTCTGGGAGTTGAAGGGATGGACTGAGGATAGGAAACCACACCCTCGCTGGCCAGTAGGGCGCGACCAAAATCAGTTGCAGCTTCTTCGTCTGCTTGATTTTCTGCAACACCTGCAGTATAAGAGCTGGAGGTGGAAATGCGTAAGCGTTTAGTCCTTCCCAGGAGATGTTTAGAGCATCTGTTGCCAATGCTTGTGGATCCGGAACCGGAGAGACGAATGTTTGTAGTTGTTTGTTGAGCTTTGTAGCAAACAGGTCTTGCAGCGGAGATCCTATCCTCTGTATGATGCATCTGAAGGCTTCTGGATGTAACATCCATTCCGTCGGGGATAGTTGTGTTGGACGAGATAGGGTGTCTGCTATCACATTCTTGGCTTAAGGAATGTGACATGCTTTTATGTCGATGTTCAGGTTGTCTATTATGCTGAACATATGTAAGCTGAGGTCTAGAAGATTCCTTGACCTTGTTGATCCTTGTTTGTTGATGTAGAACGCCACTGTGGAGTTGTCTGTATGGATCATCAGTTGTGCGTTCCTTAGTATGCTGGACCAGTATAGTAAGGCGTATATTACTGCTTTCATCTCGAGCATGTTGCTGTGCAGACTCTGCTCCTGACTCGACCATTTCCCTGCTGCCACTTCGTTGTCGAGGTGGGCTCCCCATCCTTGAAGTGATGCATCTACGTAGAGATGAGTGTTGCACTCCGCCTCTGGTAAGTAGGTTCCTCCACAAACATTACGTCTTCTGAGCCCACCATAGAAGATATGGTTTCAGTCCATCCGGTCCAGACTGTCTAGATGAGCGTCCACGAACACTTGTAGTGGGCGCAGTTGTACTTGTAGTCTTCCTCTGCGTGTCAAGTCTTGTGCTGACGTATATTTAGGTATATCTTCCTAAATGCCGTATACAGCTAATGTAGTGGTAAAGGCCTATATTTAAAAGGATATAACGCTGTATAGGGGGACCCAGGCGCTCTCACAACCGTCGTCTAGGGCGAAGAAGGAGAGTGAAGCGTGTTTGGTCATTTGATGGATTTCCCGCCAAAATACCTAAGGGAGGTAACACTGGGAGTGATTTTACGTCCGCTTTTTTGAAGGGAGCTTCAAAATGGGATTCAAGTGTTCCACTATCATTCGCAAGAAGAAGGAGACAAGCAATTAAACATGAGTCAGGATAAGGAAAAATTGGTAGTGCAGTTGTGTGTCATATTTGGTTCAGGAATATCTTGGACAGCACTGAATCACCAACCTACTGGAGTTAAGGCTTTCTTGAATTGAAATTTACATCCTGCACAAGACAGCTACATCAAAATTTAATGCACACTGGCTGCCTAAACAGTATCACTGTCCAAGTTGAAACACAGGGGCTTGTAACGCTAAAAACTGCCATCAAGGTATGTACTGTCACTAACGGGGTCTTAGCACTATATAAAAGGAAAGGGATGTAACGAGGTCAACACACCAAGTTCGTTTCTGGGCGAATTCACTGGAAAGAGTCAGTGATCTGATGGGACACATTTTATTTATAGCCAATGAGCTTCCTTGCTCCGTTCAGTGCGGGGCAGGTGAAGGCCAAGGTCGTCAATGGCGAACGGGCACGACAATTCTGTTTGCGATGAATAAATCTACGTAAACTCATTATGACAGTGAGGTGTAAGTGTCTTCGAAAGAATGGCGACTAGCGTGCTGACAGGTGCCATCAGTTCAGCATGCCTTGGTGCATGTCGTTTGTGTATACTGTGAAAGAAACAAAAAAACGGGTGAGTAACCGCTACAAATTTTGAGTAGGGATTTTGGCTCGGAATCGAAAAATTACTTTTTTCCGTGCTTCCGAAGACCCTAGCTCCCAAACTACTGCTTCGATTTTTGTGCTGAATGTTTTATTTTGTTGGTAAATCTATTGGCTTGAAATGTGTGCATACTTTAAATGGGATAAATACAGTGAGCATTGTTGAATTCGCCCTGAAACAAACTTGGTGTGTTGACCTCGTTACATCCCTTTCATTTTATATAGTGCCAAGACCCTGTTAGTGACAGTACAAACCTTGATGGCAGTTTTTAGAGTTACAAGCCAATGTGAGTTGAAACAGGGATCTTAACGTGTGTATGTTTTTCCCCTGGTCAACAGAAACAGTAGAGTGCCTGTGACTATATCCTTTAAGACTGACCAACAAATTATTCCACTTGACCATATCATCACCTAATTCATAACATATCCTCTAACAAATCGAAAGGAGAGACATCAGCATTTCTACATCTAGTCAAATTCATTAGCAATCTCATATCACCAATCCGCTTGCTAATACTCTGTAGAATACAGGCTAAAATATAACCTTTGTATTAAGTCTTAGTATTTCAGTGGTCTTTTTCAAGTAGCCCCAATAAAGGTAACTCTGAGAATAGAAAATAGTAGTTTTTGTGTCCCCATGGCTACAGACTAATGCGAGTTGATGCTAGGTTTGGAGCCAGTACATGCAATATGTCAACAAATCTTAAATATGCTAAGATGACTTTGAGCCTCGAAAATACACGCATATTTCTGAAAAACATATTTAGGCTGTTCGCACTTGCTCATGTCATCAGACACGTCACATACTCTCATAATTCTGTACACAAAAGTGCATAAATTCCATCAAACTTTGCACAGTGTTGGAAAACAACAAATACGGAAATCCTAAATAGTGATGTCAATCTACTATCCATTCTGTGAGACTGCTAAAACGTTCTCCTATCCAACTCACCTTACAAGTTGCTGGTCGTTCAGATTCTTCACAGTACGTGACAGGGGCAAGACCCGGCAAATAGAATGCCTCGCTTAGCCAAAACAAACTAGCGACAGTGCAATATATGTATGTAACGCCTCTCATTCTGGGGTAAAATGGTGATCAGTACACCCTTTGAAATGTCAGAGGACCTTTCCTAGGTGGTAATAATTTCGTCTGAGTCAGTACCCCGTGTCAACAGCAGTATTCCAATATGGCTGCTACACGTCACCAAGGCCGTGTTTATGCGGTATGTTTCAGACTTCAACCAGGAACATTAGTTTGAATGAAGGAAAACTCGCACTTGCAAGTCATACGATTTATACGTTCTTATGCCATGTAAATATGCTTGTATATCCAATTATACACTTCACCACAGTGGTCATTCGTTGAAATAGTTGAGAGAAACACTGAACGCAAAAATAGTGTAACGCCAAAACGCAACAAATGTTGTCGGTAGTTCCCGGAAATGTTTTCCACGGAAATCACCGACACCAGAGGCTACGATTTCACCCGCATGTTTGACAGTCATTACCCTGTCACCCTGTACTATTGTTGTAGATAACAGTAGCAAGCGGACGGTTCCGTCTCTGACGTTCTTCTGTCTTGATGCACCTGAAGAGTCTGGCGTAGGAGAACACGGCTGTGATAGGGCCATTACGATGATGACATTATATACCGCCACAGTGTCACTTAGTCTTTATCTGTTTTCATGACAGGGACTATTACATATTCTTTACATATTCTGAAATATCTGACTGACAAATTTCATTAAACTATCTTTTACAGTAAACATATGAAACTGGCTATTATTAAAAATGCCACTACCTATATTGTGTCACTACCATTATACAATTCATATTCTCATTTTGAAGATTTTGCTACATCTTACTTTATGTTTGCAAATCAGAATTTAATGGAATCGTTTGGCTTGTTGGCCCCTTTTAAACAATAATATACAATTTCAAAACTAACTAGCCATGTTATATTGTAAAACTACATATTTTAATATACATGTACATTAAATGTACGTTTTGCTTGCATAATTTAAGTTTTGTATATTCAGAATACTATGAAAGTAGCATTTGAAGGTGAAACAAGAAAACAAAATGTACAGTTTTTGCCTACATGAAATATGGACGAATTTATATTATATATATTTCAGATTTATTAAGTAACTACTCTCTTCTCTACTAAAATCTCTACTCTGCTAAGTCAGGTGATGTATCATTATCAGTTGTTTCAGTTCAGTGCACTTCCTGGGCTATACACCTAGAAAGGGGTGATGAGGAGTTGTTTTAACAATGTATGGTAGTATTGGGATGTGGAAGTTTTGGGATATAACCGTGCATGTAATTAGCTGGGATATGTCTTTGTATAAAATCATTATGTACAGGACCACCAATTTTGAATGTTATTTCTCAAAGCGATGCGAGTAGTTCGACCAACAGCACTATGCGGTAATATTGTTTGCTTTTGCTTGTTTAGTGCAGCGGCGGATCAAGGATTGTGAATAAAAACGAATGAAATAGGTTGGCTCGTGCACGTAAGGATTGATGGCGAACAGCACGGGAAGGTCATTTATTATGCCCAAGTCATTTACAGACCGAAACTGTATTCCTGCGAAGACAAGAAACGTATGGTGGTGAGGGCGACATGGATTAGAAAGGAAGGTCTCTTTGTGGATTGCCTTTAACAAACGCACGCTCGCACACACACGCACATACGCACATGTAGAAAGAAAGGTGGTGATTATTAATATTATTCTGTGAATGCACAATGGCCATGGCAATGCGACACAATGAAATGGATTAAAATATCAAACTATCATCAATTCTTTTGGGAAAATCCATATTTTCCATTCATTATTTCATTTAATTAAAACACAAACATACGAAAGAATAAATGTGATGGTTACATAAGAAAGGAAGTGGCAAGATGTTTGAAAGCGTTTCATATGTTTCATTATGTTATTTTCTCCCCGAGAAAGTATGCTATCAGGTTAATTGTCTCAGTCTAGCCTGAAGCCTGCAGTGATATTCCGATAGCGGCTCTTTTCATTGAAGGGAATGCTGATCAATTGCTTCCGGCGTACAATCAACACGTCACAACGGGGAAACCTTATCAGTTTGATACACACTGACCTAGACAAAGTCTAGTTAGCTTCATCAAGTCTCATACTTAACAGATGAATTCAACTGATGGGCAAAGTGGGTGCAGATGTCGTCCAGGGGAACCGACAGATGTTGCCAGTGCAGTTTGCTGTGGCAGAATCGAAACCCTTTTGACATGGACTCACTAGTGACTTAATAACCGTGCAGTCCGGATCTAGCACGGGTATGTGCCACCCCATTACCGCCCCCTCACCCCCACTAACATGAGCTGGTACAGGCACGCACGTTCACATACACCACCTCATAGAATAACTATAGCTGTTGTTCACTACGTCTCTTGGATTATTATCGTGAACATAGATTGCCAACGTAATCCATTACATTCGCTAATATCAAGAGTAATTCGATGATATGGAATATTCAGTTGCCAATATACCATGAGTGACGTATGAATATTTCTATATCCGTATTCAGCAGTTTCTAACGGATTTATTGGACATCTGTTGCTGTGGATCGATAGCAACATCGCTACCTGTTCGTGGTGCAGCTCTAGAGATGCTGAAACTTAGTACGCACGTACGTATGCATGCATAGTACGTATGTATGCATTTTATGTATATGTATGTATATATGTATGTATGTATGTATGTATGTATGTATGTATGAGATGTATGTATGTATGTGTGTGTGTAAGAAGGAGAGAGAGTATATATGAACGTGTGTGTGTGTGTACGTATGTATGTGTGTGTGTGTGTAAGAGTGTTATGTATGTATGTATGTGTGTGTGTCACACACTGTGCGTGTGTGTGTGTTTATACGTATGTGTGTATGTACATGTGTGTAAGAGGTTGAGAGAGAGAGAGAGAGAGTGTGTGTGTGTATACGTATGCATGTATATGTACGTGTGTGTAAGAGGTAGAGAGATTATATGTGCATGAATGTGTGTTCTATAAAGATCACGTTTTCATTTTTCGGAATATGTGTACACTGGAGCAACTGTTCCACGATCAAAGATATTCATAAATGTGTAAACTATACTGTTCCAAAACAGTAGAGGATACTCGGAAATAAACTCACAGGCGAAAGAAACGTCACCTCGCTTTTTAACATGTCACAAAAGAACAAACTCAGATTTTGGAAATGTAACAGTCATATTTGGAAATTTAATGGTTTTACAACATTCTGAATGATGAAAGTGTGAACTACAGATTTGAATGACCACATAGTGTACAATTGAATCGAGGACAGTTGACTGTCCGGTATTCGAGCACCATCTGTTTCATCATAAGCGGCTCTAAAGTGAAGACAGACTGTTTAATACAGTCAATATCGTCTGTGGTCACCCCTGGCTTGTATGTAAGCATGAACACGACGTCTAGCGGATAATGTCAGTCGTCTGATCGCATGGATCGGGATTCTCCGCCATTCTTCCTGGAGGGCCTGTGCCAACGTCTCTCTCGTCTGTATGGGTGGATGTCGCTTGTTGATTTGTCGTCCAAGGTGGTCCCACAGGTGCTCAATCAGGGACAAGTCGGGAGATCGAGCTGGCCAAGGAAGTAACGTCACATTCTGGGCATTAAAGAAGTCCACACTGATGCGTGCCTTATGAGGTGTGGCGTTGTCGTTTGTTGGAACATGGTACGTGGTGATTCTGGATGAATGGCACGACGACTGGTCTTAAAACTTCATTGATGTACCGTGCAGCTGTTAGATTACCATGAATCACAATAAGATCAGTATTCATGTCACCACAAATCCCTCCCCAGACCATCACGCTGCTACCACCATAGTGGATGGTCTCTTGTACGCAGCAACGTCGTGTACGTTCTCCCCGCCTTCGGTATACGTGCTGTCTACCGTCTGGTTTAAACACTTGGAAAAGGCTTGAAATCATCGGTAAAAAGCACTCTGGACCAGTTTCTTGCCTGCCATCGCTCAACAGTTCTCGCCCACCTCAGTCTTTGACGACGATGTTCAGGCGTCAACGTCATAGCCTTCAGCGGTCGATAGGCTCTGATACAATGATGTCGAAGACGTCTGGCAATGGTCCTTCTGCTGACTGGATGGCCAAGAGCAGTTCGGGCGGATGACGTCACGGTTTAGAAGCGGACGTGACACCCGTCTCACCAATCATAGGATTGTTCGCTTTGAACAATTCATAAACCTTGCAACATGGGACTGCGTCGCTCCCAAATCCAGCATACCAATAGGTCGTTCTCTCTGCTGTGTTGTTAGCCTCGGCATGTTTCCTTTGTACCATACGATGTGATAATGGAATGCATCATTTCTCTACACATTTTATACCTGAATTCAATACGGCTTTTTTACGAAGGGATTTTGCAAAATTCCGTGCAAATTTAACATTTTCACACAAATCACATGAATCTCGTGCAGTTCAATGCGTAGTGTATGTTGGTTGCGTTCGGGCAAGTTGTTTCAACCCGTTCTTTATTGAAAAAAATACAAAGGTACGTTAAAAAATGAAACATATTTTTGGTGACGTTTCTTTTGCCAGTGAGTTTTGCTTACCGTTAGGAAACCTGGGGGAGGAAGTACTAGTGACAGAGACAGACAGAGTGACACAGACAGAGTTTATTTGCAGTAAAAGGCCATAGGCCCAAAATACATTCAAAGGAAATTTCAGTGTAGTCAGGGGCACAATGTGCTTTCATGTGTGTTTATAATAATCCTTTTAACATAAAATAGATACAAGGCAACAGATTTTACAGTGTCTACATTAGTATTCTTGAAAAGATTTGCTAAAGAATATGCTGTATAAGGCTTTTTAACACATTTTGTAATAAACCTCTCTCTTAGGTGTGAATAGGATTCACAAATGAACAGTACATGGAATTCATCTTCAATATAGGTAAGACCTTTAGATTTGCATGATATACAAAATCTTTGATTATAATCAGTGTTGTTATAACGCCAGTTTCTACAGCTATTTTAAAATTACTACACCTAAATTGTGCTAAAACATGCAGCTCTTAAATGTGTAGAAAGGTTAAAGGATAAATAACATTCAACATTTAACGCTGATTTACAATACTGATAATAGTTGCATTTGGAAGAATTACTCAGGGAAGAGTACCAGGACTGTTTTAAATTATCTGATAATCTTTGTTTAAATAAGCTTATAAACAATCTACGGAAGTACTAGTAGTGTCTAGTGACAGTTTTATGACAATACCAACAAACCAGGACCATGCTAGTACTGTAGATGTTGTGATCACCGACGGTCTTGATGGGCCACTGGAGTAACATATTGGGAATTTCGGAATTTTAAACGGTTGACATCTTTAGGTCAGTCGATGAGTTACACGTTTCTAACAGCTTGACCCGTTTCTCGTTCGCCATTAGGCTGATGCACGTTTGCTGAAAGTGTCCAAATCAGGAATGAGTGAGTGAGTCAATTTTAGTTTACGCCGCTTTTAGCAATATTACAGCAATATCACGGAGGGGGACACCAGAAATGGGCTTCATACATTGTACCCATGTGGGGAATCGAACCCGGGTCTTCGGCGTGACGAACGAACACTTTAACCATGGGCTACCCCACCGCCCCTAAATCAGGAATGACACTGTGAATCTGGCTCTACAACATGCGGGACCTGTCATATACATGGCTTGTTTTGAGGTTCAATTTCGCCGAATCATGTAAAGTTTGACATACACGTTCTTGCGTATGCGGGCAGTGGGTTTGCCTAATGGTTAAAGCGCCAGATGGGTCACGCGGAAAAACCCGGGTTCGATTCCCACATCGATACAATGTGTGAAGCCCATTTCTCGTATCCCCCAACGGGATATTGCTGGAATATTGCACAAAGCGGCTTAAAACCATACTCACTCACTCACTCTTGCGTATGGTGTTTGTCGTGAACACTTATTATACTCTGTATTAACGACGTCATGCATGTTGTCCATTGCTGACTAAATGGACAAACGGTGTTATTGTAGCGTTACCTACAGAATATGACAAGGATAAGCCAACAAATTGCACTGCTATTACATCAGTAAAGATTTACAGTCTCTAAGGTTGCATACCTAGGCAGAAAATAATCAGTGTTTAGAACCTTTGTTACCGGCAAGACACGATTGCTTCTTGTGCCTATTTTTAGGAAATACGTTTCTGAACCTGAAGTCTTGGATCTCATATTACAAGAAGGCTTGCCGATGTAATTACTGTATGGTTGGTGTCCGCCAAGGTTGCCAAGTGTCCCCAATATTTTCTATTGACACTGTTATGATATTGTTGATTTCATGGGAGAAAATGGTCTTTGACGTATCCTTATTGTTTTATTATTATTTGCCAACGGTGCTGTGTAAATCGACAGTACGGCAGTAGGTTTGCAGAGGAGGTTGAGAAAATTATATAAATATTGTAATATAATGGCAGTTAAAGCAGATGTGGAAAAGACCAGAGTAATTGTGTTTAGAAATGCTGGTTGACTAAGAAAATATAGAAAGTCTCATTGAGAGGGCAAGTACTAAAAGTACTGTCGGAAATAGAAAAAACTGTTGTTTTACACATTTATATCTACAGTTTAGGTAGTTAATATGTGAAAGTGTGAAATATCTGTTAAACTAAGTTCGGCCTAATTACAGTCTCAGTGGGAGGGAGATAGGAAATGTAAAAGAAGGATTTTACTGAGGAGATATTAGTGCAGAAATCAGCAATGCGGGTTTTTTCGAAGTCCGAAGCGACTTATTTGGAGCAAAGCATGGCATGCAAATTAGATGCAAATGACACTTTTCGAATGTTTATTTTGAAATTAGTTTAGCTTCATTATAAACGATAGCAGACGTAAAAAATAACAAGTTTTAATGTATTGAGGATATAGATACCATTGAGTCTCACTATCACTATGAAAAGAAACATGTAGGAGGGGTCGTCTCAAAAGCAAAACCAAGACGGGTGTTGCTGACGGTAGTTGGGGTCGGGCTTTGGGATAGAGATATTAGCTAAGATAAGATAATTAATAGAGACATATTCAATACACATGAGAAAGCATAAACTATATTTGAGATGACCCCTTGTGTCTGTGGGCATCTCGTGCATTCCATGCACGTGAGTGGACGGTCCATCGTCATACCTGGCTTATCGACCTAATTGCCATATATATATAGTCTGATCTATTGTTTCAGCAGCTATTAGTATTTTTTCTAAGTTTAGCCCGATTTTACGAGTAAACATGCTTTTCTGGATATCCTATTACGCATCCCACTGAACGCCCAGTTAGGCTGATATGGGTTATTTTGACATATGCTATTTGCGATCGTGTAAATTTTCGGGATACAGAGTTACAGCATAAAACATTTTTTTTCTATTTACGACAGTATTTTAGTGCTTGGGTGTCCATGCGTCAAGCTCGGGTGCATGTTTCCCAAGCAGTTCTTAATCTGCGAAATAGTTTGCACATATTTGATGTTAAGGTTGCCAGTTCTAATGTCTGACACTGACGTCTGGGGCTTCCATCCTTCACAGGTTGTATCTGTTGACGGTTTTCTCAGTTGAAGACACTTGAGCCAAATTCCATGATGTGCGCAATATTGACAGCCATGTGAATCTCCCCTCAATTGACGACGTCATCACGTGATATACTTACCTTCATTGAGATTTGAAGGACAGCTGGCTTGGTAGTGTCCAACTAGACGAAGTTACCCGGTACTGTCTGGGCTGGTTCTTGGAACCAACCCACAAACCGTTAACCTGTACGTGTTCTTGAAGTCTTGTTACGACTGACCCATACGGGAAGCCTGTGGGCTCAAAACACATGGAGTGTGGTGCGCCTATATTGTTCAGTACCAGCTTGTCAACATCATCAATGGTTTCTATTGTGAAGACGTCGACCAGAGCGGGGATCATATAATGAGGAACAGAGCTGACTGCATATGCTTTATAACCCACGTGGTCAACGTATAGGTAGTTGCATATTGATCTCGTTCGTCACACGACCTGAGATTCTAACGATTTGATTGAATAACCGATGACCTCTCAATTAGGTCACGTTGTGACGGAACTACGTTTTATTCATAACAAACACGTGAATTGATTCATTCTACAACTTATATGCATTGTGGGAATGTAAACATTGCGAACGTTGCCGCATCGCTGTTTAATTGTGAGTCTAACTGCGGCATATATCCGTCGAAAAACATAAACGTAATGTTTCCACCAGTGATGTTAGCCGAGTGAAGCAACTGCAAACTACAAAACGGGATGCTACGGAGAAGTTTACTGTCGGAGGCTGTACGAGGCGATGACAACTGACATGCATCGTGACGTCGGTTACCAAGGTAGCAGACGACCAAGGCGTAGTGACGTCATTACAGTGTGACGTCATGCAAATGTGTACTACAGAACAAAATTCTTCCGCAACCTCTTTATGAAACCGGTTTCGGTTTGAAACCATAAAAATAACCAAAATACGCTATTTTGTCAGTTTAATGCTTGTAAGACGTGGGTAATAAAATACCACACTCGGTCTCATAACATACGAATTATACGAAACTTGTGATATTCCTATGGTTTCTGAGACCTCGTGTAGTATTCTCTATTATTTCATTTTATTACTCGTCCGTGGAAAATACTGCAGTGTAATATTTTTACGGAAATATTGCACTAGTGTAATACCGCTAGACGCATGACGTCATAATGGTTTACAGCTATGACGTCACAATGCTAATACCTCTGTCACAATGGTATTACCGAGACCTTTTAGAAAGGAAATTAGGTGAGATATACATGTATACTAATCAGCATACAAATGTCGTTTTTGTCCGACGTCGCAAAATGCATAAAACAAGCAATGACGTCAACTAAAATGCTGTATTATTTTCAACAATTTCATTACATTTGAAGATATGGCTAGTACTCTGGTAATAACAATGCAACATTAGTCAAAATACATCTACACAAACAGGAGAATATGGGAATCTAAGAACTAACTTATATATCTGATAAGGCCATCCAAATCGCTATTACGTGCTTTCACATGTAGTACGTTGTCATGTTTTCTTATAGATTGTGAAACTACCAAAGCGTATCCGCTCATATTGGGGAACATTGAATTGGAATAGTTTAGTTCACCGTTAACAAAAAATAACGAAAATGTAGCGTCCGTATCCACAACAAATTCTCTCCATGTGATCTGAGTTAAATTGACCTTGTGTTAAGCATAACGGAGCTATGCCCCCTTATCATTATTCGTGTATGACCTCTGTCGTCGTTTGAGGTCATAGAAGAAAATCCATTTTTGACATTTATTGCGAGTCATTTTTAATGTTGAGTCTATAACGTTATGCATAAGCACATAAACCCAATTCATATACACTTATGTCGTTCAGATATCAGGCTGTATTTTCTTCGCTCACACTTTCCGTAAAGATGCCAAATTATGAAATTCGTACCACAGTGCTTTTATCGGTGCGCGATAAAAAGCGGAGAAATTTGCGGTTTTTAACGCATAACAAAAATTTGGACCACATTTAGCAAAGTCTATTTCTCAAACCGCGGAGGTAGTTGCACTTATATTTGGACCAACGGATAGGAAATTTAATACTCGACATTTCTGTGTAATTTTATAGCCGTACGTAGATCCAGGACCACGCGAGCGCAATTCTCGCACAACGTTCACTTTTCAAACCGTATGAAAATGTGCGCCTGAAAAAGACTCGGCATCCAGGGGGTTAGACCTTGCTAGACTTGTGGAAAGCTGAGAGTCATCACACTGTAGACAGTTTCGCCGCATCCTGGTTCCCGAGCCTCTCACTGGTATATAATGAGAGGCCCGGAACCAGAATTGTTTCGGACCCGTGAAGGTCCGGGTTAGAATGTACCTTCAGTAACCCATGCCTGTCGTAAGAGGCGACTAACGGGATCGGGTGCTCAGGCTCGCTGGCTTGGTTGACTGTTGATCACTGGATTGTCTGGTCCAGACCCGATTATTTACAGACCGCCGCCATATAGCTGGAATATTGCTGAGTGCGGCGTAAAACTAAAATCAACCACTCACTCAGAATGGTTTCGCTGCAGTTTCTATCAATTTATGTCGGAGAATAATAAACAGAATGCTAAACTCGCTTCCGTGAAATACCATTTTGATTTTCGCTCGTTTGATACTAAATCATTAATAAAAATGGTATTACACGGAAGGTCGTTTAGTATCCTCTCTATCTTGGTTTCATAATATACACACATATATGTATATAGTCATGGTGCCGGAGAAGTGGTAAGGTAACACAAATGGAGGCTAACTCCAAACAGTTGGAACCATTTCAATACAAACGAGGAGAGTACCGCGGGAGTAGGGTACCTCAGAGTCTCTGTATCAGACAGTCACTGGACTGAAACAGGTTGTGATTATGGCACAAAAATATAGATCACCACTGACATTTGTTACACGTAAATATAACAGCCACATAGATGTGCTGGAACCAAAACCTTCATCCTTTCATATAAACATCAGAGTCTGCATCAGGCTTCACGAACGAACAACGACCCTGTAATCATCCGGACAAAATACCAAAATAACAACCACCGGTATAAAAAACCCATATCTGATGATAACGGCCAATATAGAAGCAACAAAAATATGTATGTGGGAATAGTATCATTTCATTCACTTCACATCCGTACTTTCATCTTAACAATGATAATGTAAAAATGACTAATTATTCAATCAGATTCGTATAGATTCCACCACCGTATATTTTACATTCTCCAATCTACACAGTTATCCGAACCTGAATGATAATTCTTAGGGCTGTAAGGTGCAAGCTGTCGCATCGATCAACTGGTAGACAATCAGACGATAGGTCACTGCTCTGTGATCAAGACACAAGACACTTATCGCTGTAAAACCTGTTGCTTAGCAACATCGTGTATAATTGGATTGTTTTGCCTATACCATATACTATGATATGATGTATGAGTTAGTCATGTTTGTACTTAGCGCTCCTGTCAAACAGTAGTTATCATGCTCTGTACCTGTAGAGTGGGTCAGTGGCCCCTGGACGCGAATAATACATCACACCCGTATAGGTGTAAGGGGTTTGATGCTCAAGTCACCAGTGACCAACCCAAAATAATTTCAGTAGCCCGAACTGTAACATTTCTTCTGCATTTAAAATCTCCAGTTTGCCAACTTACTTTTGCTTAACATTAATTATCAAACTTGCATGTTATCACCAGCATGTGTTAAGTCCGTTGTTACAAGCCTAAACTGGCCCTGCGGTATCAACTTACTGTGTACAGGGGCCCGGGTATATAAACAGGGGTAGCTCGCTTTTGAGTTATTCCTCTTTTGCTTGAGATCCTCTCTGTTTGTTTTTCAAGGTAAGACAGTTTTTATTTCGCCACTTGCTGAAAGTCCTTTCTTAGCTATTCTGCTTGAACAACGAATTTACGCTACACTGATCAAAACTACTGTTAGTTTATATATTTAAAAATTATGGTTAAAACAGAACCATATAGAACAAGCATATTACTGGATGAAATTTCTGCCGGCTACACGAACCAGGGCTGAGATGTTTAGAGGTCGACTGTCCTCACAGACCATTCGAAATCGGTTGCGGGCTGCCAATCTCCATTCTCGACGTCCATATCGTGGGTCAATATTGACGCCGTTTCATCAACGTCAACGTCTGCTGTGGGCCCAACGTCACCTCCGATGGACCCAGAGAGACTGGAATCGAGTCGTCTTTAGCGATGAATCCAGGTTTACCCTCAGATTCGCGGACGGCAGGCATAGAGTCTGGAGACGACGTCGTGAACGGTATGCCCAATGTTGTTTACAGGAAGTCGACAGATTCGGGGGCGGAAGTTGTATGGTGTGGGGTGCTTTCTGTGGGATCAACCGTTCCCGCGACTTCTGGTCATCCGTGAAAAAACCTCACAGCTGCTGCTTACCGCGACCAGGTGCTCACCCCTGAACTCGTTCCTTTCATGGCGGCTCATGGCCCAGGTCTACAGTTCCAGCATGATAATGCTCGGTCGCATATTTCTTTTAATTCTAGAGGAATACTTGAAAACGATAGAAGAACCTGTATCGAAACGTCGTGCTCCTGAATTAAAAGAAGTTGTCATCCATATACAAATGTATACTTGTTTTATCTACTTCCAACTTCTAAAATGCCACTCAAAGAAGGCAGATTCATATACATTACCAAAACACCAGCATCTCCTTAAAGGTCACATGCAACCCCAAAACAAACATAATTTTAAGACACAATTATTACTTATTTAAGACATATAATATACATTGCTGATTATGAAGAAACAAATAAACAAAATTATGAGCGTACAATCGCAAATCAAAAGTGCAATATTTTGTTCTTGGGTTTACTTCCCTCGAAACGAAGCACCCGGGATACCGAACCCAGTCAGAGCGGGTGGGCGTGCACTTAAGTGTAACGAAATCTTTCATTGGCTGGTTCATTTGCCGATACACTTTGTGTGTGTGTGTATAGAGATGTTGGGTTTTGTAAATACATGCTGATTTTTGTGTGTGTAACATTTTGCAATCAACAGACATCATAACATGCCATGTGTACAAGTATCACACCTGCCTGTCTGTGTAATTACATAATGTGACAGAGACCGAACTCGGGTGCACGAGCCATAAATCAATGCGTTTTGTTTATGGTGTATAGCCTGATAGGTGTTAAGTTCAAATTGCATGTGGTCAGTGATCGTAGTTGTGTATTGCATATTGTCATTAGCAGACAAGCAGGCAGACACATAGATGTCAATAAAACAGACACTGAGTTTTGTCTGTGACAGAGGCATATCTATATCACAGTTAGAAATTCTAGATAATGACGTTGATGTTAAGTATCCAACTGAGAAAGTGACTCGGTAAGAAAAACATGTGGTGAAATAGTCAAATGAAATTATATAAACAGTTAAATCGGTAGTCTCCTGTCATAACATATAAAAAGCTCGCGACTGTGAAATATCAACAAAACATTAGAAAACTAGCTCACATCAAAGCCTACTCCGAGTACTCACCGCCAGCGAAGGTTTTCCGTCTTGAAATGTCGAACGCCTCACTGGTTGACACATAGCTGAGTAGATCTAGATCCATAACTAGGTTCTTTATGTAACGAGTAGATTATTTACTATTTGTTGTTTGTGTACACAAACAAGATTAGAAGATACTCCTGCTCACGACCTTATAATCCGGACATCCCGCTTCCGAACTGCGCGAACCTTTTCACTGCGCATGCGCCATGAGCGCAGTGCAACGCAGCGAGGCACAGCTGTTGAAACCACTTTTCACCCCAGCTGGGGTGAATTTAGTGATTCGTTTGAACTCTTATTTTCCAACTTCATAAGTTGAATTTGCAATTTTGATAATTTGTTACAGTAAGTCCAAACCGAAAGGTATCAGAATCTGCAAAGTTGTGTTTTACGTTCCATGTGACCTTTAATATAAAACATTTTCTCGTTATATACTAGTATTTTATTTACTTTTTGAAACTTTGATTAAAATGTTATTTGTTACTTGAATAAATATCGTGAGTTGCCTTGAAGTTGCTACGGTTCGACGTAGATCAGATGTTAGCGTATGGTTGATGTTTAGGGTCACCTGTGGGTGCACTCACTCTGACGCAGGGCTGTAGCTTCAGGTATCGTTACAGTATTACCATGATTACAGCAATTTTAGTGTCAGTGTAATGTTTACTTCCGTAGACGAAGTACGTAAGTTATTTTTTCCTTCTAAAATAATTCAAATTATGAGAAATGTAAGTTTATGAATATTCTAAATAAATTATGAAATGAAAGTAAGAATAAGAATGACAGTAATTACTAAGCAGGACAGTAATTACTAAGCAGGACAGTACTTACTAAGCAGGACAGTACTTACTAAGAATGACAGTAATTACTAAGAATGACAGTAATTACTAAGAAGGACAGTAATTACTAAGCAGGACAGTAATTACTAAGAATGACAGTAATTACTAAGCAGGACAGTAATTACTAAGCAGGACAGTAATTACTAAGCATGACAGTAATTACTAAGCAGGACAGTAATTACTAAGCAGGACAGTAATTACTAAGTAATGACAGTAATTACTAAAGCAGGACAGTAATTACTAAGCTAGGACAGTAATTACTAAGAATGACAGTAATTACTAAGCAGGACAGTAATTACTAAAATGAGACAGTAATTACTAAGCAGTGACAAGCAGGACAGTACTTACTAAGAAGGACAGTAATTACTAAGCAGGACAGTAATTACTAAGGACATGACTAAGTAATTACTAAGAAGGACAGTAATTACTAAGAATGACAGTAATTACTAAGCAGGACAGTAATTACTAAGAATGACAGTAATTACTAAGCAGGACAGTAATTACTAAGCAGGACAGTAATTACTAAGCAGGACAGTAATTACTAAGAATGACAGTAATTACTAAGCAGGACAGTAATTACTAAGAAGGACAGTAATTACTAAGCAGGACAGTAATTACTACTAAGAAGTAATTACTGACAGTAATTACTAAGAAGGACAGTAATTACTAAGCAGGACAGTATTTACTAAGAATGACAGTAATTACTAAGAAGGACAGTAATTACTAAACAGGACAGTAATTACTAAGAATGACAGTAATTACTAAGCAGGGACAGTAATTACTAAGCAGGACAGTAATTACTAAGCAATGGACAGTAATTACTAAGCAGGACAGTAATTACTAAGCAGGACAGTAATTACTAAGCAGGACAGTAATTACTAAGCAGGACAGTAATTACTAAGAATGACAGTAATTACTAAGCAGGACAGTAATTACTAAGAATGACAGTAATTACTAAGCAGGACAGTAATTCCTAAGAATGACAAGAATTACTTACTAAGAAATTACAGTAATTACTTAGTAAGTACTACAGGACAGTAAGTACTTACTAAGCAGGACAGTAATTACTAAGCAGGGCAGTAATTACTAAGCAGGACAGTAATTACTAAGAATGACAGTAATTACTAAGAATGACAGTAATTACTAAGAAGGACAGTAATTACTAAGAATGACAGTAATTACTAAGCAGGACAGTAATTACTAAGCAGGACAGTAATTACTAAGAAAAATGAGAGTAATTACTAAGAATTACTAAGCAGGGCAGTAATTACTAAGCAGGACAGTAATTACTAAGCAGGACAGTAATTACTAAGCAAGGACAGTAATTACTAAGCAGGACAGTAATTACTAAGAATGACAGTAATTACTAAGCAGGACAGTAATTACTAAGCAGGACAGTAATTACTAAGCAGGGCAGTAATTACTAAGAATGACAGTAATTACTGTCCTGCTGAGAAGGGCAGTAATTACTAAGCAGGACAGTAATTACTAAGAATGACAGTAAATACTAAGCAGGGCAATAATTACTAAGCAGGACAGTAATTACTGAGAATGACAGTAATTGCTAAGAAGGGCAGTAATTGCTAAGCAGGGCAGTAATTACTAAGCAGGACAGTAATTACTAAGAATGACAGTAATTACTAAGCAGGACAGTAATTACTAAGCAGGACAGTAATTACTAAGAATGACAGTTATCACTAAGCAGGACAGTAATTACTAAGAATGACAGTAATTACTAAGGAGGACAGTAATTACTAAGCAGGACAGTAATTACTAAGCAGGACAGTAACTACCATGATTACAGTAACTTTAGTGTCAGTGTAATCTTTACTTCCGTAGACGAAGTACGACGTAAGTTATTTTTTCCTTCTAAAATAATTCAAATTATAAGAAATGTAAGTTTATGAATATTCTGAATAAATTATGAAATAAAGTAGGAATAAGAATGACAGTAATTACTAAGCAGGGCAGTAATTACTAAGCAGGACAGTAATTACTAAGAATGACAGTAATTACTAAGAATGACAGTAATTACTAAGCAGGACAGTAATTACTAAGAATGACAGTAATTACTAAGAAGGACAGTAATTACTAAGAATGACAGTAATTACTAAGCAGGACAGTAATTACTAAGAAGGACAGTAATTACTAAGCAGGACAGTAATTACTAAGCTACAGTAATTACTAAGCAGGACAGTAATTACTAAGAATGACAGTAATTACTAAGAATGACAGTAATTACTAAGCAGGACAGTAATTACTAGTAGGCAGTAATTACTAAGCAGGACAGTAATTACTAAGCAGGACAGTATTTACTAAGAATGACAGTAATTACTAAGCAGGACAGTAATTACTAAACAGGACAGTAATTACTTAGAATGACAGTAATTACTAAGAAGGACAGTAATTACTAAGCAGGACAGTAATTACTAAGAATGAGAGTAATTACTAAGCAGGACAGTAATTACTAAGCAGGACAGTAATTACTAAGCATGACAGTAATTACTAAGCAGGACAGTAATTACTAAGAATGACAGATATTACTAAGCAGGACAGTAATAACTAAGCAGGACAGTAATTACTAAGCAGGACAGTAGTTACTAAGCAGGACAGTAATTACTAAGAATGACAGTAATTACTAAGAATGACAGTAATTACTGTCCTGACAGTAATTACTAAGAATGACAGTAATTACTAAGCAGGACAGTAATTACTAAGAATGACAGTAATTACTAAGCAGGACAGTAATTACTAAGCAGGACAGTAATTACTAAGAATGACAGTAATTACTAAGAAGGACAGTAATTACTAAGCAGGACAGTAATTACTAAGCAGGACAGTAATTACTAAGAATGACAGTAATTACTAAGCTGTGCAGTAATTGCTAAGCAGGACGGTTATTACTAAGAATGACAGTTATCACTAAGAATGACAGTAATTACTAAGAATGACAGTAATTACTAAGCAGGACAGTAATTACGATGATTACAGTAACTTTAGTGTCAGTGTAATTTTTACTTCCGTAGACGAAGTACGTAAGTTATTTTTTCCTTCTAAAATAATTCAAATTATGAGAAATGTAAGTTTATGAATATTCTGAATAAATTATGAAATAAAGTAGGAATAAGAATGACAGTAATTACTAAGCAGGGCAGTAATTACTAAGCAGGAGAGTTATTACTAAGAATGACAGTAATTACTAAGCAGGACAGTACTTACTAAGCAGGACAGTACTTACTAAGAATGACAGTAATTACCAAGCAGGACAGTAATTACTAAGAATGACAGTAATCACGTGCACTAAGCAGGACAGTAATTACTAAGAATGACAGTAATTACTAAGCAGGACAGTAATTACTAAGCAGGACAGTAATTACTAAGCAGGACAGTAATTACTAAGCAGGACAGTAATTACTAAGAATGACACTAATTACTAAGCAGGACAGTAATTACTAAGCTAGGAAGTAATTACTAAGCAGGGCAGCAATTACTAAGCAGGACAGTATTTACTAAGAATGACAGTAATTACTAAGCAGGACAGTAATTACTGAACAGGACAGTAATTACTTAGAATGACAGTAATTACCAAGCAGGGCAGTAATTACTAAGCAGGACAGTTATTACTAAAAATGAGAGTAATTACTAAGCTGGGCAGTAATTACTAAGCAGGGTAGTAATTACTAAGCAAGGCAGTAATTACTAAGCACGACAGTATTACTAAGAATGACAGTGATTACTAAGCAGGACAGTAATAACTAAGCAGGACAGTAATTGCTAAGCAGGACAGTAGTTACTAAGCAGGGCAGTAATTACTAAGAATGACAGTAATTACTAGGAAGGGCAGTAATTACTAAGAATGACAGTAATTACTGTCCTGCTGAGAAGGGCAGTAATTACTAAGCAGGACAGTAGTTACTAAACAGGACAGTAATTACTAAGAATGACAGTAATTACTAAGCAGGACAGTAATTACTAAGAATGACAGTAATTACTAAGCAGGACAGTAATTACTAAGCAGGACAGTAATTACTAAGCAGGACAGTAATTACTAAGCAGGACAGTAATTACTAAGAATGACAGTAATTACTAAGCAGGACAGTAATTACTAAGAATGACAGTAATTACTAAGAATGACAGTAATTACTAAGCAGGACAGTAATTACTAAGCAGGACAGTAATTACTAAGAATGACAGTAATTACTAAGCATGACAGTAATTACTAAGAATGACAGTAATTACTAAGCAGGACAGTAATTACTAAGAATGATAGTAATTACTGAGAATGGACAGTAATTACTAAGAATGTAACAGTAAATTACTAAGCAGGACAGTAATTACTAAGCAGGACAGTAATTACTAAGCAGGACAGTAATTACTAAGAAGGACAGTAATTACTAAGAAGGACAGTAATTACTAAGCAGGACAGTAATTACTAAGAATGACAGTAATTACTAAGCAGGACAGTAATTACTAAGAATGACAGTAATTACTAAGAATGACAGTAATTACTAAGCAGGACAGTAATTACTAAGCTGGGCAGTAATTACTAAGCTGGGCAGTAATTACTAAGAATGACAGTAATTACTAAGCAGGACAGTAATTACAATGCTGAATGTTTATTATCTCAAGGTAATACTTGACGTATTTAGTATGATGTACAATGGCTTTATTGATCTAGAAGGGTACTAAAGTGTGGAACTGCGTGATTTCTTTTGGTGAGCAGATCAATGTCTGCAACTAAAGTACTGTCGGAAATAGATTTTAGGCTGTTAATTTATATCCCTCAAATTTACACAACTGCAAATAGCATATGTCGAAATAACTCACATCGGCCTAACTGGGCGTTTAGTGGGATGCTCAATAGGATATAAAGGAAAGCATCTTTACTCGTAAAATAGGGCAAAACTTTGAAAAATACGAATAGCTGCTGAAAACAGTACATCAAGTCGCAATTAGGTCGCAGTTAGCTCGCTTAGCCAGGTATGACGACGGACCGTCGACTCACCTGGCATGAAATGCATGTTCTGCATACAGGCTCAAGGGGTCATCTCAAAGATATTTTATGTTTTTTTCATGGGTGTTAAATATGCCTCATCTATTGATTAACATATGCGTGTCTTTCTTTCACAAGGTTTATGTGAAAGAGTATGATACCCATAGAAAAGTCTAAATCATCCATCGTGTTAAATGTCTCAACATATATAGGTGGCATGACCACCCGAAGATCGACAGGACTGGATATTATTTGTAAATTGTTACGACATGCCGTTTACTTCCCTTAACTTATCTTATAGCTGATATCTCTATCCAGATATCTACCCAGCCCGATCTCAACCACCGTCTGCGACACCCGTCCTAGTTTTGCCTTTGAGATGACCCCTCCTACCTGTTTCTTTTTATGGTGATAGTGATACTCCATGGTAGCTACATTCTTCATAGTTTCAATATTAAACGTCTTACTTTTTACGTCAGCTATCGTTTATAACGAAGCCAGGTTTAATTTCAAAATGGGCATTTAAATAGTGTCCTTTGTAAGACAATATCATCGCACACTAATTTGCATAAAGCCACAGTCTGTTCTAAACAAGTCGCTGTGGACTTGTAGAAAAAAACACATTGCTGATTTCTGCACTAATCTCTCCTCTGTAAAGTCCTTTCTCAACGTTTCCTATCTCCCTACTAGTGAGACTGTAGTCAGGCCGAACTTAGTTAAAGAGATATTTCACACTTTCACATATTAACTTCATAAATTGTAGATATATTGCGAAAAAACGTTTTTTTTTCTATTTCCGACAGTACTTTAGTTATGTTCTTACATGGCCGGTAGTGTTCTGGTGTCATCAACCTCTCAATCACTGGAGTCCGACTCCGACGTGGAATCGGCCAGAGCACAGGCAAACTGTAGCGCAAATAAGAGAAAATAGTCTTCCCATACAGCGAGGCGTGCAATGGTTGGCTTCGGTTCGAAAAATGAAACATCGCCACCATCAAATATAGACACCCATTTCCTCAGAGGGTTGTGCTCTCAGATTTCCAACCTCATATTTAATAATTACTCACGTAAACGATATTTCACTCAACATTTTAAGCACCACTCTTGACCGTTCTTCATACATACATACATACATACATACATACATACATACATACATACATACATACATACATACATACATACATACATACATACATACATACATACATACATACATACATACATACATACATACATACATACATACATACATACATACATACATACATACATACATACATACATATACATACATACATACATACATACATACATACACATACATACATACATACATACATACATACATACATACATACATACATACATACATACATACATACATACATACATACATACATACATACATACATACATACATACATACATACATACATACATACATACATACATACATACATACATACATACATACATACATATACATACATACATACATACATACATACATTCATACATACATACATACATACATACATACATACATACATACATACATACATACATACATACATACATACATACATACATACATACATACATACATACATACATACATACATACATACATACATACATACATACATACGCCTACATACATACCACTGTATAGCGCCGATACATTGGAAGTCGGGCCCATCGTATGTTCAATCTCAACTCCCTGGGGACCATACAACTCGTTCTTCGCCTCCATTACCACTGTAAACCGTTGAAGGAACAAGAATAAGCAGAAAATAAAAAAGAAAAATCATATTGCCTAATTTTACCATGAAACTGTTGAAGACTATTTATCTTCTGTCGTTGTTATTGCTGGAATGTTCGTAATATTTATTCTAAAAAAAACTTCTGACGACGTAGTGGGTGAAAGAAAGCATGTGGTCATGTTGTAATTCCTCTGAACCTTCAATCCGTTGCTTTCGAGATAGTTTGAATACTTTTTACGAAACACTCCACGATCATCTCCCCTCGCTTTATACCTAAGCCATTTCTCCATTTCATGGAAAGCTGTGATAAGAGTTGTTCTAGATGCATTAATGGTATCATTGATCTCTTCCCTGATGGTTCGGAAGGTTGGCGGTCTCTTCCTGTCATACAACATATATACTGCTTTCCTTTTATCCCCTTAATAATGCCCCTATTCCACACAGACCACGAATCCCACGAATTGATAAATTTGAGGATTCGTGAGAATTCGTGGAATTGTACAAAGTTTCTGGTTAAATTCTGGACTCTCAGTTACGATACAGGTATGAATATTCGTGGAATTCGGCTGGAATCGCACGAATATTGTCACGACGGTTAGGAATCAGTTACGAATCAGTTAAGAATACGCCGAATGCACGTACGAATCAGGTACGGATAAATGAATTCGTGACTATTATTGACAATTCGTGGGAGATAGGTATGTAAAGGTCGTCAACCCTGTTCCAAAATGGATGTTCAACGAAGAGCAGCTGTAGTATTGGCCCTGGAACTGGAGTAACATCAGCTGCTGATTGCTGGAAGAAGACTCCTTCGAAGGAGGAGGAGAAGAGCGATCAGGTGGTGACACCAGGTAGAAGGCTAGAAGATGGTCACTACAGCAGACTGATGCAGGAGCTGAGGGGGGAAAATGAGAATGCCTTTGTCAACTACATTTGTATGTGGGAATGCTGCCCCACATGTTTGATGAGCTACTCAACAGGATTAGCCCAGTCATCCAGAGGAGTGACAGCCACATGAGACCAGCCCTAGATGTCGGAATGAAGCTAGCCATGACCCTCTGACACCTAGCTACAGGAGACTGGTATCACCCCACCCACCGCCATCCGCCACCCCACCCCCACACACACCCTGGCACCCCACACCCCACCCCTCCGTGTGACTTCCGATGTGGCTACAGCACAGTGATATGGATTGTGCAGGAAGGCTGTCAGGCCATCATACAGGAGCTGAAGGATGAAGTCATGCCACTGCCAAGGACTCAAGAGAACTGGAAGGCCATTGCCCAGCAGTTCCAAGACCGGTGGAATGTTCCTCATGCCCTGGGGGCTTTGGATGGCAAGCACATAACCATCATAGCCATTAGGAAACCACACAACCCAGGCAAGTCGTCAGGGGAAAAGCATCATCCCCCAGGATGTAGTAGGTTGTGTTTCCGTCATCATGGGGCAGGGGATCGCTGTCAGGGAAGTTTAGGGTGTTGTCATCAATGACCTCTTTCAGTTCTGAAGCACCAAACAGCTGTGTGTCGGATTGATGACCGCATCCACCTGGAATAACAGCTCCACGAATATTCATACCTGTATCGTAACTGAGAGTTACGATATTTTACGACAGTAGCTCATCAAACATGTGGGGCAGCATTCCCACATACAAATGTAGTTGACAAAGGCATTCTCATTTTCTGATTGGTAACTGAATCCGAACCGTCGTGCAGTATTCATAATATATTCTTGTAAATCGTAGTGATTTCTTGACACTATTCGTGCGATTCCAGCCGAATTCCACGAATATTCATACCTGTATCGTAACTGAGCGTCCCGAATTTAACCAGAAACTTTGTACAATTCCATGAATTCTCACGAATCCTCAAATTTATCAATTCGTGGGATATACACTGTCATATCTAAAGAGCGGTTTCCCCGCTGTCCTTCCCCTGTACAAAAAGCAATCAGCGTTTCCTTATCAAGAGCCATGCTTGTGACTGCACACAACACAGTGTGAAATAGAGTGATAGCGAGACTTCATGGTAGCTACATCCTTAATAGTTTCAGTATTAAAGTTCTTATTTTTTACGTCAGCTATCGTGTATAATGAAGCTACGTCTAATTTCAAAATGGGCATTTAAAAAGTGTCCTTTGTAAGACAATATCATCTCACACTAATTTGCATAAAGCCACGGTCTGTTCTAAACAAGTCGCTGTGGACTAGTAGAAAAAACCGCATTGCTCATTTCTGCACTAAAATCCCCTCAGGAAAGTCCTTTTTTACGTTTCCTATCTCGCTACCACTGAGACTGTAGTGAGGTCGAACTAAGTTAAAGAGATATTTCACACTTTCACATATTGTAGATGTAAATGTGAAAAAAAGAATTTTTTTTCTATTTACGACAGTACCTTTTTTCACGAATGTACAATACACTTGAGTGACCGTCACATATACATGATCTATCTTAAGGATCGCGCTGATCCTGTACTAAATTTTTTTTATTTTTTGAAATTTGGGAAGGAAGCTGACTTTGGAGTGTTCATCTACTCGAGGTCATCCGCTACGGTCAATATGATTAAATGGAACTATGCAACAAGTTATTAAACTTATCCCTGAATCTAGTGTCCCCTCATAGTGCTCAGGTTTGGAGTGTCCCTTTGTTAAACATTGTTTGGTACAGCCATTCACAGACGATGTAAAAATGCTTGTTAATTCACTTTCTAAACCAAATAGCTGGAATATTGCTGAACACAGCGTTATCCAAACATGACGCGCCATATAGCTGGAATATTGCTGAGTGCGGCGTTATCCAATCATGACGTGCCATAAGGCTGGAATATTGCTGAGCGCGGCGTTATCCAATCATGACGCGCCATATAGCTGGAATATTGCTGAACACAGCGTTATCCAAACATGACGCGCCATATAGCTGGAATATTGCTGAGTGCGGCGTTATCCAATCATGACGCGCCATAAGGCTGGAATATTGCTGAACACAGCGTTATCCAAACATGACGCGCCATATAGCTGGAATATTGCTGAGTGCGGCGTTATCCAATCATGACGCGCCATAAGGCTGGAATATTGCTGAGCGCGGCGTTATCAATCATGACGCGCCATATAGCTGGAATATAGCTGGAATATTGCTGAGTGCGGCGTTATCCAATCATGACGCGCCATAAGGCTGGAATATTGCTGAGCGCGCGACGCGCCATATAGCTGGAATATTGCTGAGTCGCGGCGTTATCAATCATGACGCGCCATATAGCTGGAATATTGCTGAGTGCGGCGTTATCGCGCAATCATGACGCGCCATATAGCTGGAATATTGCTGAGTACGGCGTTAAACAATCATGACGCCATAATATAGCTGGAATATTGCTGAGTGACGGCGTTAAACAATCATGACACGCCATATAGCTGGAATATTGCTGAGTGCGGCGTTAAACAATCATGACGCCATATAGCATGGAATATAGCTGGAATATTGCTGAGTGCGGCGTTAAACAATCATGACGCGCCATATAGCTGGAATATTGCTGAGTGCGGCGTTAAACAATCATGACACGCCATATAGCTGGAATATTGCTGAGTGCGGCGTTAAACAATCATGACGCGCCATATAGCTGGAATATTGCTGAGTACGCGGCGTTAAACAATCATGACGCGCCATATAGCTGGAATATTGCTGAGTGCGGCGTTAAACAATCATGACGCGCCATATAGCTGGAATATTGCTGAGTGCAAAACAATCATGACGCGCCATATAGCTGGAATATTGCTGAGTGCGGCGTTAAACAATCATGACACGCCATATAGCTGGAATATTGCTGAGTGCGGCGTTAAACAATCATGACGTGCCATATAGCTGGAATATTGCTGAGTGCAGCGTTAAACAATCATGACACGCCATATAGCTGGAATATTGCTGAGTACGGCGTTAAACAATCATGACACGCCATATAGCTGGAATATTGCTGAGTACGGCGTAAAACAATCAGGACGCGCCATATAGATGGAATATTGCTGAGCGCGGCGTTAAACAATCATGACACGCCATATAGCTGGAATATTGCTGAGCGCGGCGTTAAACAATCAGGACGTGCCATATAGCTGGAATATTGCTGAGTGCAGCGTTAAACAATCATGACACGCCATGTAGCTGGAATATTGCTGAGTACGGCGTTAAACAATCATGACACGCCATATAGCTGGAATATTGCTGAGTACGGCGTAAAACAATCAGGACGTGCCATATAGCTGGAATATTGCTGAGCGCGGCGTTAAACAATCATGACACGCCATATAGCTGGAATATTGCTGAGTACGGCGTAAAACAATCATGACACGCCATATAGCTAGAATATTGCTGAGCGCGGCGTTAAACAATCATGACACGCCATATAGCTGAAATATTGCTGAGCGCGGCGTTATCCAATCATGACGCGCCATATAGCTGAAATATTGCTGAGAGCGGCGTTCAACAATCATGACGCACCATATAGCTGGAATATTGGTGAGTGCGGCGTTAAACAATCATGACACGCCATATAGCTGAAATATTGCTGAGTGCGGAGTTAAACAATAACCAAACCCAAACATGACATAAGCCTTTAAAAACTCATACAGCAGCACCATGGCTCATTTCCAGTTTGAAATTAGTCGACAAAGGATGTGGAACCTAGATATGTGTTAAGGGCAATCATGGCTGCCATGATGAGAAACTGAAATGAATATCTTAACATTATTTTAGAACCCAGTAGGCAGTGTATAGAGGACAAACCAGATGAGGCTGACGTGCTTCAAGTACATTGTACTTATTTATAAGCAGGGTCTCGGACAGCCCGACCCGTTGTGACCATCATCAGGTCAAGGGGCTGGTGGCAGAGAAGCTGAGTGCACATTCACATTGTGTCGTGGGGTGGGTTTTCCCGTAATTGGCGAACACTCAATTATAAGAGGAATTTGAGTTTGTCTGGTGTGTACTTATTAGGGCTCCTTTGCCTTTAGGCAGGAGACCTATTGTAATCGTTCGTGTTTTATTATTATTATTATTATTATTTATTCTTCCGCCGTATTTTGTAACAGAGCTACAGAGAGCACCGCTGGACAGAATGCCTTGACAAAAATCATCCAGATGCCCACCGAGGTGTAGATATCGCGCTTTAAAATCTCTAGGCTGTAGGCCCAATAGCAAAGGGCAGATAATTCAAAATTAATTCAAAAATTTCAATTTCAAATTCAAATATCTCCAAAACTAATGCTCCAATGTGTGCCAAAGTTCTTGAGCAGATGCGCAATCAAAATGCCTACAATTTCGCCTGGACGGCTCAAGTCGCTAAAATACACCGTTTGGACTCTATTTGGGATTGAAGTTTTGTTGATGTTTTCAGCAAAATCCTGACTGCATACCTCCCAAAATGTGCTGCACTAAAACTACAAGGGCTACGGCTTTCAAACGTTGCATACTTTGTGTCTATGCATGTTTCTACACAGTAGCATCGTCAAATGTGCCTATGTTTATATGATGGCCGCCATATTGGACGCTACTTTTGGGCAAAAGTTGTCTTCAAAAACTTTCACGGGCTACTTTGCTATTTTGTGCCAAACGAAACTTACCACATACAACACTTTAAACGCTTGTTCTGAAGTTGCCTTTGGTTGTTGAACATTTTCTGTTCTTGGTCCTATGTCAAAGACCCTGCAAGCGCTACGGCTTTCAAACTTTGAAGAGCGCCATAAAATTTACTGATCAAAACATCTGTTCAACATTATCCATGTGGATAAAACATATGGGAGCTAAAAGGAAAAAACTGTTTGAGACGTGCCCCAAATGAAAGAAAAAGAGTGCCAAACAAACTGACCCTCAACTCCAGGCAGAACACGCGAAACGTCACGCAAAAGTCTTCCAACAACGTACCAGTCATCATAAATAATGCTTACATTCAAAACCCCAAAGTTTGGACAGATTTAATAAAATAAGGACTTCTTTTTATCACCGACGGCCCAGGGATACATTGCCGAATGTGTCATAAGTTTCATCGACATTTACGGCACGGCAGATTACCCGTGCAAAACATGCGACAGTCTGAAGGAAGGCGCAAGGACGATATCTCCTATAAAGAGACTACCACTGCAAAGCGTGGTCCACGTGCAGATATGGGAGACGATGTCAATTTCAATTGACAATGACGAGAGCTAGCGCTACACAAAATTAAAATACACTGCAGTACAGGTGCTATCCCTTCATTGTAATTCAATCTTTTGTAAGGGTTATGTCTTTAGGCAGTATTTAAAGATTGTCAATGATTGAGCGTGCCGGGTCAGGGTAAAAGTTGTAGCTGTGGTCTAAGGGGGAAAACTCTGGTCTAGCTGAAGTAAGCGCTAGTAAAATCGTTCAACAACGACCAGGCGCCGACTTTGCAATGCCCGAAGAGTAATACGCTTTTGCTAACAATTCGGTGCTGTTTGCATGGATTTTAAAACTTCATAGGTGACCTGTATCGAGTTTAGGTGTATTTCCAGTATATATACCTGCTCTCGATTCACGAATTCAGTTGCAACAGATCGAGTGTAACAGTGTAATGGATACTGATGCAAAACTACTGAAGTACCTTAACTGCTGTGTAATCACAAGTTCACTTGCGTGAGCGTGAGTGTGAGTGAGTTTAGTTTTACGCCACACTCAGCAATACTCAAGCTGTATGTCCGCGGTCTGTAAATAATCGAGTCATCACGACTTGTCAGGTACATGTGACGTACATTGAGATTCACATAATGTCAGTCACAGTGAACCTTTCAAATTATATAGTTGAGGCCATAAAATTTTCTGTTTCTCTGACTGTTTGAACAAAGGGTTCTTCTGTTTTGATATTCATGATACCTAAGTGATATTATTTAATGTACGAAAATAGGTTTTGTGATGAGTTTATCGAAACTTAATGACCTCCCAGTACTTCCAGTCGAAGAGCATTCGACTAGCAGTGATATGATTCATATTAACTAATACCATTACTACATTCATGAGATATGTGAGAGATGCAAAAGGCTCCAAAGAAGTAAAGCCAAGGACCCCTACATCGCTGCTCGCGGCTATATTTTTGTAAATGTTGTTTGTTCACTCCCGTACACACGTTACTTTTATATACACAAAAGCATCACCCGGTTTTCAAGCGTACAAAAACACTATATATTGTTCAACAGCATGCTTTGAAACCTAAATTCCGTATATTACAATGGTATATGTCACATATTTTACTCTGATTAAAATAACAACATTTAAATTATAATTTTGTAGCAATGTACTTGCAGTTAAAATAAACAATGCCGGGAAGTTTGGTCACCAATGTAATTGTTACACAGTTCTCAAGTAATGACTTACCCGTGAAGATCCGGGTTAGAATATTGATCTTCAGTAAACCATGCTTGTCGTAAGAGGCGACTACCGGGATCGGATGGTCAGGCTCGCTGACTTGGTTGACACATGTCATCGGTTCCCAATTGTGCAGATCAATGCTCATGCTGTTGATCACTGGATTGTCTGGTCCAGACCCGATTATTTACAGACCACCGCCATATAGCTGGAATACTGCTGAGTGCGGCGTAAAACTAAACTCACTCACTCAGATAATGACTGATGGGATTGTGTGAACCACCACTGATGTAGCCACCCCTGACACGAACAGCCTCTGTCGCTCTCCTCCTCATACTGACAGTCAATTCGAATTCTTAGCGTCTAGATCCTCTGCCATTCCTCATGGAGTGCCAACGTCAATTCCTGCAGATTTTGAATATGAGGATAACTCGAACTTGGTATCAAAGATGGTCCTAAAATGTTCGAGGGATTCATATCAGGACTCGTGGTGGCAATGGTTTCGATGGCGTTGTTCTGTAAATGGGCGATGATGATGAGTCCATAATGTGGTACCATGACCACATTTTTGACATTTAAAATACCGGAGTGGATTATGTATGTATGCCTCCTCTCTGATGCTGAGGTAACCATCTTGAATGGATTTTAGTAGCGGTGAGGGGAGAAACGAAAAAAGGGCATGCATTTGTTTTGATGATATTTGTGTCTTGTCTCCTTGTAAAACCCTTTTACAACTTAACTCGTTCATAGGCGATGCAGTGTGTGTGTGTGTGTGTGTGTGTGTGTGCGTGCGCGCGTGCGTGCAGAAATACCCCCTCTTTTGTCCTCAAAGTTTATTACATGACAGTGAAAATGTCCCCCCCATTTTAAGAGTGTGTGACACCCAGCCACCCCAAACCCCCACCCTTTTCAAAAAGCTGTATCCGCCCCTGTAATGCCGACAGTTTGTATATGAAGTTTATATATATGTACCCATATGAAGCCGAGTGAAATTCTTCACCTCTCCGCGGACAACTATGGAAGCTCGTATTCGGTGGACTTGCGTCCTTAGTTTCGATAATCTACAATCTGGTGCTGTTGAAGAGACTTCAGATGATATAGAAAGATGTCTACGTTTATACGTCTTTGAGTGAGTGAGTGAGTTTAGTTTAACGCCGCTTTTAGCAGTATTCCAGCAACATCACGGCGGGGAACATCAGAAATGGGCTTCATACATTGTACCCATGTGGGGAATCGAACCCGGGTCTTCGGCGTGCCGAGCGAACGCTTTAAATAACAACTAGGCTACCCCACGCCTCTGAACTAGGGATGATGTTCAGCACCTCTGCTCCCCTTTCTCCATCGCAACCCAACAAGGACTGTGTCACAGTGGAAGCCAATCTGCAAACTGATTGCTCAGTTTGTTGCCTTTTCCAACAAGCAAGGGTGCTGGGGACATTCTACCCCGGGTCCCAAGGCGGAGTGAGGAGTTGATGATGTTGATTTGGAGATGGGGACAACTAGCAAGGAAGCCTGAGTCGTTTTCGTGTTGTTATTAGACCTGGGGGTGTTATTAGGTAGGTATAAGTGTGGAAGAAAGCTAGGTAGAAAATATGGAGATAAGTGATGCAGGTATCATTAACGGAAATGGATAAAACTGTAAAATGATTAAACTAAACCCTTTTGTCATTGTTAAGAGGCCGACAGCAGTTTTTAGGTGTGGAAGTGAAAGCCTCGGCGATGATCCAAGATCAGGAAGATATTTAACAGCCGCCACAATTGTAGGTAAAATACATGATATGATTAGGAAATCACATGAAATGTCATAAACATCTCCAACCCAATTTGTACCTCTCATAAGTACTGAGCATGCCAAATGCCTCGGTAAATGTTCAAGGTTCACCGCCTTTGTGAGAGTTTACATAGTTCTGAAGCAGACCCCGCTGTTGGAGGGATCAGTAACTATTCATGAGTGGTGGAGTCACCATTTTCGCCACTAGACAGGCAACGCAATGGGAATGTCTCAGGAGATTGTGTCTTACTAATATCCCAAAAGAAAATCTCAACTGTTTGATCTGATGTAAATAATGTTTGTGTTGTTTCATTGTTTCTTAGAACAGAAGATACTGCATCAGTCGTTGTACTGGTAATTAATGTCAATTTCAATATGGCGTCGTGGTGTTTTCATTATTGTTTTGTAGAATCCAACATCGTATATTGATCGTTGTAGTTATGAAAATCACAGTAATAAGTTTGTCTTCAACAAGATGAGTAAAGTATGGGTACTTGGTAAATCGAAATAGTTCCAATGTCAATGTTAAACGTACCTATTGTTGACTGACGCTACATCCCTCACGACAGCCACGGCATACATCTGCCTTCCTCGGACAGCATACAGGTGACAGAAATTGCACTAAATAAATAACGTTGATTCTCAACGCGTCAACGGAAAAGAAGTCGCAAGTGATGTCGTTAGTGAAATCTGTTTCTACTTTGTGAAGGTTTACGTGAAAGCGTAACAAGCAGGGCCCATTTTACACGGACACAATCAGGAGAATCAGCACCACATTACACGGACACAATCAGGTGAATCAGCACCACATTACACGGACACAATCAGGAGAATCAGCACCACATTACACGGACACAATCAGGAGAATCAGCACCACATTACACGGACACAATCAGGTGAATCAGCACCACATTACACAGACACAATCAGGAGAATCAGCACCACATTACACGGCACCAATCAGGAGAATCAGCACCACATTACACGGACACAATCAGGAGAATCAGCACCACATTACACGGACACAATCAGGTGAATCAGCACCACATTACACGGACACAATCAGACACCACATCAGGACACAATCATCAATCAGCACCACATTACACACACAATCAGGAGAATCAGCACCACATTACACGGACACAATCAGGAGAATCAGCACCACATTACACGGACACAATCAGGAGAATCAGCACCACATCACGCACAATCAGGAGAATCAGCACCATTTACACAATCAGCACCACATTACACGGACACAATCAGGAGAATCACACATTACACGGACACAATCAGGAGAATCAGCACCACATTACACGGACACAATCAGGAGAATCAGCACCACATTACACAGACACAATCAGGAGAATCACACACCACATTACACGACAATCAGGAGAATCAATCAGCACCATTACATTACACGGACACAATCAGGAGAATCAGCACCCACATTACACGGACAATCAATCAGGAGAATCAGCACCACATTACACAGACACACATCAGGAGACATTAATCAGGTGAATCAGCACCACATTACACGGACACAATCAGGAGAATCAGCACCACATTACACGAAGCAACAATTACACAGACACAATCAGAGAACCAGCATCAGCACCATACCATACACGGACACAATCAGGAGAATCAGCACCACATTACACAGACACAATCAGGAGAATCAGCACCACATTACACGGACACAATTTCTGTCCGAAAAGTGACTTGGCAGCTTCGCAGTAAATCCGTAAACCACATTGTACGGTTGGTCAGTGTTGCGGTCTCAATGAGTCTGTCAGCGTTGTTGGAATGTCATCGTTGACAATTTGAAATTAGTAGATTAAATGATTTAATGAAAATATTGCTGTGGATATTCTAAGAGATTTATACATAGAACACAGCACAGGAGAATTGAGATAGAAACAGTTCAGTGAATTTCGTTACATTTCTGTGCACTAGGGATGTGTATTGGCAAATATATTGTATTGCAATATACAGTCTCGGTTGTTTCGATATAACTTCTTAAAATCCTTCACAATTTATCATTATTCAAGCTTTTTTAACTCGATATGGATGTCTCGATATTTCGGACATTTCGATATAATGCCATGGCCCCAACAAGCAATATTACCCTTTTCACTGCGATTCAGGTACCCGTATTGCGATATTTTGGGAACTTAAGTGTTTGACAGTGAGTGACACTGATTGTGCAAGTCAGTCCATTTCTACATTATAAGTACTTAAACATTATGGTTCTGATAACAGCAATCTTAAAAGTAGGTTTCCCAGTCATGGATTTAATACAATTTATAGCATTATACAATATGCCGTTTTGTCACTGAATATATAACGAAGAAAAACATCCGTGCAGATCATAATTTAAACCATAAATATTATCACAAAAAAATAATATAATATTCTTTACCTAATATACCGGTTCTCAGGAATAATATTGCAATACGTATCGTTTGAAAGGTGTATTGCGATATACCAGTACAGCGGTAATACCGTGCAGTCCTGTGTACAGTAACACAGGCCACGCCATGTACACGGGGACATTCTATGTCCGCTTCAATCACTTTCACCACATCTCTTCACTGACATCAAATGTGACGTATGTGGATTCACAACTACAATAATTTCATCACAACTGTTCATGTGGGGATTTAAAACATTTACATTACAGAGTAGAAACTAAACATGGCAATAAATTCATGATTTGAAACAACTTTTGATGAATTTGTGGAATCAGTTATTTGTTGTGACATTTCCCAGACATGTATGAAATGTATGACAAACTGGTCAACTACTGCAGAATAATAATCATAACAATAGTCATGTGTGGATGTAAAATGTTTGTAACATCCCCCTGAATCCAGTCAAGTAGAAAAACATCACATTTAGCTGACCTCGTTACATTCTTGTACACAACAAACAGCACATAGACAGACAACTTATACGTCCGCCTCAATCACTACAATTACATTTGACAGTTTAAATAAATAAGTCACACTTACAAGTTTACACAATGTCATGTTTATTTTATTGTCTAATTCAAGGCGTCATAAATAAGTGACTTCTTGGTGTCAGTCATGGTGATATCTGCCCCACTTATCACCTTCATGTTGACTGTGTAGAGATCTGACCACCCAACACCAAACATGGGAAGAAGAGACTCGCTCCACTCACCATCCACCTTGGCTAAAACAACCTCTCTGTCGAGGTCTATGAAGGCGAGTCTCCCCCTCCCCACATCCAGCACAACGCCATAGTGGAGGGTGGCCTGTGTGCCGGGTGTGTCAGACATTGTGTTACTGTAACACTTCCCCACCTTCCCCTGCTGCCACACCTGGTACAGAGACTCCCCTGGTGTGTGTCACAGCTCCATACACTGACACACCAGGAGCGGCGCTGTAGACAAACATACACCACTCACTGTCTACCTGGCTCTCCTCTCCCACACCCATCTCCAGGACAAGACCCCCACCACCTCCACCCACCACACCCACCCTAGAGTGGGTCTCCCAGTATCGTGGTGTGTGTGGGACAGGGGTGACAGTAGAGGGGGATGGAGGAAGGGGGATGGGGGTGGAGGCACATGTACCCCGATATTTCCGTAACCTGCCGCTGTGTCTGTGTTGTGTGGCGGGCGGCGAGTTCACCAGCTCACCGCCTGTAGTTACGTGGCACCTGTCTGTGTTGGCTCGATCAGCGGACAGTTGTAGTTTAGGACCTGGAAATATACATTTTGTTTACAGTTTAACAAATTTCCCGACTTCAGACAACAAATTAGACATTTTATTGTCAACCTCGTTTCAATGTTTACAAACAGCGCACTGAATATCGGCTGCCATTTTCGTCTGTGTGTGAATTGTGTCATAATTGTGCTTTAATAGAAATTATAACTCTGTGAAAATATTTGTATGGGTATTCTAAATGTTTTCCATACATTTTTATATGCATTGATAAACAAATAAATAGTATTTTAAACACTTTTTACAAAGTTGTTGTTGAGCGAGTTTGAGTGTCTGCAATCAGAAATAGACGACAACTGCCTAAATATAGAACTGTTTCCATATCATGTCAAGACAAAACTATCGTCATAGGAATTCTAAACTCTTCTTATACGATTTACTAAACAATAAGACCGACAAAGTAGTTGTTTGACGATATTTTTACATCTGAGTGTTCAACAGACACAGTGTCAACTGGTAACTTCTACGTCCGCTTCAATCACTGACCACAGTCTGAGCACACTCGCTTGGCGGGACACAGGTTGTCGCGTTTTGTGTATTGGTAGGAAGATGATGTAGATTATCGTACTTACAGGTGCTGTATTGCACATCGTTGTCCTCGCTGATGGCGTGCACTGGGGTAGAATCCCCTGCAAAAGTATAGTATACATGGTAAAACACATTATAGTTAGTGTTTCAGTTATACCGTGATCTGCTGTGGATGTGAAGTCTTAACAGCAGATCGTTGAACTTTAGAGGACAGGGAATAATACATAATACATATTCCAGATATGCTTTAACAGTTTCAGTTCAACTCTAATTACATCCCCTCATTAACTAAGGGGATGGTGTCAGTTGGTGGGTGCGTGCGTGCGTGTATTGGAACATACAATATGGAAAAAAGCCGAGGGACACATGCCATTAGAAAGGCTATAGTTTATTGACTCATTTAGGGGGTGGCATCAGTAGGTGGGGTGGATGACTAACTCAGGGGGTGGTATCAGTCGGTGGGGTGGATGACTAACTCAGGGGGTGGTATCAGTAGGTGGGGTGGATGACTAACTCAGGGGGTGGTATCAGTCGGTGGGGTGGATGACTAACTCAGGGGGTGGTATCAGTAGGTGGGGTGGATGACTAACTCAGGGGGTTGTATCAGTCGGTGGGGTGGATGACTAACTTAAGGGGTGGTATCAGTCGGTTGGGTGGATGACTAACTCAGAGGGTGGTATCAGTCGGAATGGTGGATGACTAACTCAGGGGGTGGTATCAGTCGGTGGGGTGGATGACTAACTGAGGGGATGGTATCAGTCGGTTGGGTGGATGACTAACTCAGAGGGTGGTATCAGTCGGAATGGTGGATGACTAACTCAGGGGGTGGTATCAGTCGGTGGGGTGGATGACTAACTGAGGGGATGGTATCAGTCGGTGGGGTGGATGACTAACTCAGAGGGTGGTATCAGTCGGTGGGGTGAATGAGTATCTCAGGGGTTGGTATCAGTCGGTGGGGTGGATGACTAACTCAGGGAGTGCATCAGTAGGTGGGGTGGATGACTAACTCAAGGGGTGGTATCAGTCGGTGGGGTGGATGACTAACTCAGGGGTGGTGGTATGAATCGGTGGGGTGGATGACTAATAACTCAGGGGTGGTATCAGTCGGTGGGGTGGATGACTAACTCAGGGAGTGGTATCAGTCGGTGGGGTGGATGACTAACTCAGGGGTGGTATGAATCGGTGGGGTGGATGACTAACTCAGGGGTGGTATCAGTCGGTGGGGTGGATGACTAACTCAGGGGGGTGGTATCAGTCGGTGGGGTGGATGACTAACTCAGGGGGTGGTATCAGTGGGTGGAGTGGATGACTAACTCAGGGGGTGGTATCAGGTATCAGTCGGTGGGGTGGATGACTCACTCAGGGAGTGGTATCAATAGGTGGGTTGGATGACTAACTCAGGGGTCGGTGTCAGTGGGTGGGGTGGATGACTAACTCAGGGGGTGGTATCAGGTATCAGTCGGTTGGGTGGATGACTAACTCAGGGAGTGGTATCAGTCGGTGGGGTGGATGACTAACTCAGGGGCGGTATCAGTCGGTGGGGTGGATGACTAACTCAGGGGGTGGTATCAGTCGGTAGGGTGGATGACTAACTCAGGGGGCGGTATCAGTCGGTGGGGTGGATGACTAACTCAGGGGGTGGTATCAGTCGGTGGGGTGGATGACTAACACAGGGAGTGGTATCAGTCGGGGGGATGGATGACTAACTAAGACCAAGCAGCTACTTTCACTGACTTTCGAAAACGTTTAGATGACTTTTGCATTCTGTTGTGTTCGACGGGGTGCCAATACGTGATAATACTTTATGGTTAATAATTCGGACACTAAGGTTCTTGTGAGGAAAACTGGTGACGGTTTGCAGGAGCGTCTCTTGTGTATGTTACTGTATGGGCTCTGAAGGCAAATGGCGATAAAATCAACCACAAAGTAATTGCTTTCAGACGGTAGGCTGACTTGGTCAGACAGTTGTTTTATAATGGTCTGTAACTGGAGGTAATGACTCATTTTCATATTTAAGATTGGTATTTTCAACATCTGGTATACAGTTTCTTAGGCGTAGAGAACATAGGCGGAACAAGCTTCTAAACCACCAGAGTTTATATGTACTCCTATGAACCTTTTAAATGCATAATTTCACTTTGTGTTGTTGTACACTGACGTTTGTTGAAGAGAATGCTTGAAGCTTGGACTAACATCAGTTTAGAATTTGCTTATAACATTCCCCTGTGTTTATCCCCGGGTTTCTGCAAATCGTCGGATATTGGTTTCAAATTTTCCCGGGTACTCTCAAATACCCACGGGTACTCTCACATTGATGCACGCAGCACGGAGAGTGCGAAAACAACACAAGACTTAACAAGAAGACAAAGTCATCAATATGAGGCAAAATACTCTTCATGAATATGTCCACGAGTTATGTTTATGTCAAATGTGTTGGTGTGTATATAGAAAGGTGGAAGGAGAGTATTGAAAGGTTTTAAAAGTTCTGCTCCAGAAAGGAGCACTACCGCCAGTTTCAGTCTAAGTCCAACTTGCCATGGAAGCGCCAAAAATATTTTCTTCAGAAATCTAAAACTACCGAAAGGCACCAGTACACCACCAGATCAATCCATGTGCCAAGTTTGGTGAAGAAATAGTGAACGGTTTTAAAGTTCTGCTCCGGAAAAGACAAATGTGCACGGACGCACGGACGCACGCACGGAGTTAATTTTAATACCCCCCGCAACGCGTTTTGCGGGGATAACAAGTCGATGGTGAACAATGACATTTTCAAGGCAGGTCCGTCTGTCTCGATACAGGAAACTCAGAATGGTTGTCGAATATTTACAGACCGCCATTATTTCGCTGGAATATTGCTGACTTGCGTTAAACAAAACCAAAACCAAAACAACCCCAAACGAACCAAACTCCATTTGTATCATTTATCCGAACAAAAGCAGGCGTAATATTAGCACTCAAATGTAACATTAATACCCGACAGGGCTGTGTCTTCAGTTCGCAGCTATTCATAATTTCAATAAATAGGTTTATTACAACTCTGAATGAAACTGGTGTCAAAGGTGTTCAGATCAGTCTCAATATAGACACTTTGTTGGCCATGACGTTTGCAGATGATGTGTCAGGTGTTGAGGACAAACAACCCGTGAATTACGAAAGAGAATTGATGCTTAGAAGTAGTAGCTGTGCGTACTCTGAATGATGGTTAATCTTAAAAAGATAACTATTTGATTTTAAAAAATATTGATAACTATTCACACTGGTATTTCGAAGGTATAAGGTTGGAAGATGTTCTAGGTATTTAAGCGTTATGCTTGCCCCTCGGCGTCTGTGGACCAGAGCCCAGCAATGTTTGATCTCATAGGCCATTAAGGTTGTATAACATTATACTTATATCAGACTTCTTCAAAATAACTGATGCTTACTCAGGCTATACTTTGCCATGGAAACAAGTGATACTGTCCAACTGTAAGTGGTACTTAAAGTGTAAACAGATGTAAGTAACTAGGTGTTGTTCAGGTAATGTAAGAGATTGCCCTTTCAGTACTGGAATATGTCTGGAGCAATTAACTACCTCCGTAGCCTGACCCGTTTAGAATAATACAGACACCCCTCACCAGGGCTATCTCATGTTAAAATCATTTGATGATGCTGGACATACAACAGGGACTACTTACATTAAAACTATTCTTTTTCACTTAAGCTTTGGATACATATGGCTTGCTCAAGATGTTGGTGACGGCAAGTGTTTCAACAATATCTTTAAACTGAGACTTTTCTCTAAAAGAAAAATGTTATTCCTTCATTACCAGCCTCATTATTTTCTCTTCTCATTCTATAACTACCAGCATATAGGTCATTATAACATGAAGAAAACTCACCCCCACGTCTGTACCAGTACATCTTAAATCGCTACTTGAAAATGATGGACTAATTTTGTCTTGCGTGTCGAATCATGGTAAAGATTTAATTGGAACCCAAATGCCTGTAACATTTAAATGTTACTTGTCTGATGAACTAAGAAATAAGTATATTTATCAGTTGATGTAAAAAATGGACAAAAACAGAACATGGCTTGCATCATTGCTAGCAAAAATGAAATTGTGCAAACGAAGTTGTGCTCTTTTTCTAAAAGGTGTCTAGCATCTTAAAAGTTTCATGGGGCGGTGGGGTAGCCTAGTGGTTAAAGCGTTGGCTCGTCACGCCGAAGACCCGGGTTCGATTCCCCACATGGGCACAATGTGTGAAGCCCATTTCTGGTGTCCCCCGCCGTGATATTGCTGGAATATTGCTAAAAGCAGAGTAAAACTAAACTCAGTCAGTCAGTCAGTCAG
Source organism: Haliotis rubra (assembly GCF_003918875.1). Taxonomy (NCBI): domain Eukaryota; kingdom Metazoa; phylum Mollusca; class Gastropoda; order Lepetellida; family Haliotidae; genus Haliotis; species Haliotis rubra. Next base: position 806,924 of record NW_025767041.1, read on the forward strand.
TAAAAGTTTCATTTGAAATGCTCTAATCTGTTCGATTTGGATATTTTACAGCTTCTTCATATTTTGGAGTTATGTCCCCTGTGACTGAACAATTACGTGCACGTCTGATGTTTTCACTGTCCGTTTATCAAATCATGCGGAGCGGTGGCCGACAACAGCTGTCTGTCTGTTTGTCTGAGAACAAAGAAAACAGAGATATTGAGCTAGAATGAGTCTTATTACAGATGCCCTCCGGTGAATGGTGTAGAAACTTAACGTGCTTGGACATGCATGGAGAGACGCTAAGGAGATATGCATCTACTTGGATTTGATGATGTCTGGCTGTCTCAGCATGTAGAGAATAAGTACATGATTTACATGACGTCTGGCAGCGATTTGTAGATGTTAACATGTAAATCTGGAATATGGAGTTAAAGATGCTGCGTAAAATTAGCATGCGGCATGAAAATCTGAGATATGAAGAATATCAATTTCAATGATATTAGGAAGACATAGAATCTCATTGACATGTTTTAGATTCAGCGGTCTATGATAGAGAAGGGTAGATGGGCCAGACCTACACGAAATGTCGTACCCAAACTCTGTCTTCTATGAGGCACAAATAAAGAGGATGACTATTACAAAGTGTTGAACTGCCAATTAGTTTTATTTAAATGTACTTAATATATGAGATTCCATTAAGGAATAGAAAGGTAAAGAATTTGATTACCAGTAGAAGTGTGAGCCTCTAGGCTGGAAGATCATGTGTTGTCTTGCTCATAAATGTTACATCATTGTTGAGGCACTACTTGTCGTAATAAAAGTGAACCAAATAATATGCCCTGACAGGACAACAAAAAGAACTATTAACCCCCACTTAATCTATTTATGGTACATGAGATATTGTGTCAGTTTGACATAATCAGAGCAAATGACCATCTTACCATACATAACCGATACTCTATCCCGTTAGCTGGAACAGTACACGCTGGTGGCGCCTTATTCACTTACAGTAAAAAAAAGATTCGAGATATAATTTTATTTTACACTACATTTGATAAGTATGTAACGTTTTGTCTTACCTTTCAAGAAGATCACACGTGGAATTGTGTCTGCGAAGATGCATGCTCCAGTTGTGAGCTGAAACAAATAAGTGAAATGATTGTGATATAGAGTAAGCTGCATTTGTATACCTACATCAGTATGTAGAATGAACAAATCGAGCTTATGTTCATATTTTCACTAGACATTAAATGATTTAGAGATAAATGATAAGTATGTGTTTGTTGTTTAACGCTACACTCCGCAATATCCATCTATATAACAGCACCCGGTTAAAGATTATCAAACAGAGATGATGGATGTATAGCATGTGCAACGCCCAATCCATTTATTCAGCATTGGCTGCAGGGGACCTATTCTGATCCTGAGATCCATGGGAGTAATGGACGTACCTTGGTGACAGCTTCATAAACGTCTTGTGATGTCATCTGTGAAGGTGGGAGCCTCTCTGATTCAGCTTCACCAGCGTCGGACATCTTGTTTCCTGTTGGAAGATAAACATACAAGAAATAACCCAGAATCTGACTAATTGTTTACACATGTACGTTATCAAGATTTTATTTCAAGCGCTTTAAATTCATATTAAAGTCTGAAAGATCGTAAATGAGTTATTAAAGGTATTTGGTCTGTTCTCTCCGTCCTCCATCCTGGTATCATACCTACCCGCGATGTGATGTATAATGTGGAGAAGCTGACGCCATCGTCCTTCATGCAGCTGAAACAAACAACACTGGCATCAAAGATCTCCGGTGGCGATCACACTATAGACATGTAGGAATCAAAACATCTGACTATAACATGGCGTTATTAAATATTTCAGAAGCAGTAGAAACGTTCAAACCCGTTCAAAACTGTGCAAAAAATAATTCCTTACTTGAATAATCTAATTTCGTTATAAACAACATATTACCACGTTTTCTTCTGTCAGCAGGTTTATCTGTTGAAGCAGCCCTGAATAAGAAAATATAACACAGATCAATTGAAAACTTTCCTGGCAATGAATATTCACAGAGCAGTGTACATCAAGTCAGTTTAATGTAGAATATGTCCCTTCACCAATATCTTGGATTGAACGGTTTGGCACTGGAGTAGGTATCAATAATAAAGGCGTTTGAGGCATTTAAGCATCGGCTCACTTTCTATAGTCAACTGTTGAATATATCTCTGAGTATTATCTAACCATGCATATGTGTAATATATCTACCTTGTAAAGTAGGCTGTGAATCTGGAATATGATCCAACTCAAGACTGGAGGCAAGACCACCAAATGTGTCGATGAGTTCCTCTAGAGCTGTCTGCCCCTGAAAGGAAAGGAGGATATTCGTATCTCTTGTGTCATCTTCTGGAAGATCCCTCTTGAGATTTTCGTCACACTTCTCCTGTATTGCACCAGTGATAGTAATGAGCTCATCTCGTCTTGTGGATTCAAGCGTTCTCTGGGTGTAGTCTATCGTTGATATGATGGAAGACTGAAGATCGTGTAAACTATCCAGCTTCTCCTGAACGACCTTATTTGTATTGTCCAGAGCCATCTGGATCTCCTCCCTGAGTTTCCTCTGTCGGTGAAGGAACTTCACAGCAACACGTTTGGAAACGGCAGTAACCTCTTCTTCCAGTTTTCTCTGTTTATTGTCCAGTTCCTCTTGGTGACTGTTCACAGTTCCAATTGTGTCTTTGACATCTTTTAGTTTCAGTCGTTGCTTCTGCAGCTGTTCCTCCAGCTGAAGCTTTGCGTTCTCGTGGGAACGATTTAAATCTTGATTCTTGTGATGTCCATGGTCCCCATGGAGACACACAATACAGATGGCCTTCTTACATGTGTGGTCATACAGTTGTAGTTCATTGCTGGGGTGATCCTTGCAGTTAGGTTCTTTCAGCCACTGCTTCATGGGGATAGCATCTCCTTGACTGACCTCATCCATGCTGTGACCTCGATTTCGTTTCGGTAGGTCATGATGTTTTTGACAGTCGGTACAGAGCAGACAATCACATTCATGGCAGTATACTTCAGCCTTTGCGTCATGGTCTTCCATGTAGTTACATTTCTTCTCCCCCTCAACGATGGCAGCATAGGCAGCTTCATTGCGACCAACAGGGTCTACTTGAAGCTGTTCCACGTTGAACTCACGACCACAGGGACATCTGAGGCACTTCTGGCTTGTTTGGACAGCATGGTGGTCAATGCATGGCTTGCAGGCAGAGTGAAGACATGGAAGAAGACAAAGGTGAGTGTCCTCGCAGCAAGACTGAATTGAAAACTGGCATGTTCTGTCACTAGGACCTGGGGGCAAAAAGCGACTTATTCATATGATCGTGATTATGTTTAACTATACCAACCTAGATGTTATATAAGTATAATACAATTTGACAAGTACATCTGAATACCTGTATACATATTAGCCTTGGGCAAGGATAACATATCCATTATAGTAAATCCACCCTGAACATATGATGATGATTGTTTGTATTGATGGTGATGATGATGCTTGCACAATGTTGATGATGAGGATGTTTTGTATGGCAACAAATTGATGACGAGGATTTTTGTACAATGTATTATGACAACAACAAATTGATGACGAGGATGTTGTGTACGACGTTTTGTACAATGTATTATGACAACAACAGATTGATGACGAGGATGTTTTGTACGATGTTTTGTACAATGTATTATGACAACAACAAATTGATGACGAGGATGTTGTGTACGATGTTTTGTACAATGATGTTTTGTACAATGTATTATGACAACAACAAATTGATGACGAGGATGTTGTGTACGATGTTTTGTACAATGTATTATGACAACAACAAATTGATGACGAGGATGTTGTGTACGATGTTTTGTACAATGTATTATGACAACAACAAATTGATGACGAGGATGTTGTGTACGATGTTTTGTACAATGTACTATGACAACAAATTGATAACGAGGATGTTTTGTATGATGTTTTGTACAATGTATTATGACAACACCAAATGTACTTTGGGAAATAAAAATACTTAAAAAAATATATAAAATGTTTATGAATGTTTTCGTTTTAAATATTGGTTGTCCTTTTCCTTTATTTACCTGTTTTTGGGGTTTGCACTGTAATGTCTTCGTTGACCTGAGTCTGTTCCCGAGGACTCCCTGACAAAGCTTCATATGCTTCCTCTTCTTCTTGCAGTCTCTGCAATAACAATCATTATTGCTTTATTTTGTTCATGTTATATTACACGTTATGCGCTAGGTTTTGGATCTTTGATGTCATGAAATCTTTGCATCGGACCTAACAATATTCCTACCTTCTTCAATGTGTTACATTCTGCTTGACTGTGCTGCAAGTCATCGTTTGATTTGGACAGTTCCACCTTCACTGAAATGGAAAGGGTGTAAGGATCGCATCAGAGCAATACAATTCCTTCTTCTGCAAAAATTCAAATCACTTGGCATGTTTCAAATTCCGACGGCAATAGTTCACCCGCATCGTGACGATAACAATTTATACACTAAACATAAATGAATGTAGACCATATAAACCTGTCGTTAAAGGACAGTTAAACTACAAGAGTATCGCAGCTTAGGTTTAAAACAAGCATGTTATCATAAAGTGCATCACTATAGAAAACAATACAATATAAAAACGGGCTGCAGATCAGATCAGATTACCATACCAGAGACTGTTGGGACTTCCAGTTCTTTTGCTACCTGTATGGACCCTACCTGGAATTACACCATCCATTCAGGTGTTGATGATTTAGAAATATAGCTGAACATTGAAAGAATAAGTTTTCTACAAGTAAAACGATAGTAGACACTTTTATGGAATGGGTCTCAGGGGTACAATGAGTTTACGCTTAATGATATCATACACGCCCACATAATTAGAAAGAAGATGCATGTGTGACCGTTGACACAGGTAGCATTGGTAAATGTATGGTTGCAAACACAACTTAGATTTTCACAAGAGCAAATGTCAGCTCACGAGCTTTAACTTCTTCCCTCAGCTTTTCCGTCTGTGATTCGTGTTCATCTCTTTCCTGTTTAAGTACTTCCTCCCGTTCAGCGTGCTCCAAGTCCTTTTGTTTGAGTTGTTCCTTTTGTTTTTCCATTACCTAAAAACAGACACGAACGACACATTGAAATATCTTAAACACCGATCTTCGTGTACCTACGCATAGCAGTTTATGGTGTGTATTTATTTGTTTCATGTATCTCGGAAAATGTAGCAAAATCTTGGTGTTTGGGTTGCAGTAAACGTACCTTTGTGAATCACTATAGCTGTGCCATGATTGTTATACCGTGTAATACATGTGTATTGCTAGGAGGATTCTTAACACATGAATGGACAATTGTGTATTGTATCAAGGCGACTCACAGAATGCAGTTCAGACATCTGTTCCTTCATTTCAGCACGTTCCTTTGAGTACCGAGCCTCCAGCTTGAACTTGTTCACATAGACCAGATCTGAACTACCTGAAAAAGCAAAATAGTAGCTTGTAGACATCAACGTGCTGCATGAGTGAGTGAGTTTAGTTTTACGCCGCACTCTGCAATATTCCAGCTATATGGCGGCGGTCTGTAAATAATCGAGACTGGACCAGACAATCCAGTGAACAACAGCATGAACATCGATCTGATTTTGGCCATTTTACATTTTTTTTGGGGAAAGGAGGGTGTGTGGGGTGTGTGTGTAATTTTTCAACATATTTTACCTTAAGTAAGTCATAGATTTCCAAATCCTAATAAATTATGTATTAAGAATATTGCGAGAACAGATGAAAGTTTTGAAGGAATATATACTCATGCCAATAATGGTTGTCACCCCTCCCCACTCCAACCCCACACACACCTCACACCCCAGCCCACACCCTCTCCATTAAAACAATTGAAGGGGTGACAACCATTATTGGCATGAGTATATCAGAAGATTTACTTACATATATAATGTATGAGGGTTGGTTGCCTATAGATCACTTATAAAAACATATCAAAATCAACACCAAACATGTTCGATTTCAACATCAATGCCAAAGTAGCTATTTCAACGTTCTGTGGCAGGTTACTCATCTATGTCTTGAGTGGAATTATCTAGCTTGACTGAATTAGAAAATCGTCTCCTCCACATTTGCACAGTGCAGTGCACTTTAGAGTTGCTTTGGACCGGTTTGAACATTTTTTTACACAGTATTTATCATTATTATTATTATATTATAGGATATTTATAGAACGTACATATCAAGAAACTGATACATGCTCAAGGCGCTTGGTTTTTTCCCCCTTGATCATTGGATGTCAATCTCAACGGCACATTGTATTACCAATCTCAACTCTTGCAGCCACTCGGCGCACCAAGTTATTGCGGCTTTCCCATCCTTACGAGGGACCCATTCACAGCTTGGTGGACTGGGACACATAGTCACAGCACCTTGTACAGGTTTTAAGTTCACCGGGTTGTGTACTGTACACTAGGGGTTTGTGACAACACCCTTAAAGAGTCTGCACAGAAAGTTGACTCCTAGGTTTTACAGCTGGTTACAGGTGGGCTCGATCCCGGCAAGCTTGCTGGATCACTAGCCTGGTGCCTAAGACAGCTCGCCCACCATGCTCCCCGCTCGCCCACAATGCATTTCAGCAATTCCTGGCAGCTCTTTGATGCCTTCAGAAGACTTGAAAATAGAGGTACAAGCTCTCCCTGAGAAAGTTATTGCCAGCCCCTATCCAGAGGGCTTGGTAACTCCTGTGATTTCATCAGGGGATTGCCCCCAAACATAAGCCCCCGGATATACAGCTATATGTTGGATCAAAGCTGATTCTGTTTGGGGTATATTGTTCAATGTTCTCCCCATCGTGGGGAACAAATGCTTCCTTGCTTCATTCACTTCCATGTGGTTGCTTGCTCTGTCAGCAGCATAACAAATCTCTCTCAAGCTGATGAATCTGTGCATTAGTGATTTGACGAGCGAGGGAAATAAAGGTGCCTGAAATTTCAGTAAACGCGTTCCATCCATTCCATGAGGTCTGCTTTCCAATTCTACCAATGGATGACACACTGTCACTTCCTGTGAAGCTGTGAAACATTGGTAGGGTCCGAGAAGCGCCTGTTGCAGCTATGGCCAACACAACCACATTTGTGTCAACAGTATGAATGTGTAAAATTTCTTCCATAAAGACAAGATATATACAGACGAGTCAAGGGATGGAAACCTGAATGACTTTTCAGACACGAATATCACTCTTTTGCGTACCATCTATATCTCATCAAGGTTCTCTACGTCCATGCACAAAATCAGCTCCCCTTCTCAATTGCTCTGAAGATATTTCACCACAAACTGACTCTTCAAAACCAGATGTTGACGTATCAACCCTTGATGGCGTCGCAGTAATAAACATGCTAAAACCTGCATCTCAAATAATATGGATATTTTATAAAGTGTTCTTGAAAATACTTGCATACACCTCTGAACTCCAATCAGAGAATGTATGTTGTTTGGGACAAATATCAACACGCAACGTAAAATCCAGTGCAAGAACAAAAAGAGGAAGTGCAAAGGACGACGAGTGGAAGCCAATTCGTGTGTTCCCAGAACTGACAAGTTTTATGAGGTGTGATGCCAACAAGAAAGAACTTTTGGCTATACAAATATCCTATAATATGCTAATAATAATAAATAATGTGTAAAAAATGTTCAAACCGGCCCAAGTATGTAAGAGCAGCTCTAAAGTGCACTACATTGTGCAAATGTGGAAGAGACTAATTGATTTTCTAATTCAGTCAAGCTAGATACAATTCCACTCAAGACATAATTGAGTAACCTGCCACAGATTGTTGAATATAGCTACGTTGACATTGATGTTGAAATCAAACATGTTTGCGTTGAATTTGATATGTTTTTATAGGTGATCTATAGGCAACCAAACTCATACATTATACATATACTGACTGACTGACTGAGTTTGGTTTTACGCCGCTTTAGCAATATTCCAGCAACATCACGGCAGGGGACACCAGAAACGGGCTTCACACATTTTACCCATGTGGGGATTCGAACCTGGGTCTTCGACGTGACGAGCCACATTATGCATAGAGAATCACTATCTAAGTGTCTACTGATATCAATCATATCAACACGATTTGATAAAGGTACAAATTTTATTTTTACCTTTATCAACGAATGTTGATATAGTTGATGTCAGTAGACACGAAGGTGAGATTCTATTTATCATAAAAATCATCCTTCATAACTTTTCAGTGAAAACTGTAAATCGCTCAACACTGTACTACCGATAGACTTGCAGAACTGTAAATCGCTCAACACTGTACTACCGATAGACTTGCAGTGCAGCGATGTCATAGGATTGTGACGTCATCAGTTCATGACGTCATAGCATTGTCAGAGCATTGTACAAAATCAGAGCATTGTACTGTCAAAACGATATCTCCTAGGAGATGTCATATGATCTCACACAAACGATATCTCCTGTGGAGGTGAGGTGAGGTGAAATTGGGTTTAACGTTGTGCTTGAGAATGTTTCGCTCCTATGACGACGTGCATGTGTGTGTATGTGTATCTGCTTGTACTAGCCCAGACTTAAGCTGGTTTTATATAGTGCTAGCCCACTGAGATACCATGCCGCAGTGAAGCATGAATACCCCACTCAGACACATTATACTGACTCCGAGGGACCAACAAGTACCATATTTTAATGCCTTTTGGTATGACGCGGTCGGGGATCGAACTCCGCGACCTTCCGCTCTTCGGGCGGACGCTCTAACCACTACACCACGGAGGCGGCCATCTCCTGTGGAACACAGTTTTGGATGATAAATGTAAATCTTCTGAAATATCCCTTCAAATAAACTTTCATCTGTTCTCGCAATATTCTTGATACATAATTTATTAGGATTTAAAATTTAGTTGAGATAACATTTTTCGAAAATTCATTTTTCTCCCTATTTTCCCCAAAATGAAAAATGGCCAAAATCTGCTAGGCTTCGTTTTGAATTTTCAAAGAAAAAAAATAAAAATGTTAGATCATGGGATGATCTCATACTTATTTCACTGTTGTGTCTATATGGTGGCCATTTTGAAAATGGCCATCAATTTTCCCTTTTCGGGTTGTCATGATATAAATTGACTTCCATAGACTTTTCCCCCAAGTGCTGCATGAGTCTCGAATATCAGGAAATAGCTTCATGCTTATGACATACATTTCCCTTTATTTCAGTGTATTCCACAGTCTTCCACAATAACATATTTCGAGCATTCATCTTTGGAGACATGACATATCATTTTTGCGTTGATGTCAGTACGTAAAGACGTTTCCTGATATATCAATATGAAACGTGTTGTATTATTTGTGTATCATTGCTGAGTCGAAATGAGTGGAAAGGAATGAGGCAACGTCGGTTCGACATTTCTGGGTGTAATATATCCGCTTAATTCAACATTCCATAATATATCGTCTTGTTCTCTAAAGAACAATCTGAAACATCCAAGTCCATGCTATCAATTTTCAAACGCGCAAAGTTACAAACGAACCGCTCCACTCTGGCTGACATGGCCAGGTGTAAATAGGCAAAGACAAAACCCTTCCCATGTCCATATGCAATCTCTGCCAGATGTAGAATCAGTTGTAAGATCAGGCCTATTTGACGAACATGCCTCAACATGTTTTAACGTCACCGTATACAATATTTGGGACATGTAAATTTCTGTGGTTTGAGTTTAGGATTTATACAGAGATACAAGACCAAACTGCAGCTGTATATTGTACGCCAGATCTGCCAGCTAGTACTTACCTCCTTCCAAGGATGTTGCATCAAGTCTTTCTTTAATGAACGGTTGCGTGGAATCAAGGACCCCACACAGTGTCCTGTATCCCTCCACGCCTTTCTTCTTCAATATTTCTAACAGCATCTCACACTTCCCTGGCCCGGCCTGTCTACAGTTGTCATAGTCTTCCTGTGTGAAGACGCCGTCCTGCAACAAGGCGTCCAGCACAGGCTCCACGATAAGGAGCTCCTTCAGGAACTTGTGGTTCCTCTGAATGACGATAACGTGTTTAGCCTCCATCTTCTGATGTTAGGCGGGCAGCTGTGTCTTTGAGATTGAGATCACATTCCTGGAAGATTCAAGGGAACTAAAACTATTGTCACGGTAAAACGGAAACTGGGAGTATATGAAGCGTTAGACCGAAGTGAAATTCTGTCCTGTAAAAATCTTAGTGCGGATTGCAGTTCTACCCATTAGTTACATGTATAATGTATTGATGTAGGTTCCTCGTCCTTGTAGTCTTCAACAATACATAGAATAATGTACATACAAAATCCTATAAACTTGTAAAATACACAATTGCTTACATGAGGTCTTACAGTAACTATAGCAACCAAAGGGATCATCTATATGTTTATGATTGTTACTAAGGAGACATTGAATTGAGTTGTCTTCCGAAACTAAATGTTAGACAGGCTAATATGCCCCCACCCCCCCCCACCCTCCCACCCCCGAGTTAGGGGTGATGTGCTCGAGTCAAGAATATCCTCATATCCTGATCCGGCATTGAGGTCAAAGGTCAGATGAGGCTAATGCCAGATATAGAGACTTGTTTAACGAATGTTAAGTAAACTTCTTTTTGTTAATTTAAGTCTTTTTCATTCATGTATAACAAAGGTAGATATACAGTAATGTGATATACAGAAAATACCAATAGCTGTGTAGAGTATTTGCCATTTTCACCAAGTGAAGAGATTTTGGGGATAATTTACCCCTAGGGAAGATTTGTCATGTCTCTGCAAACAGAGTATGAAATGATGACCAGAAACTGAAGAAATTGGAGGATTGACAGTTCCGAAAATAATTTATCTTTGTTGCCTCATAATAGTTTAGTATCTCCCTCTTAACATGTTTAAAACATGGTTTGATTTTCTTTTAACTACATTTATAGATATTTTGTTTGGTAATAATACTGATCACATTCAATGGAGTGTTATGTTTCCCTTCAAAACCAAGAATAAGATTTTCATTTGTGAAACAAATTCTTCCTACAGCTACAGTATTTAACCAAGCTGACAAGTGACTCCCTAATCGTTTTGAATCTTCACTTTCACATAACAGATGAATCACTGTTTCAGGTTCCGCTTCACAGAATGTACACAGTGGAGAGTCAACATATCCAATCTTACGTAAATTTGTGTTTGTAAACAGAATGTTATGTACAAGTTTGAACTGAAACCAGTTCAAATTAGCACTCTGTGTTCATCGTTTCATGTGTGTCATCAAATAGATTCCTTCTTGTTCAGATTCCGTATATTCTTCATCAAATTCTTTTTCCCATTTACCTTGTCCAGAAGATTTGGTAAAGCTTGTGTTTAATAAAGATTGATAGAAATATTTACTGCCTTGTTCATTTCCAAGTTTCAGACAGTTGTAAGGAAGAAAAGGACATTGCATTCTTTTCGGGTTGTGTTTTTTAATGAAATTATTAATTGATAAGCGCAAGCCCTGATATTTTAAGAAATCTATTGTCATATCGTATTTTTCTTGAAATTCATCAAAATTATAGAGTCTGTCGTCGTCCATAAAATGATTTATAAAGATGATTCCTCTTTCAAATAATTCTATGATAAGTAAACTTGAACTAATTTTGATAACACAGGCAACAATGTATCCTAAGCCATCTGAACAGACATAAAAATACAACTAATCGTTTTACCGTGACTCAGATATGAGTTGACATGACTGTTTTATCAATGCTGATTCCTTATGAACATATATGTACACAGGGAATTGCTGAATAAAGAAACACAGTGGCAAGTCAATGGTTTTACTTACAATACAATGCAAAGGTCTTAACTGTTAAAATAAATGTTAAATGTGGGATAGATTTCATCGCTCCATCTCCAACACGACGAGACTGTGCGTGTGAAGCTAGAATCAAGGGGCGTGCATTACAGTCAGGAGACACGTGACACCAAGCTGGTGACTTAACCGACCCGACTGTACAATACTCCGGCTATGACGCCCGGATACACAGCACTGTAGCCCGCCCACAGCACAGACATGTAAAAGCCCTATACATTCGTGGTCACAAACAAGCCCATTTCGTTGAAAAGCGACAGCCATTTATTTAGGGCTTTAGCACTGCACATCTCGTCTCATATCAGCACCCACTGTGGCCAGCTTATGTAACATGTTATAACATGACTTGGTTTTCCCACCACTCTACCTCTGCATGTTCAACACCTACAAAGTAGTGTCTGTAAATAATGTGGCTGGACCCTCTCTATGAGTGACCCGCCCTGACGTGTCTCTAACTGATCTAACAGTTCTATGTCTGTAAATAATGTGGCTGGACCCTCTCTATGAGTGACCCGCCCTGACGTGTCTCTAACTGATCTAACAGTTCTATGTCTGTAAATAATGTGGCTGGACCATACCATAGGAAGGACACTCGTTCTCGTATAATTCGTATGTAATGAGAACGAGTGTATTATTCTCTATCTACACACTGATATGTACACATATAAATACTCTTATCTGTACGCACGACCTACCAAGTCTTCTGACAATGGTTTTACTAAACCGGGCAAATACTTAACGCTGATAGTTGTGCACTCATTCTATTCTACCCTGTTGACTGACACTCGTCTGATACTGGAGAAATTCCTCCATTCCATCAAAATATAAATCACTTCTGAAACTGAAGCAATGGCTTAACTCGAGTGAGACTTAGGTAGTGACCCCATTCTGCTGATACTGAACTCTGACGTAGTTACCCTGTCATTCCTACAGGTCACGGAAACGAGCGATCTCAATGTGATAATACGACTTCAAGTATGGCCGACGTCTCAGTAAGAGAAGCTAGCGAGGACGACTGTGACGAGATCATACGGTTGATGCAGGTGAGCAAACCAGGCTGAACCACAGGCAGTGTGCGAAATAGTTTCCAAATTTTGCTAGCCGTTCAGGCTAGCTATGCCTGAAAGTTACTATCCCGCAAAATAATTCACAAGCCCGAAATTAGAATGTAGACACGGGTTTCATCATTAAGCTGCTGATATGATGAACATTTTTATTAGGCCATAATCTTAAATGATTTAAAAGTGTGTTATAACTTAACAAGTCGGAGAGAGTGATATATTTACAAAATGACCCCATGAAAAGTTTCTAGCCAGTCGGGCCAGTGACTGTGGAGATTTTCTGGCCCAATCGGATTTTTACTAGCGACGGGCTAGCGGGCCAGTGGCTATTTAGAACAGTGACCACAGGTTGACACATGCATACAAGGGTAGACATGCAGACATCCACGGGCAGTGATGTCGCTGTGGTAGCTGGAATAGTGCACAGCTACTTTGGCCACCAGTTCAGGTTGTGTTTGTTATTGCAAACTGACAAGGATCCAAGTTGATATGTAGTTGTTCAAAAACCCAGCACCCAGAATTCTGTGTTAGCACAGATCCCCAGCAACTCTTCTTTGTGGTATGAAGCTAACACGGAAGATGCGACAAGCTGCATATTTGCCAACGCTTCAGTCATAAACGAATGTTCAATCTTTTTCACTTGTCAAATAAGGTCTAAAAACTTGACTCCTCGGTTTTCCCCTGCTTGTTGCGGGTTGTAGTCCATGTTAACGATTGACCCTTCCTATTTGGTTACAGGAATTTGCCACACACGAAGGCAATTTGCATCTCTTGAAGACCAGTGTCCAGAGTAAGTGCGCTATGTATCGCCACTGTTCCCTGTAAACATTGTTCCCTGCCCCCATTCATCCTCAATATCACAAAGCCTCGCCTTTCAGAAACCTACACTGACCCATACATCTGTTTCCACTTTCTCGCAAACTCAAAGTTAATCAACATTTTACCAACCAATTTAAGGCCGAGGTAGGGAAAATGGAAAAGGAAAAGAGAGGTTTTGCTACCGTGTATGGCTATGAAGACACCCTTTCCTTAAAAACGAATTTTGAGGCCTTCCTTTCAGGTGAATGTTGTATTATCTTTAACTCAATTAATAAATAGGTCTGGAATAGAGGCTGGTTTGTAACTCGCGTTGTGATTGGTCCGATAGACTGAGTAGCCATTGAAACCAAATGAATGGTAAATGAAGATCAAGGGCGGGGAATGTCTGCTCTAACATCGAGAGACTGACATCAGTTTGTGCGGAGGCACCAGTAGTAGGACTGTTGAAATCACCGGAGCGGTAGTAGTAGTAGTAGTAGTAGTAGTAGTAGTAGTAGTAGTAGTAGTAGTCGTTACTAGCCATCAGCAACATTCCAGCTATAATCCAGTCTGGGTCAGAAAATCTAGTGATTGACATCGTGAACATCGATCTACGCAGTTGGGATACGATGACACGCATCAACTAAGTCAGCAAGCCTGACCACCCGATCCCGTTAGTTGGTTCTTACTGCAAAGTAAGGGTTGCTGACGAATTTTTACCAGGATCTTCGAGGGTCAGTAGTAGTAGCAGCAGCAGCAGTATTAGTAGTGGCAGTGATAGTAGTTGTTGTAGCAGAAGCAGTCAAATCCCACCATAAGGAGGTATAGATAGTCGTCGCCTAAGTAACAGCAGTCGTAGACGTAATGGACATTATTTGTTGATGAAGTTATCGTGCCTATAGAATAACTATAGCAGTGACCTCGCGGACACGCTGGACCTCTCCGTATGGGAAGCTTTCACTGTGGGTGTTAATGTGGCATGTGTGTGTTATGCCACTTCTCCCCGACCTTTAGCTGAAGTAGTTGTACAGGGTAATATATATCATGATGACGACGTAATCGGTGAATCTAATAAGGGGTATTTGAGCAGTTCTCCAGCTAACTCCATATCTACTATGTAGGCGATTGTTGAAACACAGTGGATGAACTCATTCCAGCTTTGAAAAGAGATGGCTTTGGAGAAAAGAAGGTGTTCGACTGTTTCGTGGCAGAGGAAACCCAAACGACAGGTGAGTCCTGTCAAGCACAACTCCCCTTTTGACGGTGCTCCATGATACGGGACTTGTGATAGAACTATTGAGTAAATGGCAGGAACTTGGGTGACTCACTGGTTCGCATTTAGTTCTCTAATCTCCGGTTTAATGTATTGTTTGCAACTGCAAAGGTTTCTGAGAGCGACATATATACACACATGTATTCCTCAAGTCAATTAATGTATGCCCATGAAGACTGACTTCACCTCTTCCAGGCAGACCTCGGCTCGTTGGTTACCTCTTGTACATGTGGTCCTTCACAACCATGTCTGGGCGCTTCCTGTTCGTTGAAGACCTCTTTGTGGAGAAAAACTTCAGAAGGAAAGGAGTGGGGTCCTTATTATGGGCCTCAGCAATGAAGGTAACTTGACCCAATGCAATGCATAGCATGGTGGGCTTGGCTCCAAGTGCATCCAACTTTAACATGGTTAAATGGTATATAGCGGTAGGAAGATTTAACTGTGTTTCAAAACGACAACGGTTCCAGTGCGCAGGATTCAACTATGCTTTATGTTGTGGGGATTCCAGGTCACACTAAAGTACTGCAGGAAATAGAAAAAAAACATTTTTTTTCACAGTTATACCTACATTTTATGTAGCTAATGTGTAAGAGCGTGAAATGGCCCCTGCGGTCTCGGAGAGGGAGGAGGGGAGTCGTAAGAGATGGGAAACGTGAAAACAGGACTTTATTCAGGGGAGATTAGTGCAGAATTGAACAAAGCGACTTTTTTACAAAAGACCATGGCTTTAGGCAAATTAGTGTACGATGCTATTGTATTACAAAAGGACACTTTTTGAATGCCCTTTTTGAAATTAGATTTAGCGTCATTATAAACGATAGCTGACGTAAAAATAATAACTTTAATACTGAAATTATTAAGGGTGTACCTATCATGGAGTCTCACTATCGCTATAAAAAGAAACAGGTAGGAGGGGTCGTCCCAAAAGCAAAACTAGGACTTTGGTCAAGGACAGTGATTGAGGTCGGGCTGGGGGATAGAGATCTAAGATATCTAAGATAAGATAATACTTTCGGGGAATTAAACTGGGGAGGTAAACAGCATGTCAAACACATTTACAAATAATATCCAGCCCTGTCGATCTTCGTGTGGTCTTGCCACCTATATATTTTGAGACATTTAATACGATGGCTGGTTTAAGATTTTCTATGGGTATCATACTCTTTTACATATCTCCACATCTCCTTTTAACAGAAAGACAATCATGAGACATATTCAACACACATGAAAAAGCATAAAATATCTTTGAGATGACCCTTTGTGCCTGTAGTATAGGCAGCACATGCATTTCATGCCAGGTGAGTCGACGGTCCGTCGTCATACCTGGCTGAGCGACCTAATTGCCAAATATTGTCTGATCTATTTTTTTCTGCAGCTATTCGTATTTTTCTAAGTTTCGCCCGATTTTACGAATAAACATGTTTTTCTGGATATCCTATTACGCATCCCACCGAACGCCCAGTGGGTTATTTCGACATATGCTATTTGCAGTTGTGTAGATTTTAGGGATACAGAGTAACAGCCTAAAACATTTTTTTTCTATTCCGACAGTACTTTAGGTCTCCATCGCCACATGGTTGACAATGGAGGCAAGTTCATAATATCGGCTACTTTGGCTGATTGTATTTATACCCGATGGAAAAGATCTCTGATTAATACTAGGCACATAAAGAAACTGTGCATACAAAAATTTAAAATCTAAATTTATCAAACCTGTGTAGACACATAAGGATTTAAACTCAGAGATTAGTGATATGTATCCAACATGCATGCACGTGCCACGTTCCGTGATGCCAGTGGTTTCGTCCTTGAGACGTGCAATACGTTGTTGCACGTGCAGTCCGGGAAAGAGCAACAGAGCAAATGAATGCCACACAATACTGTCACTTTGGAAAGCTCAACCCCTGCCCTTGCGATCGTTCAAAATATTAAACGGCTATTGAAACGCATAGCATGCCAAGGCTCACGTCTGCACAACATCATGAGGCCATTGGGATGGTCCGTGGGGGGAATGTCTCAACGACAAGTGGCTGCACATTTCCACTGCCACCGGAACACCATTTCTGCACTGGTGAGACGCTACCAGAACACAAATGACGTCATCGATCGGCCACGTTCTGGACGTCCACGTGTAACAACGCCACGAAAGGACAGATGGATAAGGGTGACCCATCTTCGCCACAGGTTTCAGACTGCAGTGATGACTGCCCGGACCATCCCAGGACTTCACCGTATCCACCCCAACACAGTTCGACAACGTTTACGTCATCACTGGATCAGACCACGACGTCCCGCCATACGGCCTATCCTGACACAACGTCATCGACAAGCTCGCCGAATGTGGTGCCGAAATCATGTCCGCAGACCCTTGTTTTGGTGGAGAAATGTTGTTTTCACAGATGAGTCCAGGTTTAACATTTCCCATAGTGATGGACGTCAACGTGCCTATAGACGCGTGGGAGAACGTTATGCACAGGCCTGTGTCTTGGAGAGGAATCGCTTTGGTGGTGGTTCCGTGATGATTTGGGGTGGAATAACAGCACGCCCAAAGAAATCCTTTGGTGATTGTTCAGGGCAACTTAACTGGTGTGGGCTACAGGGATCAGATTCTTCGACCTGTGGCGATTCCTTTTCTGCAACGTCATGGCCCTGGGTTAACATTCCAACAGGACAATGCCCGCCCTCATACGGCAAGGGTTGCTATGGATTTCTTGCAACACCACAACGTTGACTTACTGCCTTGGACTGCAAATTCACCGGATCTCTCCCCGATAGAACATGTTTGGGACGAGATGGATCGACGTCTACGCCGTCTTCCTCATCCGCCAGATAACGTCCTTGACCTTGCAACAGAACTTGAGAGAATCGGGCGTGACATCCCACAAGCCTTCCTTGCACGTTTGATAGGCTCTATGCGTCGTCGATGCACTGCTGTTCTCAATGCCGATGGTGTGACGATGGATACATCTACATGTTGATGATACTTACATCTACATGGATGATGATACTTACATACTTACATCTACATGGATGATACTTACATCTACATGGATGATACTTACATCTACATGGATGATACTTACATCTACATGGATGATATTTACATCTACATGGATGATACTTACATCTACATGGATGATACTTACATCTACATGGATGATACTTACATCTACATGGATGATACTTACATCTACATGGATGATACTTACATCTACATGGATGATACTTACATCTACATGGATGATACTTACATCTACATCTACATGATGATACTTACATCTGATACTTACATCTATGATGATACTTACATCTACATGGATGATACTTACATCTACATGGATGATACTTACATCTACATGGATGATATACTTACATCTACATGGATGATACTTACATCTACATGGATACTTACATCTACTTACATCTACTACATGGATGATACTTATGATCTACATGGATGATACTTACATCTACATGGATGATACTTACATCTACATGGATGATACTTACATCTACATGGATGATACTTACATCTACATGGATGATACTTACATCTACATGGATGATACTTACATCTACATGGATGATACTTACATCTACATGGATGATACTACATCTACATGGATGATACTTACATCTACATGGATGATACTTACATCTACATGGATGATACTTACATCTACATGGATGATACTAACATATACTTACATCTACATAGATGATACTTACATCTACATGGATGATACTTACATCTACATGGATGATACTTACATCTACATGGATGATACTTACATCTACATGGATGATACTTACATCTACATGGATGATACTTCTACATCTATGATGGATGATACTTATACTTACATCTACATGGATGATACTTACATCTACATGATGATACTTACATCTACATGGATGATACTTACATCTACATGGATGATACTTACATCTACATAGATGATACTTACATCTACATGGATGATACTTACATCTACATGGATGATACTTACATCTACATGGATGATACTTATACATCTACATGGATGATACTTACATCTACATGGATGATACTTACATCTACATGGATGATACTTACATCTACATGGATGATACTTACATCTACATGGATGATACTTACATCTACATAGATGATACTTACATCTACATGGATGATACTTACATCTACATGGATGATACTTACATCTACATGGATGATACTTACATCTACATGGATGATACTTACATCTACATGGATGATACTTACATCTACATAGATGATACTTACATCTACATGGATGATACTTACATCTACATGGATGATACTTACATCTACATGGATGATACTTACATCTACATGGATGATACTAACATATACTTACATCTACATTGATGATACTTACATCTACATGGATGATACTTACATCTACATGGATGATACATACATATACTTACATCTACATGGATGATACTTACATCTACATGGATGATGATACTTACATCTACATGGATGATACTTACATCTACATGGATGATACTTACATCTACATGGATGATACTTACATCTACATGGATGATACTTACATCTACATGGATGATACTTACATCTACATGGATGATACTTACATCTACATCTACATTGATGATACTTACATCTACATGGATGATACTTACATCTACATGGATGATACTTACATCTACATGGATGATACTTACATCTACATGGATGATACTTACATCTACATGGATGATACTTACATCTACATACATGGATGATACTTACATCTACATGGATGATACTTACATCTACATTGATGATACTTACATCTACATGGATGATACTTACATCTACATGGATGATACTTACATCTACATGGATGATACTTACATCTACTTGATGATACTTACATCTACATGATACTTACATCTACATGGATGATACTTACATCTACATGGATGATACTTACATCTACATGGATGATACTTACATCTACATGGATGATACTAACATATACTTACATCTACATTGATGATACTTACATCTACATGATGATACTTACATCTACATGGATGATACTTACATCTACATGGATGATACTTACATCTACATGGATGATACTTACATCTACATGGATGATACTTACATCTACATGGATGATACTTACATCTACGTGGATGATACATCATCTACATGGATGATACTACATACATCTACATGGATGATACTTACATCTACATGGATGATACTTACATCTACATGGATGATACTTACATCTACATGGATGATACTTACATCTACATGGATGATACTTACATATACTTACATCTACATAGATGATACTTACATCTACATGGATGATACTTACATCTACATGGATGATACTTACATCTACATGGATGATACTTACATCTACATGGATGATACTTACATCTACATGGATGATACTTACATCTACATGGATGATACTTACATCTACATGGATGATACTTACATCTACATGATGATGATACTTACATCTACATGGATGATACTTACATCTACATCTACATGGATGATACTACATACATCTACATGGATGATACTTACATCTACATGGATGATACTTACATCTACATCTACATGATACTTATACTTACATCTACATGGATGATACTTACATCTACATGGATGATACTTACATCTACATGGATGATACTTACATCTACATGGATGATACTTACATCTACATGGATGATACTTACATCTACATGGATGATACTTACATCTACATACTTACATCTACATGGATGATACTTACATCTACATGGATGATACACATCTACATGATGATACTTACATCTACATGGATGATACTTACATCTACATCTTACATCTACATGGATGATACTTACATCTACATGGATGATACTTACATCTACATATTGATGATACTTATGATGATACTTACATCTACATGGATGATACTTACATCTACATGGATGATACTTACATCTACATGGATGATACTTACATCTACATGGATGATACTTACATCTACATGGATACTACATCTACATCTACTTACATCTACATGGATGATACTTACATCTACATCTACATGGATGATACTTACATCTACATGGATGATACTTACATCTACATCTACATTGATGATACTTACATCTACATGGATGATACTTACATCTACTTATATTTACATGGATGATACTTACATCTACATGGATGATACTTACATCTACATGATGATACTTACATCTACATGGATGATACTTACATCTACATGGATGATACTTACATCTACATGGATGATACTACATCTACATGATGATACTTACATCTACATGATACTTACATCTACATGGATGATACTTACATCTACATGGATGATACTTACATCTACATGGATGATACTTACATACATGGATGATACTTACATCTACATGGATGATACTTACATCTACATGGATGATACTTACATCTACATGGATGATACTTACATCTACATGGATGATACTTACATCTACATGGATGATACTTACATCTACATAGATGATACTTACATCTACATGGATGATACTTACATCTACATGGATGATACTTACATCTACATGGATGATACTTACATCTACATGGATGATACATACATCTACATGGATGATACTTACATCTACATGGATGATACTTACATCTACATGGATGATACTTACATCTACATGGATGATACTTACATCTACATGGATGATACTTACATCTACATGATGATACTTACATCTACATGGATGATATAACATATACTTACATCTACATTGATGATACTTACATCTACATGGATGATACTTACATCTACATGGATGATACTTACATCTACATGGATGATACTAACATGGATGATGATACTTACATCTACATGGATGATACTTACATCTACATGGATGATACTTACATCTACATGGATGATACTTACATCTACATGGATGATACTTACATCTACATGGATGATACTTACATCTACATGGATGATACTTACATCTACATGGATGATACTTACATCTACATGATGATACTTACATCTACATGGATGATACTACATCTACATGGATGATACTTACATCTACATGGATGATACTTACATCTACATGGATGATACTTACATCTACATGGATGATACTTACATCTACATGGATGATACTTACATCTACATGGATGATACTTACATCTACATGGATGATACTTACATCTACATGGATGATACTTACATCTACATGGATGATACTTACATCTACATGGATGATACTTACATCTACATGGATGATACTTACATCTACATGGATGATGATACTTACATCTACATGGATGATACTTACATCTACATGGATGATACTTACATGATCTACATGATGATGATACTACATGGATATACATACATCTACATGGATGATACTTACATCTACATGGATGATACTTACATCTACATGGATGATACTTACATCTACATGGATGATACTTACATCTACATGGATGATACTAACATATCCTTACATCTACATAGATGATACTTACATCTACATGGATGATACTTACATCTACATGATGATACTTACATCTACATGGATGATACTTACATCTACATGGATGATACTTACATCTACATGGATGATACTTACATCTACATGGATGATACTAACATATACTTACATCTACATAGATGATACTTACATCTACATGGATGATACTTACATCTACATGGATGATACTTACATCTACATGGATGATTTACATCTACATGGATGATACTTACATCTACATGGATGATACTTACATCTACATGGATGATACTTACATCTACATGGATGATACTTACATCTACATGGATGATACTTACATCTACATGGATGATACTTACATCTACATCTTTCACATGGATGATACTTACATCTACATGGATGATACTTACATCTACATGGATGATACTTACATCTACATGGATGATACTTACATCTACATGGATGATACTTATGGATGATACTTACATCTACATGGATGATACTTACATCTACATGGATGATACTTACATCTACATGGATGATACTAACATATACTTACATCTACATAGATGATACTTACATCTACATGGATGATACTTACATCTACATGGATGATACTTACATCTACATGGATGATACTTACATCTACATGGATGATACTTTATACTACATACATGGATGATACTACATACACATCTACATGGATGATACTTATATACTTACATCTACATGGATGATACTTACATCTACATGGATGATACTATCTACATGATGATGATACTTACATCTACATGGATGATACTTACATCTACATGGATGATACTTACATCTACATGGATGATACTTACATCTACATACATGATGATACTTACATCTACATGGATGATACTTACATCTACATGGATGATACTTACATCTACATGGATGATACTTACATCTACATGGATGATACTTACATCTACATGGATGATACTTACATCTACATCTACATGATACTTACATCTACATGGATGATACTTACATCTACATGGATGATACTTACATCTACATGGATGATACTTACATCTACATGGATGATACTTACATCTACATGGATGATACTTACATCTACATGGATGATACTTACATCTACATGGATGATACTTACATCTACATGGATGATACTTACATCTACATCTACATGATGACATCTACATGATACTTACATCTACATGGATGATACTTACATCTACATGGATGATACTTACATCTACATGGATGATACTTACATACTTACATCTACATGGATGATACTTACATCTACATCTACATGGATGATACTTACATCTACATGGATGATACTTACATCTACATGGATGATACTTACATCTACATGGATGATACTTACATCTACATGGATGATACTAACATATACTTACATCTACATAGATGATACTTACATCTACATGGATGATACTTACATCTACATGGATGATACTTACATGGATGATACTACATGTGATGATACTTACATCTACATCTACATGAGATGATACTTACATCTACATGATACTTACATACTACATGATACTTACATCTACATGGATGATACTTACATCTACATTGATGATACTTACATCTACATGGATGATACTTACATCTATACATGGATTGGATCTACATGGATGATACTTACATCTACATGGATGATACTTACATCTACATGGATGATACTTACATCTAAGCAGTGCACTGATGATACTCCTATCTACATGGATGATACTTACATCTACATGGATGACGATGAAATTGATTCCGCGCGTAGCGATTCCTCGAGAAACCATGAATACGATATAACAACAGAAACATAGCTATAGACACACTTCCTGAGTAGACTGTACGTATTTATAGATATAGTAATTATCAATATCACATGCGTACATGTATCATCTAAAGTATGCATGAAAGTATCTTCTACGTAAATGGAAGAATCATCTACGTAGATAATGAATTGTTTTAGTGGTACTAGTACCGTGGTACATTGCAGCTCGCTGGGCGAGTCGATTCAGCGATAACAGCCATGTAAGTAGGTCAAGGCTGTCGTGTCATAGTCGAAAGTGGTGACCTGTGAACTTTGATGCACACTCAAAGGCAAATGTTATTGTGACACACAAATAGGCAAAATCAGCATTAAACTTGTACTGTCAGGAATGAAATGTTATTCACTGGAAACAGTCTATAAAACAGGGCATCTGACATGTAAAGGAGTCACAACACAGGGGTGGGTTCTAATGTAATGATTAATAGTGTAAATAGTCTAAAAATATCTGATAGTCTAAACGTATCCCTCTAACAGACTGACGTCCTTTGACCGTCCGCTTATCTAGACTTGCTTCTGGTAAAGAATAGAATTACTAAAGTACTGTCGGAAATAGAAAAAACCCTGTTTTTTGGCTGTTACTCTGTATTCCTAAAATTTACACAATTGCAAATAGCGAAATGTCGAAATAACCCACATCGGCCTAACTGGGCGTTCGGTGGGATGCCTAATAGGATATCCAGAAAAGCCTGTTTACTCGTAAAATCGGACAAAACTTAGAAAAAACGAATAGCTGCTTAAATAATAGTTCAGGCTATATATGACGCTCAGCCAGGTACGATGAAGGACCGTCGACACACCAAGCATGGAATGCACGTGCTGCTTACAGGCACAAGGGGTCATCTCAAAGATATTCTATGCGTTTTCGTGTGTGTTGAATATGTCTCAAATATTGATTAACATCTAACGAGTCTTATTTTTTCAGAAAGTTTATGTTGAGATATGTAAAACAGCATGATTCCCATAGAAAGACTTAAATCAGCCATCGTATTAAATGTCTCAAAATATATAGGTAGCATGGCCACCCGAAGATCGACAGGACTGGATATTATTTATAAATTGTTATTTCCCCAGTTTAATTCCCCTAAAGGCTTATCTTATCTTAGCCGATATCTCTATCCCCAAGCCCGACCCCAACCATCGTCTGCGACACCCGACCTGGTTTTACTTTTGAGACGACCCCCCATGTCTGTTTGTTTTTATAGTGGTTGTGAGACTCCATGGTAGCTACATCCTTAAGAGTTTGACAAGTAAAAATATTATTTTGTACGTCAGCTATGGTTTCTAATGAAGTCTAATTTCAAAATAGGCATTTAAAAAGTGTCCTTTGTAATAAAATATCATCGCACACTAATTTGCATAAAGCCAAGGTCTGTTCCAAATAAGTCGACTTGGACTTTGGCACATTGCTGCACTAATCTCCCCTCCGTAAAGTCCTTTTTTTACGTTTCCTATCTCCCTACCACCCAGACTATAGTTAGGCCCAACTTAGTTTAACAGATATTTCACACTTTCACTTATTAACTACATAAACCCAGGTTTTTTTCTATTTCCGACGGTACTATATTTATCCATTGACTTAAAATTCAGTACAGTCTTGGAACAAGACACAGGCCCCCACTGCGGGTCAGAAAATCGATAAACTAGGCCCCGGTTTAGTATCAACACCCCCTACTACTGTATGTAGGGGTATATATAAACCGGACCTGTATTACATAGTAGGGGGCGTTGATACTAAAACTAGTAGCCTAGCCTATCGATTTTCTGACCCGCAATGGGGGCCTGTGCAACAAAGCTCTATAGGTTCATAAACAAGTTCACACGGCCAGTTTCGAGTGTGCCCACCTTGTGCATCGATGCAAAACCTGGCACCCTGGTCTCATTGAGGCCACTAAACGTCGATGGAAGTCATTACACATCCGAGGATGGATTTGGCAGAATTGTTGCTAAGTTGTTGTAGGATTCGGATGATTTCGTTAAGTTAACACATTAACATTGTTCTAATTAAGATACGGATGAACAACTGGAGCAACGTGTGGTCTGGCGCCATTGTGTTGAAACGTCAATCCTGGGCTGTTCTGTTGCAAAAACGAAAAATGGACATTTCCAAAATCTGTTGCAACCTCTGTACCTCACATCATTCCACGTAATAACGTTCACCTTTGAGTTTTGTTACATTTCTTCGACAATTTTAACTCATTCTTTCTGTGGGTCAAATCCAAATATTCATTCTCAAGATTACACTGAAAAAGATCCATGTGACAGGAACGTTCGCCTCTGAGTATATATGCAGTAATGTAGCCATACTTGCTTGGAGATGTTCATGTTTCATTCTCACGGTCATTGTTCTAACAGGTTCTTTCTTTTTCTTTTGCAGTTAGCCCTGTCCTGGGGATGTGGATATATGCAGTGGATGGCCAAACGAAGGAACACAATGGGAATCAATTTCTACAAAAAGTTAGGTGCTGTCGAAACAAACACTGATAGCATCATGACATTCACGTTAGACAACGACGCCATGAAAACAGCCTGTTCAAATATAGTTTCGTAGTAAATGGGTGAATGCTGTGCACTTGTTATTTACAGGCACCATGACAACAGGCCTCTAGAACCCAACAGTGTATCAAAGAAGGACGAGGAAGTACATCTCCACAGGTGGCTATGTGCCTCGCGAAATAGATACTGGAACATTTGAAACATTACTTGAGTGAAGTGAATGTAAGAAGGCAAACGCGACTTCGCAGCATAACCATAACGTGTGTATGTATATATCTATGTGTGATCGTGTGTGTGGTGGGGGTGGGGGGCAAGGCACACAAGAACAATGAAATATAATGTTGATCTTTATTCCAATAGAAAGTAGAACTGTTATCAAATGGTTTTTTAACTAGTCAGGTGGTCTACAGAACCTTGTTTTCTAAATCCTTGTCAGTTGTCTGGAAAGTCGTTTTTGACTTCTTTTATCCACTTCTTCAAACTTCCAGTTGATATGTAAGCTTGGCAATGAAAACAAGCCTGACCACCCAGTCAATTGACAAATCAAGTCTGACTACCCAGTCAATCTGCAAGCTTGACCGCAGCAAGCTTGACACAGCAAGCCAGACCAATCAATCAACACAGCAAGCCTGACCACCCAGTCAATTGACACAGCAAGCCTGACCACCCAGTCAATTGACACAGCAAGCCTGACCACCCAGTCAATCAACACAGCAAGCCTGACCACCAAACCCAAGCCAACACAGCAAGCCTGACCACCCAGACATTTGACAGCAAGCCCAATTCATCAACACAGCAAGCCCACCATGTCACCACCCAGTCAATCAACACAGCAAGCTTGACCACCCAGTCAATTGACACAGCAAGCTTGACCACCCAGTCAATTGACACAGCAAGTCTGACCACCCAGACAATCAACACAGCAAGCTTGACCACCCAGTCAATTGACACAGCAAGCTTGAACACTCAGTCAACTGACACAGCAAGCCTGACCACCCAGTCAATTGAAACATCAAGCCTGACCACCCAGTCAATCACCACAGCAAGCCTGACCACCCAGTCAATCAACACAGCAAGCTTGACCACCATGTCAATCAACACAGCAAGCCTGACCTCCCAGTCAGTCAATCCAGGAAGCAGCCTAACAAGCCTGAACATCCAATCAATCAACCTACCAAGACTGACCACCGAATTAGCCAATCCATCCATTCAGCTAATCTAGTAAACCATACAACCCAGTCAGTTTATTCATTCATTTCTATTATATTGTCATGGGCATTAAAATGAATACAAGTTCTGAAATACTGCTTACTGCCTGACACTAACATATAAAGTTGTAAAATAAATACCACGGTTTAATGTTCTAAATCATACAGATAATAAACCATAAATACTTAATCAAATTAAACAAAATATTCAATAATTACCTGAACGGAAACAATGTCTATTTTCAATGCCATGCACAAAGATTAATCTTAATGCCTGTAAGCTATGACTAGAATTTAGGTGTCTTTGATACCAATGTAAACAAACCTTAATCCCAACAATCAATCAACTATTGAAACCATCATCACATATACACGTACATGAAGGTTAGTTTAAATGTTGACCCAGGGGAACCGGATCACAAATCCTAGGGCCTGAATTGAACCAACCAACTGGCTCATAAATCCAAGGGCCTGGATTGAACCAACCAACTGGCTCACAAATCCAAGGGCCTGGATTGAACCAACCAACCAGATCACAAATCCAAGGGCCTGAATTGAACCAACCAACTGGCTCATAAATCCAAGGGCCTGGATTGAACCAACCAACTGGCTCATAAATCCAAGGGCCTGGATTGAACCAACCAACTGGCTAATCAATATTGAAAACATCATCACATATACACGTCACATGAAGGTTAAATCCAAGGGCCTGGATTTAAAATCCAAGTTGACCCAACTGGGGGGCCTGAAACCAACCAACCAGATCATAAATCCAAGGGCCTGAATTGAACCATCCACCTGGAAATTGAACCAACCAACTGGCTAATCAATATTAAAAAACCTGAATTGAACCAACCAACTGGCTCATAAATCCAAGGGCCTGGATTGAACCAACCAACCAGATCACAAATCCAAGGGCCTGAATTGAACCAACCAACTGGCTCATAAATCCAAGGGCCTGGAATTGAACCAACCAACTGGCTCATAAATCCAAGGGCCTGGATTGAACCAACCAACTGGCTCATAAATCCAAGGGCCTGGATTGAACCAACCAACTGGCTAATCAATATTGAAAACATCATCACATATACACGTACATGAAGGTTAGTTTTAATGTTGACCCAGGGGAACCGGATCACAAATCCAAGGGCCTGAATTGAACCAACCAACTGGCTCATAAATCCAAGGGCCTGGATTGAACCAACCAACCAGATCATAAATCCAAGGGCCTGAATTGAACCAACCAACTGGCTCATAAATCCAAGGGCCTGGATTGAACCAACCAACTCAATCCAAAACATCATCACATATACACGGGCCTGGGCCTGAATTGAACCAACCAACTGGCTCATAAATCCAAGGGCCTGGATTGAACCAACCAACCAACTGGATCATAAATCCAAGGGCCTGGATTGAACCAACCAACTGAGATCACAAATCCATGAAAACCAACCAACTCCAACCAACCAACCAGATCACAAATCCAAGGGCCTGGATTGAACCAACCAACTGGCTCATAAATCCAAGGGCCTGGATTGAACCAACCAACCAGATCTACAAATCCAAGGGCCTGAATTGAACCAAGGGCCTGATTGAACCAACCAACTGGCTCATAAATCCAAGGGCCTGGATTGAACCAACCAACCAGATCATAAATCCAAGGGCCTGAATTGAACCAACCAACTGGCTCATAAATCCAAGGGCCTGGATTGAACCAACCAACTGGATCACAAATCCAAGGGCCTGAATTGAACCAACCAACTGGATCATAAATCCAAGGGCCTGAATTGAACCCAACCAATCATAAATCCAAGGGCCTGAATCACAAATCCAAGGGCCTGGGCCTTGAACCAGCCAACCAATCATAAATCCAAGGGCCTGAAAATCAACCAACTGACTCATAAATCCAAGGGCCTGATTGAAAACCAACCAGATCACAAATCCAAGGGCCTGAACTGAACCAACCAACTGGCTAAATCCAAGGGCCTTAGAATAACAATCTCCACATTGAACCAAAATCAAAGTTATTATAACTCTTGCTAACAATCTCAACATACAAGCATAATATCACTATTGAGCCACAAATAAATCACAATAACAACAACACTACTTCTGATGCCATCTTGAAGAAGTGAAGTGGATCTAAGATGCAGAACTCCCTTTAACAGCCTTCTACAGGTTCACAAATATCCATATAATCATACTGAATATCCAGTGCAAGAAGAAATCATAGTTTGCATGAGGACCCATGGGAAATATGTGTTTTCTTTTACACTCAATTTGAAAATAGGGTAGGTGGGTTTTTTCAACCTTTTTAGGTTGATTAAATGTATAATAACAGCTGATACTGTCCATCTTCCAATCATGAATGGCGTGTCATTTTCATTTACATAATCTTAAGAGAGATCTCCGTCAGAAAAACAAACAGTTTTTGTCAAAGAAAGAAGTCTACAGATGATCTCAGCACACAAGATTATGAATACTGTCTAGTATTAGTTTCTCCACTTTCACAAATGACTGGCTCTGGAAAACTTTCTTTATACACCACCAATTGTACATTGATAAATACATGCTATTTGTTATAGACCAGGTTCAACAGAGTCAACCAATCAGTTGTATATCATATTTGTCAGATAACCGAAAACAAGCATATTGTTTTGCCTTATAGTGAGTGAGTTTAGTTTTATGCAGCTTTCAGCAATATTCCTGCAACATCACGCCTGGGGACACCAGAAATGGGTTTTGCCTTATAATGCACATTTGCAGGAAAACGTATTTTAGTGAAAAGTTTGCAAACTTTACAATAACCTTCAATATGCTTTCAGTCAGGGCTCCACCTAACATGTATCAAGTTCCACTGACCAAGAGTAAATGATTCTAAAGTAGATAAACACACTCTTTTCAGGGACCTTTATCCTTGACATGCCTCCATACACTCTGTGTGGGTCAACTAGAAGATACACTTTATAAAAAAGATATACTTGATATATTGAGTGAATGATTTTAGATATTACGCTTTTAGAAACATTCCAGCAATATCACGAGAGGGGACACCATAAAATGGGCTTCACATATTGAACCCATGTGGGGAATCGAACCCGGGTCTTCCACGAGACGAGCAGGACACTTTAACCACTAGGCTACCCCATCGCCCCTAGTTGGTATAAAATATATACTTGACATGGAATATATACTTGACATAGTAGACATACTTGATATAAAACATATGTTTGTCTGGATAGTCCTGAGGTGCCCAAAGGGCTGCATGGTTTTGACATGCCTGTAAACCATGCTCATTTAGTGATTTACACAGGGACTGCATTATGACAAAACAATACCACATATTCTTCTTTACAAGGTAAGGCTGCAATTAGGCATTCCACAGAACATGGTTTCTGCCACAATAACCAGATAAGCCTTTAGCAGGTTTAGGTTTTTATTATGCAAGTCATCATATACAATATGAAACTGTAAATTAATCTGTAGTTGTCTGTTCATTTACACATCCTAAATATACACGAAGAACTTAGTTAGGCACCCTCTGACATCTCAGGATTGAATGAACCCCAATCTTAACCCTTTGGAGCATATCTGGGACATGATTGTGCAACAAAGGATCCTCCCGTACAGAACCTCTCCCAGTTGGAAGCTGCTTTACACTAATGAAATGCATGTGGACCCGCTTTTTGTAAATATCTCTTCATCCAATGACCCAATCGATCTCAAACTGTGCAAGTATGTGTTTTGTCAGACAACCTAATCACATTGTAAATCACCAATTTTATGCATTTGTATTAAAGAATCTGTCTATGTAACTGTCAACAAAATAAACAGCAGAGCGCAGAATGCTTGCAGAGGGAGGGAGCCAATGACCTGTAACAGCGCAGTGTACGGTCATAAAGGTAAATGCACATGCAGTTCATGATAGTTACCTGTGCACTGCACAGTGATAGACCGTTTGGATCATTCACATTGACTACTTCTAGCTGTCATCATGGAAGCTTATTCAGATGATGCTACATGTTTAATTAGAAATGTGTTGAATTTTTTTTAAAAAGAGAGCAAACGTGAGCAAACCGATTTGTAAGGTGTCGGATTACATGAAGCGTGCAACTTTTGCTCTTGGCATGAAAAAGAACATCGTGCTAAAAAAATTGTGAAAAATAAACCAACAACCAATAAACAAAACCTTGTACAAAAGGTAGGTATCCAAAGTTAAGATTCTTTTGAAATCAGGGTCATCAGAGATGGCGTTTGCCGACTAGTTGCTAGAAATGAACACCTCTTCATACCTGTCACGTGCATAGCTGACCTACATTGACGAACGTTGACCTTTATGACCCAACACTGCCGCTGTTACAGGTCATTGGGTCCCTCCCTCTGCAAGTCGTCTGCGTTCTGCTGTTTATTTTGTTGACGTTACATAGACAGATTCTTTAATACAAATGCATAAAATCGGTGATTTACAATGTGATTAGGTTGTCTGACAAAACATCCACTTGCACAGTTTGAGATCGATTGGGTCATTAGATGAAGAGATATTTACAAAAAAAACGGGTCCACATGCATTTCATGCCAAACTATAGGAATAGCGTAGACTGCCCCTTCAGAGGATCAGGAGGCTGACAGGGGGTATGAGGAGGAGACTGGCTGTCATACAGTCACATGGAGGTAACACTCGGCATTGACCTTGAATCGTGTAAGACATGCAAATGACATTTTGAATGTGCACATTCACCAATAAATTCAACATTAAACATTCTAGGGCAATATTTGTACAGACATGGTTTTGTATGAAAATCAGTGTATATTAAAATGAACAATTTTCATAATAAAATCAACATGGATAAGCGTCAGAAAAAACTCATGTTTTTCCATCTGGTCACCACGAGAAATTTTATGTACGTGTTGAAAACCTACCATAGCAAAAATACAGGGATGCTTAATTAAGTTTTTTGTGTATCTGAGGCTGTCCCTATTTTATCTCTGTATTTCCAATCTCCTGCTAGCCTGGAATTTTCATTCCAATGCAATAAAACATAATATCTCAATCCGGCCCGTACGCATAGTATTGTAATGACAGGCAGAGTATGGACAGTGCAAATAGTGAAAAGCATCATAACAATGTGAAATTAGTTGCCAGAAGAAACCAGATTCTTCCTCAATGACGACAGATATGTTAAAAACATGCCTCATTTTACATGAACAGATTTGCCTTCTGATGATGATAAAATTCTGATTTAATTTGAAATTCTCAATTAGAAAGTTATGTGGAAATTTATGCCCCAATGTGATAAAAAAACTCACACCATTGCACTTTCATACAAAAAAGCAGGACATCTATATCTTTTTTTCTGTTAAAGTTATTAAAAAGTACTTGTTAAGTTATAAGTCAACTTAGGGACTGATACCAAGTGCTCCAGCTATGAAATGTCATAAAAAAACTTACACAATTAGACATTAAAACATATTTTTTTCTGGCTGACTGAGCTCATGCCACTGACGCTGGAGATAAGAAACACATACAAAAGTATGGATGACCTAACCCATAGAAACTGTTCCCAATATGGCTAACGATGGCAAAGAATGAATGACTTCCATTAAAATTTCAAAGATGAATAGAATCATGACAAACTATGCCTTGCATTATTTTATGAACGTTTGTGATAGCTCTATTCAAATATCTCCAGAACATAAATAAATACAAACAACTGCATCTAGAACGTCTACACTGGTAAAGCATAGATTACATGCAGATCATATGTCATTGGATAAGACAAAAATGTTAAAGCAACTGGCACACCCATTCAAATAAATAACACCCAACAACCTTGGTATCAGCGAAGGACCTGGTATCCATGTTCACTATTCTGATCCGAATTAAAACCTGATGACACATTTCTTCTCATTTAAGTTTGTTATTGAGTGAACAGCAAAAATATCACTGGAAAGTTGTATCAGAAGAAAATGCTCCTGCTAACCTAAAGTGGTCATTTTCTACCAGAACACAGAACATCTTTTGTGGTAGCACCCTTGAATAAGGAGCAGGCCTTGGTACCATAGCTCTCAGTATGTATTCCCGGGCTGTTGCTCGTGGGAAATCTGGGACAGTGCTGGCAGGTTTATGTGCATCTCTCTCCACTTCTTCGGTCGGCTCCTCATCCTCAT
Organism: Haliotis rubra; assembly: GCF_003918875.1. Taxonomy (NCBI): domain Eukaryota; kingdom Metazoa; phylum Mollusca; class Gastropoda; order Lepetellida; family Haliotidae; genus Haliotis; species Haliotis rubra. The sequence continues at coordinate 841,217 of NW_025767041.1, forward strand.
CTAGCAACATGTAGGAAGCCTTCTGTGACTGGACAAACAGTTTGTGGATGATGGCTCCTACAGGACCACAAGGACCACCTCGAACTGTAACCTCAGGATGTTGATGAAGACAGGACACAAAGTGATGGAGTTCACTCTCAGCACCTCGTTGTTCTAGGAGGTCTTCAGAAAATTTGGATCTCAGGGACACTGTTCTTGCAATCAGGGTTTCTGCCATTTCAATGAGTCTGACCAAATGTTCATACTTCCTGACATCAGCCATAGGGTTTCGAGTCAGTTTGGCCCCCTTGGACACTATCTGGTCAACTAGAGTCTTCACAGCAGGCACATCGGCATCTTCATTATCAAGGACCTTTACTATAGCAGCATGTGTTAACATTGGCATTAAGTTAAACACAACAGTTGCAGGCTTCATGGAGCTAAGCCAATGGAGGACCTTTTCAGCTTCTCTAGTATCGTCAAATAACCGTCTTTGTCGTCTGGCAGGAACGGGTCTTGCACTCTGCCATACTTCCACCCACATGTTTCCAGGAATTTGCATTCTTTGACTAAGGCAGCCTTTTATTTCCTTCTTACCATCTTCAGTTTCGACTTCATCCTCAATGTAATCACGTGGGGAGTACCATCGAACAAAATCTTCTAGTGTGCAACCAGGATTAGCAGCTTTGAAAGACTCCATATCAGAGAGAAGACATGCACTCTGCATTCTTGCACGCAGCTGCGTGCTTTCTTGAGATGATCCAAGCTTTGAGAGGACATCAGCATGTTCTTCAAGCATGTCTTCTGTCATAGGTGATGGTTCTTGCGTGATGGGGACAAACATCTGCTCACTAGATCCCAGCAGTTTCATGTTCTTAAAAGGTGCAAGTCTACCGTCAGGTTTATGAGAAAAGCTGTCTTTAAAGGATGATTCACTGGCAACAGATGCCGACTCAATACTTTCCTCCAGCTTGGCTCTGTCTTCTGAGCTGTCCCTGTTCCTGCTATTCTTTCGGTCAACCTTTGTCTTCTCCTTTGGAACTGAAGCGCCATCTGCATCCTCTTCATCATCCTCATCACAGTCGTAGAATTCATCATCACTTACACTTCCTATACTGCCAATACGTTCGCTGTTTACCTGATCAACTTGTCCTTCAGCTTGGGAGGAGTCTTGTTTGTCTGACATTCGGCTGAAAGGATCACCAGGACTATCAGGGGAAACTCTATCAGAATTGTCGTATTCTGAACCATATCCGTAGCCCAGTGACTCTCTCTTCATCTTCCTCTCTATGCAGCAGTTCAGCATCTGAAGCTTCTGGTGCAGAAGGCAAGCTCCAAGATTGGGTTGACACTTTTCCACTCCTGATACAAAGTGATTATTCTCCCAACGAAATCTCATCTCTAAGACAAACTCTTGCCACAAGTGTGCAACAGCTCTTAAACCACCATAATTGTGGTTAACAATAGCAAAACACACAGCCAAGCGATGGGTTAAACTATCAAGAGGTGCGGTTTTCATCTGTTTCTTTAGCTCTGCCAAAACATCTGTATACCTTGCTGTTTTTTCTTTAACTTCTTCATCTCCATTTTCATCCTCCCCTTCACATTTCGGCCCCTTGGCATCAGGAAACAGAAATAATAATATTTGGTTTAGCATGTCTGAAGCAATTGGTGCTTCTTCTGGTTTTATTTTCAGTCTTGTTGTAGCAGTCGATACAACAGATCCAATGGAAGGCATGGCATATGGCATGTTGGGTTCAGTCAAACGTTGCAGTGCCTGGCTTAGGTCTGCATTGTCCCCCTCCTCAGGTACTAGGTTTCCAAGGAGTTCATCAGTTGTTTCTTTTCTCTCAGTGAGGGTAAGGAATTCTCTGATATAATCCCCAAGAAGACACAGTGGATCATCGACCATGTTGATTCGAACAGACCACTGAGGCGCTTGAAGGGGGTCAAGATCTGAATAAACATGGTTCTCCACAATCATATCCTCTGAGAGACTTGGCCAGGTGCAGGACAAATGTAGGTCACTCACTGGATCCTCACATGCTCCAAATGGAAGGTTACCAAAATCACTGCAGCCAACTTCATCTTCCATCAATGATGACAAGTCTGGAGGCGCCTGTGGCCAGGCTGTACATGACCAATCAGTTAAGATGTATGTGAACCTCACAGATACTGAGACTGGAGGCATAGAGATGTACACACACCCTAATTTAGATTTGAACACATCTATAAGACCAGCTAGATGGTCGTATTGGGAGGGAATCTTTTTCAGATGAACCATTTCAAACTCAACATTTGCTCCAGGAACGACACATGTTCCACAGTACAGTTTCCTCCAGTTGTGTGACTGCTGTACAAACACTGGCACACTGCAGGCTGTGTTGCTCATTGCAATGGAGGCAGAGCTGAGAAGGAGCTTGCTTCTACTTTCAGAGTCAATAATCTCATTGTTAGCTGCAGGAGATAAAGTCAGGAATTCCTGGAGTCCATACCATCTACACAGTGGGTGGGCACGAGAAGGAAAATCATTGTCAAGGTTCATTAAATCTGAATACACTGTTGGTGTTTTCTCATCAAAATCTTCAATGTCGTCCGTCTCCTGACCTCCGTCCTTCTCCTCAGAAGTTCTACCTTCAGTCGTCACAACGCAGGATTTCAGAAATTTATGAGTAATCTTGAAATTAAAATCAGCAAACTGTAATTCTTCAGATCGTTCATCCCAGGCTCCATTTGAATACTCGTCTTTTGGCGCTGGGGGTAGAGGCGGTCGATTGGCTAACTTCCATTCGTGGATGATTTCTTCAAAGCGAGCGATGAACCTCTCCCAATCTGACGCAGTTGTAAAGTCAGTAATTTCAAACACGTCAGCATCCTCATCCGCACCGATCGAATTCATTCTATTCATATCGCGCATATCTTCATTGGTGTCACACTCACTTCGCAGATTATATCCTGTCAAATGTTTCCATTTGATAACAAAACCAGAAAATGTTTTTAGTTTGGCATATGTTGACAAATCATCAAGGGGGGAGTAACTCAAATAAATTTGTCGTATATACGTTACGACTAATTCACATACTCATTGGCAGCGAGAAACTGTAAAAGGAATGTTAAATAACTAACGGCATTTAAAGTTATGACTACTACAGGATATCTCATTACAAATAATATTATTGTTATTTAAATCACTGCTATTTATGCTATATCGTTTAACAAAATGAAGCGGCTGGTTGTATAATTTTAACACATATTATTATTGGTGTTTTTGTTGTGTGTACCTATCGATAACACCGAACTTTGATTGATGTACAGAGATTATTACACGAGCAAATGTTTCATACGACTTATACGAAACGAGTGTGAAATTTTGTATTTTGTGATGATGTTTTCCCAATCGTCATTTACCCATTTGAGAAATACGAACCACTATATTTGAGAGCACTGTTTTAAATAATGGACATGGAGATAAATATGAACTCCTCACAGTTAAAATGCATGAGAGATTCTGAGAAGAACAACCTACTTCAAATCCAGATTCTGTATGTAGCAATTAAGAAAAACAAAACAGCCACCCCCAGTTTTTTCGTTTAGACAAGGCGGTTCTTTTATCATTAATCTGTCTGTTTACATTTCAAGAGAATGAACTGGGGATATTTTAATTAATTTGTATAATATTTGGACAACGGATTCGTGGTTGAACTTATTCTGATTCATGAATTAAAAACAAATTCAACGATGTGTTTCACCAAAACCATCTCACTCCTTGTCAGACTTCGAGGATGATTCACAACATATGTAAGTAGCTGATGACGTCATCAAGTCACTGCTCGTATTATCCGCCCAAGACGTTTGGGTCCGAACCTCTTTGAGCACAGATTGACCCGTTTCTATGATGTTACCTTCATTTGCGTCATTTGTCAGTTTAAACATTCTGTAGTTGCACAATGAATGTTTGCAAATAGTGAATTGTGTGCAGACTAGTATAACGTTTCTACTGCTGATGGCGACAGATTTCAACGAAGGGTTCTTCTAGCTTAAAAGAGGAGGCGCAAATTGCAATATTTTTGTGTGTGTGTGTCCAATATTTTATGAATCTCTTCTATAACTTCCAAATAATATTCTTTTGGGGGTATATTCATAACTAACTTAGTTGAACTACTGCTAATTAATTTACTTATCCTGGCACAACTGAAATACTGAAACGTCCAAACTATCAGCGGAGACTTGTTACATTGTGTAATATGTTGTATTGCAAATATCATTTAGACATAGTTATCTCCCTTACATTACGTATCGCTCAAGCAAAGAATAATGATGATAATCGTTCAAAGGCGATATACCGTTTGAACAGAACTAACAATCACTTAAGACAACCCAAACCTTTCAGTTATTGATCCTCTGGCCAGTGTCTGTTTCATATTTAGAGATTATGCAAATCAATGCCGTAAGCGATTTAAATGACATCACCGAAATGTTTTGCTATTGCGCGAGCACCGGGGCAAGTTGTTTCCGCTTCCGTGTTTAGATTTGGGATACAGAGAAATCTGATCGTAGAAAAGAACAACTGTCTCCAAATGCTATCAGTTTACGGGTCTTCGGGATTCTGTAAGTGAAAAACGAATGAACGGTTTTATTTGGTAACTAGAGGAATTCCGAGGTTCGAAACAAGGTCAATGTCATAGGATATTTGTGTCACGTAACTGACAGAGCCTTGACACATGCTTCTTTAAGGGTTGAAGTCAAAAGGGCCAACAGAAAGACAAAAGGGCCATAGACTTAAAGGGGCACTGATGCGTAGCACTTTGCGTGGACGGGTTGTTCCCTTTGTTATTGTTTTCCTCCCGCGAGTGCCCGGATGATATCCCAGAATTCTTGACTGGATTGTGACCTCTGCTGCGCCACTCGTGAACGCACTTATTTCGTAAATAGAGCAGCGCCACCTAGCGGGGGTAACTAGCAGCGCTACTTGGCGTGATCACTCCCGGCTTATTTATAAAAGAAAGCCTGTCACCCGGCGAAATGGTTTTACTTTTGCTCTGGCTATGGGTCGAGGACGTACGGCAGAATCGGCAAAGAAACGAAGAATACAGGAAGAAAGAAAGAGGAGGAACCAGTCTCGAATCTGTTTAGGAGTGCACTTTGACAGATTCAACAGCTTGAGGGAAAACACGGAGTCAAGCAAGAGCGATGTCATCAAACATCTGCTCGATGTTCACGACCAATTCTGCGACTGCAGCAAGTAAGTTTTTTCTACTTTTGATCACGTAAGAGTTGATAAATGTTGTGTAGATTTGTTATTTACTTTATGCGCTAACTTGATCACGGTTGGATTTACCGTGTGTGAAATTGTGAACGAAGTAGACGCCTTCTCTATACCTGATCGCATTGTCCTGATTTTATTCTTTTTTTGTTTTCTTATTCGTACTATGACATTTATTCAGCGTTCAAACAAGGGATACTGATCATCATGAACTGACTTGGTCGATATCAACATCGGGAACACCGCCGCTTCCTATCACGCCTGGACCTGATTTCAGTACTCCAGTTTGTGATCAAGTTGACACTCCCGGAACATTTCGAGTTGGTACGTAAATGTTTGTCTTTATAATGTTATATGTGGTACAATCGGTGTGTATATTGAAAAATTATTTCTTGGTTAAGTGATAGCATAGAAAGTGCCTCATGAAATTGTTTGTTATTTTCATCTTATGTTGCACAAGAGTTACAATAACAAAACTGACATGTTTACATAAGTACGACTGTGTTTATACGTCTCCAGCTTCCCCATTACCAGGTGAAAGGGTCAATGTGGCTGTTTGTTTAGAAATCTAATTGTTGTATTGTCAGTAAGCCTGTCCAAATTGACTAGCTTTCTAGTGTTTTTATATATAATTATTGCATTTTCGTGATCCCAAAATTGTATTGATCTGACTTGAAAGGAAATACTGGCACTGTTTTGAAAAGCATATGTGATTCTTCCTAATCTGTGTTCCTATCTAATGGCTACAATTACATTGTTGTTGCTATTTTGTATTGACATGTCCAAATGTGACATTAGCGTTTGATATTTTTAGAAGAAAAGTTTCTCATTGTTTTACATTTGTCCACATTATATAATTCTTTCTCCTTTGGGAAGCTGTAGTATGTAAGCTGTGATCACTTCTACACTTGTTATACATGTATCTCACTATCTAAACTATCTTTCAGGTTTACGGGCTACCGTGCAAGGAACCAATTGGCAGCAATTGATCACAACCACCATCTGCATCGACCGGATCAGAGAACGAGTGACGGAGAAACAATGTAAGCATGATAATAAGACTACGTAGCAGACTAACTGATTTATATGTTCATATAAGACAGGGCAGTCTTTCTCCCTATCAGGTGTGCAGAGGGCACCTAGTTTTTGTTATGAAATATGTTACACATTGACCAACTGGGCCAACATATTGCCTTACTTTTGTTATTATTTCATTGCAGATACACAGGTGTGTACAGTAAGAGGACCCAGCGCTGGAGACCAAAGACTGCCAAAGTAGAGAAGAACTATTCCTACAGATGGGACCTACAAATGTTGGCTTTCCAGAAGCGACAAAACGAGGAGACTGGAGGTCTGAAAAGAAAAACACCAATGACCGATGATGATCCGAGGCGTATATCGTCAACAATTGCAAAGAGACCCTGTCCCCCAATCGCAGAGCTTGTGAGTCAGTGTGTCACACGATTCAAGAAGTGAGGAGCTGAACTGCATCCAGTTCCACACCCAGACAGTCATATTTACAGTCATTAACAATTGTCATTGGTCCATCCACCTTGTGTTATAAACGGTTGTCCAGAGTGTTTTTGTTATATATTTGTTTTGTATGATGTTTTAATTTCCAAAAGGTACATATTTTAACAGATGCTACAAGTAACAATAGTACACCATCATTTAGTTTTTCCTCGTGGGACCACAAAGGGTCTAGGTAACCCAATCTTCATACTACATATTATTGAGTTTGGAGAGCACACAGAGATGACCAAAATGTACAACAATTAGCTTTGTCACCATGTATTTACGTAATTTGTAGTATCTTTTTATCTCACTTTTGAAATTTTCCTCTTTACAATGAGACAAGAAGGTTCTTATTTTTTTAGATCTTCGACTGCATTCAAACGGTAGGTGGCATACAGACTCTAATGTTTGTTTGAAAAATGTACATAATAGTGATTCTTTTCGTATGTAAATAAGCATTGGTTGTTAAGTTATTCTGACAAATCAGATATTGGAAGTATTCAAATTTACATTTTGTCTACATCAATTGGGCATTATCCATACATTCAAGTTGTCTACCTAATATTTCTCTCCAAATCACATAGTATGTGTCATAGTAAGACAAATGGATAACAAGTAAATGTTCTGGGCTGCTTCTTGCCCCTTCGTCAGTACAGTATATTTATACTGGTGTACAGGAAACCACATATCTAAATATGTATATACAAGCACAAGGGAAGGAGATGTAATAATTGTGTACAAAGAATGTGTCAAACGCAGAAAAACTGGTAAAACATTTGTTCTGTAGTATTGTACTGTTTTCTGTAGTCATGGGTGTAGAGGTGTGTACAGAAGGAAACAGGATGACCACATTTTCATCCCCTTGTCTAAGTGTTTCTATGTAATAAAGTTTGAATCGCTACTGAGACCAATAAGTGTACTCTTGTTTGTTTATTTACTGTTGTCATGTACATGTTTTGGCAGTACACCCATAAAAGTGTCGTACCTAATGAATACACATGTGTGAAGATTTGAGATTTCAAGTGGTGGTATGTGTATCAGTCGTTACATGTTTGTTTTGACAGTACACCCATAAAAGTGACATGGTTTATGTAACATACCTAATGAATTTACAAAGGTGCGCTCAAGTGTGATTTATGAGTTTACATCCTTTTTCTCTGTAATTACTCATGAGGTATGTGGCAGTCAAGACAACAGCTCCAGTTATTTGTATTTATGGTTTGGTAAGATATCATGAGCTGGTTTCAACAAAGAAAGTATCAGCAACTTTCAACAAATATTATATTTAAGAATCAATTCATGTGGCAAATATATACAGATATGTACAACATATTTACAATATATTTACAAAATATGTACAAATATATACAAAATATATACAAAACATAATGTACTGGCTTGTTAGGCTTCCTTGTAGCCGGTGTAGCTGCCTGTGGGATCTGGAAATCTCCTCCGGATTGCTAGTACAACGCATGATGGCACAACACGTCTATTGCCATGACCCAGTCGACCATACCGTTGTAGGATAAACTGTCTGTGCGCCTGGTGTCTGTATGCTGCATTACTTAGCTCTTGGTCATGTACAAAGAAGTCGTTATAATGTGCCATTGCAATGTCTAGCACGCTGGGGAGATCACCGTATAAAGTTTGGTCCATCCACAACACACTCGTGAGGAGCCAGTCTGCCAGCAGCACTTCTCTTCTTGCTGTTGGCATGCTTCTACAATTGCCACATCTGCACCAGCTTGGTGTGTTGTCTGGTTGGGGCTGCCTTGGTGGATCATCACAGGGCCTGTATCCCAGGCGGAAGTCGTCAAAAGCCCCTGGTCCCGAAATAAAAGTTCAGTCACTATACTCCTGAGCTCTGTCACATCTAATGAAGCCGCAAAATCCTGGAATAGAGATATAGAATTAGAGACAAGCAAAATTATACCAAACAACTGATTTTGAGCATTCAGTTAAGATGGTTGGATTTTATGATCACTCAAAATTTTCATGAACCAACACTTGATACAGTAATACATGTAAATATGTGAATGTCCATATACTGTGAACAGGGAGGTGTCTTGTTGGCTGAACATTATATCCGAAGGCAATATCAACCTCTCTCATGAAAATATTTTTCTTTTGGTAAGGCAAAACCAATTGCAATAATCCACCAATGTGTTTTTCTTATTTTGAAATATACATCATATGAATTGATTTTAAACAATATAAAGCCATACTTTCAATATTTTCAGGAAAAATATTAAGGAATATTAAATTAAAGGCCACAAAATATATTTGCCTTTTAGATGCCATTGCATATCATCACGAATATGAAATAGAAAATGAAGAAGAGAAGTATGTGTAAATGTTATAAATCGTGTGCTATAGCAATGTGACATCTAAATTTTCTGTGAAGTGCAAACACATATAAAATAATTGTACTTCTACTTGGAAAGATTTGACATTTTATCTGGAATATGTACAAAATACTAATTGGAAATAACAATCCAGAATCCATTTAGATGAACGAACAATACTTCATATTCATTGTTGAAAAAAAGGTACCTTGACTGCCTTATGGTGTGCTGATGGGACTTTTGGTGGACAGGATGATGAGCTTGTGTTTGTTGTCGATGCAGCTTCCAGGTCATTGATGCATGTTGTCGATGCAGCTTCCAGGTCATCTGTGCTGTCAGCCTGTGAAAATACTGAAAAATACCATTTCTTAGTTATCCAGATATTGCAGTACAAAGGATTATGATTTTATAAATACACATAGATATTACTAATTAATATTTAAGTGGCATATATGCGAGCATGAACATTCATCTAAATAAATATTACCTCCACTGGAACCTGGTCGACATTGAGCCTTCTTAAGCACCCGGCTACCATCTGCAGTCTTCCTCTTTCTCTTCTTGGTGGGGTTGTGTTGAGGAGGGGTGTGGTTGATGTCACCATCCATATCCTGCAATTACATTTGTTAGATAGTTAAAATAATAACACGCTTCCTTCCACCAGAAAGTGTGTATCGTCAAACAGGTAATCTAGTGATTATCAGCAAGTGGAATGTTGTAGCAATCACATTTTGCAAGAACCTTTTGGCAAAACAAATATTTATGTTTGGTTAAACAACTATATTTCACAGTATAAACAGAAAAGAGAATATATATGATGAATATCATTATGAAATTATTAGTGTCATCGAATTTCTAATTTTCAATTGGCATGAAGATAAGTGACATAAATAATGCTTTTCGACGTTTAGGTGAACTAATACGAATACCTGTGTGTGCATAACCTTGCATCATGTGAATATATATATATATACAAGAAACAACATATAACGTACGTCTCGTGCCGTGCTGATGACATCACGATCGGTGAAATCCCTGAAGTCCACGTCGATCGACTTCAACTTCGGGGGGCTGGCAATCGGGTTTGTTGACGCATGGTACCATCCATCCGCATGAGCACAAACTTGAACACAGTTTCCCGGCGGCGCGACACGGACATGTTCCTCTCTTCGATACACGAGTACAAGTGTTTTTGCATCTGCATACGATATCCTGTGAACTAGCCATGTTGATTGTCGTCCATGTTTGTGGTCTGGGTAGATAAGGGTGCAACGAACCAATCAGCGTTCAGAAAACAGAAAGGGGATTTCCCCGTCGCGACGGCTCGAATGACAAGTCTGCCAAGGTGGTCAGCTGCCCAGTCCCGGTGTTTGTCACGGTCTAGAGAGCAAGCACTGCCCGCGCGGCAGCCGAACACGACAATTAACACGTTAGCTCGGAGCAAAAATCACTTCGCATCAGTGCCCCTTTAAGTCAAAAAGGGCCAAACTTTTAGAAAATAGTAAGATTAAAAGAAATTCATTACATGTTGTTGCAGTAGTTCTAATCCTATTTTAGAAAATAGTAAGATTAAAAGAAATTCATTACATGTTGTTTGCTATACTGAGTCTAAATATTAAATCATAAATGGCCAAATGAGCCTATTCTTTCCTTACCATTTCCCCACCCTGATTCGTACTTGTCAAGGTTTGATTGCTCACAATGTGTGAAATGCATTTCTGGTATTCCGTGCGTGATATTGAATATTGCAAAAGGCAGTGTAAAACCATACCCACTCACTTACTGAGTGACTGATGATTGTACCTGAGCATTGTTTCTCATGTGTGTTTACGCACATACCAACAGAATGGCTTGTGAAAACAGTGCCTTATTATTGCCTGTCTCATATAGAAGAAAAAATCCCCCAAAGTAGCATAAGATAAGAAACTGGCGTGATTCTTTCAGTGCAACAGCAAATACAAATATCATAATTAACACTAATGAAGTATGATGGTAGGCACTCATTGGATGATAGCGGTCAGTATGCATATACATAAATGCTGTCTAAGCAAGAGGACCAATAAACAGCTGTAGGTTTGATTTATCTATCATGATTTCCATGTTTGTTAAAAACAAACAAACTTTAGTTGGTTGACAATGATAACATATGTGGGTATCATATGCATATTTAATCCTATGGTCCCTGGTTTTTGCAACTCATCTGATCATTCCTTGATAGCTTGACCTCCGAGTGCGTGTATAGTTTTATGTGTGTAAAGTATGGATAATGAATAGAAGGGACACAGATGAAATATATATACTGAGGGCAAAAGATAAGGGATCGCATGAAAGCACAAGTGTTCCTTTATTGTTTCCAAGTTTCTTCAAAAGTTGTGAGAAACAGAGCTTGGGAAGAAACCTGGGAAAAAAATATAGGAACACTTGTGCTTTCATGCGATCACTCATTTTTTTCCTTCAGTATATATTGTAGTCTCGAGGGACATGCAGTGTTCCAAATTGAAGAAAAATAAAGTTGCTGTTGTGGAAGTATTTTTTTAATCTTCCAGTGCACCATGCTGCCATGATACTATTACTTTACATGCATATTATCTCTACGGACCCTTGACAATTGTGAGGTGAGGTGAAGTGAAACTACACCACGGGGGCGGACCCTTTAAATTTGTGACCATGCTCACTAGGGTTATGCTAATTGTATAGATCATTACAAGGCTGTGAGATATAACATCGCTGGGGAATTTGAAGCTATTCATGGATTGAATAATTTCCATGACATGAGAAATTGAGTGAAACCACTGCTGTGTATTAGTGGTGATCCATGATTAATTGAAATAATCGAAGATTAGTCGAGATTAGTCGCAATGACAACATGACCAAGCAATCGATCATGTTTTCTCATAATTGAACACAAGCAATTTTGGAACATTAGTTTGCATTAATAATACTTATCACAAGGTTGGTTTTGTCCGTTACATTTCATAAGCACTACAAGCTAGTTCCAAGTCATGATTGAATTTATCTTAAAGACTCCAGAAAATTTATGTTCCTATCATACTGGTCATGCTTTAAAGATGTGAAATTTGCAAAAATCCGAAAGAACTAAATGTTTTGTCTTTATTTTTTGTGCATTAACAAACATAACCAGGAAACTTTGATAAATGACGCTAACCAATTATTTTTGATGATTGATCAGTTGTAATGAACCAATCATCAATTATGGGATTTGAACCAATTCCCAACACTACTGTGTATCCAAGACACACAATTAAACACATACATCACAGGCGGCGGGCATAAACAGGATAAATGTTATTCATGGCACACCAGTGGTCATGTGCTTATTGAGTACAAATCTGTGTTTCCAGACAAAGCTCCAGTGAGTAAGGGCATTGTGTGGCTGTCCTTGGCTACTTCCTTTGCCTTCTCCTTCCCACTACAGCATTACAAGAGCTACCTCCTGTACAACCCACAGCTACTCCTGGAGAAACACCAGGTAAGACGCAACACCACAGTGTACCTGTAAAACCCACAGGTGATGCTGGAGAAACACCAGGTAAGACACACCATCACAGTGTACCTGTACAACCCACAGCTACTCCTGGAGAAACACCAGGTAAGACACACCATCACAGTGTACCTGTACAACCCACAGCTACTCCTGGAGAAACACCAGGTAAGACGCAACACCTGTACAACCCACAGCTACTCCTGGAGAAACACCAGGTAAGACACACCACACCATCACAGTGTACCTGTACAACCCACAGCTACTCCTGGAGAAACACCAGGTAAGACACACCATCACAACACCACAGTGTGGAGAAACTGGTAAGGCGCACCCACAGGTGATGCTGGAGAAACACCAGGTAAGACGCAACACCACAGTGTACCTGTACAACCCACAGGTGATGCTGGAGAAACACCAGGTAAGACGCAACACCACAGTGTACCTGTACAACCCACAGGTGATGCTGGAGAAACACCAGGAAAGACACACCACCACAGTGTACCTGTAAACACCAGGTAAGACCCAACCCACAGCTACTCCTGGTGATGCTGGAGAAACACCAGGTAAGACACACCATCACAGTGTACCTGTAAAACCCACAGGTGATGCTGGAGAAACACCAGGTAAGACGCGAGCACACCACAGTGTACCTGTACAACCCACAGGTGCTGGAGAAACACCAGGTAAGATGCTGGAGAAAACCCACAGGTGATGCTGGGTAAACACCAGGTAAGACGCAGACACCACAGTGTACCTGTACAACCTACAGGTGATGCTGGAGAAACACCAGGTAAGACGCAGCACCACAGTGTACCTGTAAAACCCACAGGTGATGCTGGAGAAACACCAGGTAAGACGCAACACCACAGTGTACCTGTACAACCCACAGGTGATGCTGGAGAAACACCAGGTACAACCCACAGGTGATGCTGGAGAAACACCAGGTAAGACGCACATCACAGTGTACCTGTAAAACAATTCAGGTAAGTGATGCTGGAGTAAAACACCAGGTAAGGTACGCCGCGAGCACCACAGTGTACCTGTAGGTGATGCTGGAAAGGTAAAATTCTGACCCACAGGTGATGCTGGAGAAACACCAGGTAAGACGCAACACCACAGTGTACCTGTACAACCCACAGGTGATGCTGGAGAAACACCAGGTAAGACACACCATCACAGTGTACCTGTAAAACCCACAGGTACTGCTGGAGAAACACCAGGTAAGACGCAACACCACAGTGTACCTGTACAACCCACAGGTGATGCTGGAGAAACACCAGGTAAGATGCAACACCACATTGTACCTGTAAAACAAATGCCAAATTTTCCAGTGCTGAGTGTTATGTTGCAGATATGGCGGCTCCTCTCTTCTCGTGTGGCCTTCCTAGATCTCAAGGATCTGTTTGTGTGCTGCATGCTGGTCTATTACTTCAGGATCTTTGAGCGCAGATTTGGATCCAGAAAGTTTGTGGTATGTGATCTGCAGCATGTTTAACATCCTTGTTATTCCCACTACAGTTCTGACAAATTGTCCCGTCATGTATCAGCTGGTTTGTTGTGTGTTATCACAAGCTCCTTGTTATTCTTAGAAAAGTCTTTACCAATTGACATGCATAGTATATGCATCAGCAGGTTAATCTTTCAAAGTCTGTTGTTGCAGTCTGTATGAAACACTTTGGAGTCTCTAAGTCTAAGTCTGTTGTTGCAGTCTGTATGAAACACTTTGGAGTCTCTAAGTCTAAGTCTGTTGTTGCAGTCTGTATGAAACACTTTGGAGTCTCTAAGTCTAAGTCTGTTGTTGCAGTCTGTATGAAACACTTTGGAGTCTCTAAGTCTAAGTCTGTTGTTGCAGTCTGTATGAAACACTTTGGAGTCTCTAAGTCTAAGTCTGTTGTTGCAGTCTGTATGAAACACTTTGGAGTCTCTAAGTCTAAGTCTGTTGTTGCAGTCTGTATGAAACACTTTGGAGTCTCTAAGTCTAAGTCTGTTGTTGCAGTCTGTATGAAACACTTTGGAGTCTCTAAGTCTAAGTCTGTTGTTGCACTCTGTATGAAACACTTTGGTTGTTGCAGTCTGTAGTCTCTAAGTCTAAGTCTGTTGTTGCAGTCTGTATGAAACACTTTGGAGTCTCTAAGTCTAAGTCTGTTGTTGCAGTCTGTATGAAACACTTTGGAGTCTCTAAGTCTAAGTCTGTTGTTGCAGTCTGTATGAAACACTTTGGAGTCTCTAAGTCTAAGTCTGTTGTTGCAGTCTGTATGAAACACTTTGGAGTCTCTAAGTCTAAGTCTGTTGTTGCAGTCTGTATGAAACACTTTGGAGTCTCTAAGTCTAAGTATGACTATGCATTTTGAATTTTCGCCTCAGTATGTTTACTTGCAATAATCAGTAGAGCTGCATCGATTCATCCAAACTTCGATTCGATTTGATTTTTTATATTGGCCCTCAATTCGATCATTTTCGATTCGATTCTTCATACAAGTAAAAACATCAGATTTCATTTTACTGCCAGAGTCGGCTTTTTTAGCATGAAATCCATCATCAACTTGGTGCTGGCTACTTACAACAATTCTCGTTGAATAATTAGCCAGGCGTCCACCAATCACGTTTCGCCTTATTTAAGCGCTCAAAACTGCTCGAGTTGGTGTCAAAATTACGTTCTGGCTGTGTGGAAATAAGTGAAATTATTCAAGTATTGAATCGAAATAGTGATAATGGTTATCAAAAATGAATCTAAGGTGTCAGATTCGATGTTCGAGGAATCTAACTGAATCTTTGCAGCCCTATTAATCAGTCTTACTTGTCCAGAAGAAACTGGACTCTGACTTCACACTGGTGACTTGTGTTATTTGGAGACCACTAATACTTCTGGCATGTTTGGTCTCTCGTAGATTTCCTGTGTACTCTCTGAGATAAACATGACAGGATGAGATCAGCAATATTCCTGTTGTGTCCTCCCAACTCTTTCCTAGTTTTGTTTTCACCTTTCCACTAGCGCACCATAAATATCTGTGGGCACAGATGGCCTGCTGGCCTGAGATACCACAAGCTGTTGTGTGGAGTTATGTCCCCTTGATTGTGTATTTTGATTGCCCAGAATCCTATGATCATGGCTTTGTATTGCCCAGAAACGTTTGACTGTGGTTTAAATTCCCCTGATTGTATGTTTCAGTCCTACCTGATTGCCTCTGGGGCACTGGCCTGTGGGGTGGAGGTCGGGTCATTGTGGGCATGTCAGCATCTGGAGATATCTGTGGAGAATCTCCCCACAGGACCGTAAGGAACACTGCTCACTTCTCAGTCAGTCCGCCCAAATGTGACAGAGTAAATATGTGTTACCAAGGAACACTCACTAGTTTGTACATCCCAAAGACCATGTTGTAAGTGTTACAAGGAACACACACTAGTTTGTACGCCCGAAGACCATGTTGTAAGTGTGACAAGGAACACCCACTATTCTGTACGTCCCAAGACAATGTTGTAAGTGTGACAAGGAACACCTACTATTCTGTTAGTTCCAAGACCATGTTGTAAGTGTGACAAGGAACACCCACTATTCTGTACGTCCCAAGACAATGTTGTAAGTGTGACAAGGAACATCCACTATTCTGTTAGTTCCAAGACCATGTTGTAAGTGTGACAAGGAACACCCACTAGTTTGTATGTCCCAAGACCATGTTGTAAGTGTGACAAGGAACACCCACTAGTTTGTATGTCCCAAGACCATGTTGTAAGTGTGACAAGGAACACCCACTAGTTTGTATGTCCCAAGACAATGTTGTAAGTGTGACAAGGAACACCCACTAGTTTGTACGCCCGAAGACCATGTTGTAAGTGTGACAAGGAACACACACTGTTCTGTACGTTCCAAGACAATGTTGTAAGTGTGACAAGGAACACCAACTATTCTGTACGTTCCAAGACCATGTTGTAAGTGTGACAAGGAACACACACTATTCTGTACGTTCCAAGACAATGTTGTAAGTGTGACAAGGAACACCCACTATTCTGTTAGTTCCAAGACCATGTTGTAAGTGTGACAAGGAGCACCCACTATTCTGTTAGTTCAAAGACCATGTTGTAAGTGTGACAACAACTTTCATCATCCTTTTGAAATGAAGAGGTGTTGCTTGAATAGCTGACTGTATAGTATACTGTGAATTTGCCACTGTTAATCTTTCATCTAGGATCTGCTTTGTGTTTCCGCTGTTCGTGCCGTATTACTTTGATATTCCACGCGTTGCCATGACTCACATTCTGGGTGTGCCTGTCACTGGGAAGACGCTGACGTACATCCTTGGTCTACAGGTGAGTAGGCTCCATAGAGAGTTATCAGATGTCTTAGGCACCATAGAGTATTATCAGGTGGTGTTAGGCTCCATAGAGTGTTATCAGATGTCTTAGGCATCATAGAGTGTTATCAGGTGGTGTTAGGCACCATAGAGAGTTATCAAGTGGTGTTAGGCCCCATAGAGAGTTATCAGATGTCTTAGGCACCATAGAGAGTTTTCAGGTGGTGTTAGGCACCATAGAGCGTTATCAGATGGTGTTAAGCACCATAGAGAGTTATCAGGTGGTGTTAGGCACCATAGAGTGTTATCAGATGGTGTTAGGCACCATAGAGACTTATCAGATGTCTTAGGCACCATAGAGAGTTTTCGGGTGGTGTTAGACACCATAGAGAGTTATCAGATGGTGTTAGGCACCATAGAGAGTTATCAGATGTCTTAGGCACCATAGAGAGTTATCAGTTGGTGTTAGGCACCATAGAGAGTTATCAGATGTCTTAGGCACCATAGAGTGTTATCAGATGGTGTTAGGCACCATAGAGAGTTCTCAGTTGGTGTTAGGCACCATAGAGAGATATATTAGATGGTGTTAGGCACCATAGAGAGTTATCAGATGGTGTTAGGCACCATAGAGAGTTATCAGTTGATGTTAGGCACCATAGAGACATATATTAGATGGTGTTAGGCACCATAGAGAGTTATCAGTTGGTGTTAGGCACCATAGAGAGTTATCAGATGGTGTTAGGCACCATAGAGAGTTATCAGATGGTCTTAGGCACCACAGAGAGTTATCAGTTGGTGTTAGGCACCATAGAGAGTTATCAGTTGGTCTTAGGCACCATAGAGAGTTATCAGATGGTCTTAGGCACCATAAAGAGCAGGAGTTTTCCTTGAGTCCTTTATTTGAGGTGAGTAGGCTCCATAGAGAGTTATCAGAAGTCTAAGGCACCATAGAGTGTTATCAGGTGGTGTTAGGCACCATAGAGAGTTATCAGATGTCGTAGGCACCATAGAGAGTTATCAGTTGGTGTTAGGCACCATAGAGAGTTTTCAGGGGGTGTTAGGCACCATAGAGTGTTATCAGATGGTGTTAGGCACCATAGAGAGTTATCATTGGTGTTAGGCACCATAGAGAGTTTTCAGGTGGTGTTAGGCACCATAGAGTGTTATCAGATGGTGTTAGGCACAATAGAGAGTTATCAGATGGTGTTAGGCACAATAGAGAGTTATCAGATGGTGTTAGGCACAATAGAGAGTTATCAGATGTCTTAGGCACCATAGAGAGTTATCAGATGGTGTTAGGCACCATAGAGAGTTTTCAGGTGGTGTTAGGCACCATAGAGTGTTATCAGATGGTGTTAGGCACCATAGAGAGTTATCAGATGGTGTTAGACACCATAGAGAGTTTTCAGGTGGTGTTAGGCACCATAGAGAGTTATCAGATGGTGTTAGGCACAATAGAGAGTTATCAGATGGTGTTAGGCACAATAGAGCGTTATCAGATGGTGTTAGGCACAATAGAGAGTTATCAGATGGTGTTAGGCACCATAGAGAGTTATCAGATGTCTTAGGCACAATAGAGAGTTATCAGTTGGTGTTAGGCACCATAGAGATATATATTAGATGGTGTTAGGCACCATAGAGAGTTATCAGATGTCTTAGGCACAATAGAGAGTTATCAGTTGGTGTTAGGCACCATAGAGATATATATTAGATGGTGTTAGGCACCATAGAGTGTTATCAGATGGTGTTAGGCACCATAGAGAGTTATCAGATGGTGTTAGGCACCAGAGAGCTGTAACAGTTGGTGTTAGGCACCATAGAGAGTTATCAGATGAAGTTAGGCACCATAGAGAGTTATCAGTTGGTGTTAGGCACCATAGAGAGTTATCAGTTGGTGTTAGGCACCATAGAGAGTTATCAGTTGGTCTTAGGAACCATAGAGAGTTATCAGTTGGTGTTAGGAACCATAGAGAGTTATCAGTTGGTGTTAGGCACCATAGAGAGTTATCAGTTGGTGTTTGGCACCATAGAGAGTTATCAGTTGGTGTTAGGCACCATAGAGAGTTATCAGTTGGTCTTAGGAACCATAGAGAGTTATCAGTTGGTGTTAGGCACCATAAAGAGTTATCAGTTGGTCTTAGGAACCATAGAGAGTTATCAGATGGTCTTAGGCACCATAAAGAGCAGGAATTTTCCTTGAGTCCTGTATTTGAGGTTCCCTGGGACTCATACTCTTAATTTTCAGGGGTCCTGCACTATACAGTGGGGTTCCAGACACATAAATTAGTTATATTTTTCCTTATCCTGACTCATGCTCTTTTGCTTGTCTTCTTCTTCTTGCGAACATAGTGGAACACTTGTATCTCCTTAATTGAAGCTCCCTTCAATGTAAAATCACTATTTGGTACTCACCAAGAGTTGCCTCCCTTTGCCCTTTGCGCGGGAACAGGTGTCGCCACCCTCTGGCCTCATGCTTCACTCTCTCCTTCTTCGCCCAGTGAGCAGGATGTGAGAGCGCCTGTGTCTCCTTACACACTATATCCTTTGGTTTTCTTAGTTAATTACCTCTTATAGGTTACTATAGAGGTATAGCTAGTATCCTTCATTAATTTGTATTGATAATTAATCGTATTTCTACTGTTTATTCAAGTGAGTTCGTGATTGTTCAGCTAGTATTACGTTGATGAAAATCTGTATTATTTGTAGATTACGTTTTCTGCTGCTGATCCGCATGTATTATGCCCTAGTTGTTCTACCTTGTCGCGCTGATTCACGTGCAGTTACTGCATTAATTTAACTAATTCTGCTTTTAATAAATACCATCTTTGCGTCTTGAGACGTGCTGCAGATAGGTCACGCAAACAAGGGTTAGACATGGCCGATACATCGGATTCCCCATCCAGTCAGCTGCTGTCGATCGACCCCCTCCCGTCTGGTGTTCTGCTAGAGACCCCATCGGAAGAGGGGCGTGGGATGCAGTCCGTCACCTCTAAGAAGCGTCCGGCCTCCCCAGACATCCCGTCATCGCAGCTAAAGTCCAAGAGGGCCTCGACGTCTTCTCAACGCAGACTTCGTACCCCCAGGGCAGCGTCTACCTCCAAAGGGAAGTCTACGAAGTCGTCAAGAACTTTCTCAGCCGAGATCATTCCAGCCGCAGAACTGGGCCTCCACGATGATCAGCCGATCATCATCCCCGACATACGCCACAAGAAGCGACCGGTGACAGCTACAGTGACTTCAGCAGAGATCACCATGCAGCCTGATGCCTCTACACTGATGTCAGACGAAATCCCTGAGGGCCCGACCGTTAACATCGCAGAGAAGGCACCGACTACATCGTCGCAGACCATCCCAGATGAACTAATGCGGCAAATCATGGTCATGATGGAGGGCCACTACAGACTGGAGAAGCAGCCAACCCAGGTAGACGACACACCAGAGGCACCCCCCGTCAACGTACCAGCCACAACGATGCCACCTTCGCGAAGGAAGTCACAGACCACCTCGTCGAAGGACCCAGATGTACAGCCTTTGCGAAGGCCTTCGCGAAGGCGGGATAGATCATCACCTTCCTCGGCTTCATCCTTAGATGCGGACTCAGACCACCAGACCTCACGGAAGCCTTCGCGAAGGTCATATCGCCGTTCCCCAGGACCGGACGCAGAGGAAGCTTCGCGAAGGACGCCTGAACCCAGATCGTCATCGTCCATAAGGACATCGAGGGACTACACAAGAGCTTCGCGAAGCTATCAACATTCTCCCCACAGGTCTCCGAGAAGGTCAACCCATAGACGTAGATCACCAAGACGATCTCCTCGCCGTTCACCACGCCGATCTCCGCGTACATCACCACGTCGATCACCTTACAGGTCACCACACAGGTCTGCACACAAGTCTACAGCCAGGTCTCCACAAGTATCACCCGACATAGAGATAGAATCTCACAGTCCACCATCAGAAGAGCACCAACCTCTCATCAGTGATGCTGGAATAGAAGATGATAGAGGAATCATTTTTTCAGATGCAGAAATACGATATTGGATGGTAAACAACCTAGATCTCTCATCACCTTCCAAGAGTGGCAATTCGGCGCAGACATACCTGATGAAGGAAGACGATGCAGATGCCATCACCCTACCTCCGATCGACCCGATTGCTGCGGTACCACAGAATCTTGACACAGCATTCCATAAAGCCACGAAAGTTCAGACACCACATCTACCAAACTTTCACGCCAAGAAGTTCTCCACGCACAACATGGACCCCTTCTTCAAGGCTCAAGACATCAATGAAAACTACAAACTGATCAGCGATGTCAAGAATAAGAACTACAAGATTGACGATCGCAAATTGGTTCAGATAGAAACCATGACGAGACGCATGTTCTTTGGTCTAAATAGATCTAGAACGATCAATGAGACACTTATCACCAGATTTCGTAATACGACCTCTGAAGATGATAGGATGATATACTCGGCCCTACTGATGCAAAAGAAGGACCAGCAGTTCCTAACGGATCATCTCACATCTGTCTCAGCAGCACTGACCCTAGCTCGTCGTCAAGGCCTCCTCGCTTCCTGCAACTGGGGTGAGAACTTTACAGCTCCACTCTATACAGCCCCGTGGTCTTCCCCATCCATCTTTGATGGAGGAATAGACAACGTCTCCAAGGAAGTCACTAAGGATTCCAGAGAAGTCCTTATGATTAAATCGATGGACACGCTAGCCAGCGTCATCAGACAGACTTCACAAAGATACTCAGGGAGATCTAAATTCACTGGTCTACAGAGAGCACGGGATAGGAAGATAGCCAGCTCCAGGGGAAAAGATTCTTTTCGTTGCCCATATGGCAACTATAGAGGAGGGTCAGGAAGAGGCAGGACACCCAGAGGTTCCCGCAACTATAAACGCTGAAAGACAGGTTCGGAACGACTGGAGTCTTCCACCCCCAGCCGTTCCAGTACAACCGTCACAAGTGGGTGGATGCCTCCAACTACACTGGGAAAACTGGGGAATGTTACAAGACCCTTATGTCTCCAACATTCTTCAACACGGATTTCGTATCCCACTACAGGCCAAGCCTCCGCTGACAGTCAACCCTCACAAGTTCGACTTACAGGCTCAACAACTACCAAAGTTAAGAGAGGCTGTTACATCACTCCTAACCAAGCAGGCCATAGAAGTACTAGATCAACTAAACATCGAACCAGGTTTCTACTCCCCAGTTTTCCTAGTACCCAAGAAAAACTCCAAGGAGAAATACAGACTCATTTACAACATGAGCTTTTTCAACAGGAATTATCTACGCAAACCACCAAAGTTTCGCATGATACATCTACCTCAGTTACGGCAGTTGATTCGCCCCATGGATTACATGGGCAGTATAGATCTACAGGACGCATATCTACACATCCCGATACATCCCGAATTCAGGAAATACCTACGGTTTACACTAGACGGGCTACATTACCAGTGGAAAGTACTCCCATTCGGAATATCATCAGCCCCCTGGCTATTCACGAGGATAACGAAACCGATTATCACCTATCTACATCGTCAAGGGCTACGCAGTGCGTTTTACCTCGACGACGGGATACAAGTAGATCAAGATCCACAGCGTCTCGAACTACAGTTAAACTACATCATAAAGCTACTAACACAGCTGGGATGGTTAGTAAACTTACTCAAGTCGGACCTAGTACCATCGCAAGATCTGCAGTTCCTAGGCATTCGATTTATCACGAATCTCAACCGTATCGTCGTACCAGAAGACCGTTGGCTCAAGATCCAACAGACCATTCCACCAGCTCTACTCTCTCCATTACCACTTCGACAGTGGCAGAGCCTGTTAGGTCTCCTCACATCAGCTCAAGACATGACAGTCAGAGGCAGATTACAGTTACGTCCCTTACAGGTCTTCATCAATGCACATCTCGACGACCTACAACCATTCAGTCTACCGAAACATCTCAGACCTCATCTACTATGGTGGACCAAGAAATCGAATGTCTGAGAAGGGATTTGTTT
Source organism: Haliotis rubra (assembly GCF_003918875.1). Lineage (NCBI taxonomy): Eukaryota > Metazoa > Mollusca > Gastropoda > Lepetellida > Haliotidae > Haliotis > Haliotis rubra. Next base: position 864,140 of record NW_025767041.1, read on the forward strand.
AGCAGAGCAGGAATTCAAAACCCATCTATATGTAGACGCGTCGCTCCAAGGTTGGGGAGCTCATCTCGCCAACCGGACGGCATCAGGGTTATGGAATCAGCAAGAAAGCAAGCTCCATATAAACATGTTAGAGATGAAAGCTGTAATCAACGCCATACTGCATTGGAGCACCATTCTACAAAATGCGCACCTAATGATTCATACCGACAACTCGACAGTGGCGTTCTATGTGAACAGACAAGGCTCAACGAGATCACTGAACCTTTTGACTTTAAGCTTTCAACTGTTCGATCTAATCCACGATCTAAATCTACATGTCAGAGCATGTCACATTCCCGGAGCCAGGAATGTACTAGCAGACGCACTCTCTCGACCACATCAACCATCACCAACAGAATGGATGCTCAATACAGAAATCTTTGCACAGATAATCAAGCAAATAGGAGCGCCGCTAGTAGATCTATTAGCCACCGCGATTCAACAATCAGCTACCGACATTATTCGTGTCACCAGTCCCAGACCCACAAGCATGGGCAACGGACTTCTAAGCATATCCTGGGAAGGCCTCAATGCGTGCGGCGTTTCGCGCCAGCAATAATACCTCAAGTGTTACAGAAAATCAGACAAACACAGAGCCTACAACTCACTTTGGTACAGCTACTGGCGGCCAGAAAGTGGATTCCCATTCTAATTCAAGAAATCGGTCAACCAACACTAGAGCTACCCAAAGCTCAAATCTATTAATACATCCACACACCAAACAGGTGCACGGAAGCCCAGAAGTATTCCAACTTCAATGCATGGACTGTATTAAAATGTGTTTAAACAAGAGAGGGTATTCAACCAGAGTGGCAAAGCGGTCACGCTTGCCTTCACGCTATTCTACCGTAACTTGCAATACGGCGACAAAGTGGCACAGTTTGAAAATTACGCAGCAAATAAAGGGATTTACAGCGAGAGATGCTACTCATCCACAAGTGGCAGATTATTTGTGTTACCTACGACAAAACAAACATTTAAAAGGCTCAACATTGTCAACATATCTTGCCGCGCTTAGTTCTGTGATTACTATGAGAACGGGTGTCAAATTGACTAAGACCCCAGAGTTACTGGCCTTACTACGTGCTTTCCGATTGGAGGACCAAAAGCGGAAGTTCCACGCCCCAGCTTGGGATCTGAATGTAGTGCTACAACACCTCACACAAGTGAGGCTTATGAACCGTTGGAATCGACAACCTTTGAATTTCTCTCACAGAAAACACTGTTCCTGTTATCTCTAGCCACGGCAGCCAGAATGTCAGAAATTCACGCTCTAGATTATGAGAGGATACAGTTTGATGACAATCAAAACACAGCACACCTGGGATTAAGATGGGATTTCATCGCCAAAAATCAACTACCAGGTCAACCAGACAGGTTATTTCACGTCCCTGCACTATCTTCGATTCTCGGATCTCAAGATACACTGGACTTATCACTATGTCCAGTCAGAGCTCTCAAAATCTATTTACGACGTTCCAAAACAAGGGGAAGATTTCTCAAACGATTATTCATCCCCTTATCGGCAACAACTCAGACAGAAGTCTCTCGTACCACCATATCTATATGGATAAGGACTGTCATACTTAGCGCCTACAAGGCAGCAGGCTTGGACCCTCCAACAGCATCAAATCCCCATGAGATCAGGGCATTGGCTTCCACTCTTGCCCTACACGGTAACTGTTCATTGAATACAATTATGGAAGGATGCTTTTGGAAATCTAACATGGTGTTTGCTAATCACTATCTGAGAGATATCACCACCGAGGACGTCTCTCGCATTCACCATTTCGGTCCCTTGGTCCTCGCACAGCAGCTGACAGTCCCTCGTAGGCGTTAAATTTTACTCCCACGAGATTATTATGTATAGTTATACATACATTATCTAGCTTATATCTCTACGGAGTTCTAGGGCTATGTATATACTTAGCTTAGGTTTACTCAGCCTTAAGCTTATACTGATGATTATGTTCAGTTGTACAGCTTCTCTATCAGAGTCGCTTTTATATCCATTTATAATATCTTAGTATATTAGTATTGTAATACCCCAGTTATGACATATATAATCTATGGCTTATTATATAGAGGAAATATCTTAAGTCAATGCCTTTATGAAGTTCCCATAAGGGGGTTATTACAGTTATAGCTATATAAATCACTAATTATAAATCCAAAGTATTCTGTTCTTCCCACCTCCGTTTCCGTAGGATTCTACAAGCAAAAGAGCATGAGTCAGGATAAGGAAAAATATGTAATTTTTAGAGTAAAATTGATATTTTATACTTATCCTGACTCATGAGGTAAGCCATCCCATCCTCCCCACATAACACTTTGGATTTCCCTGTAAATTCAAGTGTTGGGCAAAGGGCAAAGGGCAAAGGGAGGCAACTCTTGGTGAGTACCAATTAGTGATTTTACATTGAAGGGAGCTTCAATTAAGGAGATACAAGTGTTCCACTATGTTCGCAAGAAGAAGAAGACAAGCAAAAGAGCATGAGTCAGGATAAGTATAAAATATCAATTTTACTCCAAAAATTACATTATTAATACTGTGTTGTAATATTGTTGTAATTCAGTTACTGTGTATCAGGATCATCACATTGTTACAGGAATTCAATTCTAGTAGCAAACTCAGTGATAACCTATTGTTACTTCATTGAAATTTTACAAAAAGTGGACTTTTTCTGTGTCCCCGTGGATGCGCTATTAAATTTTGCTGCGTCCATTGTCAATTTTTATGCGTATAGGACACAAGAATTCGCCTCCTGTAAATCCCTGATAATGAGTTATCAGATGGTTTTAGGCAATTAGAAATTATAAAGTCAAGACTAAGGCTTGAGATGAATTGCAGACAAGGTGTTGCTCTTACATAATTGTAAAGTAATTATGCAGATTCATGACCTGTTTATTCCTAATGCCACTTGCTTTGTTTGATTTCTGAGCACATAATGATTCTGTCATCAGGTAGCAAGTCCAACATTTGAGACAAGACTTGTCGCAGTCTGTGGAATTGTAAGTCTAACGTAAGCTACATCAATTCACGAGAAAGTAACATTGTTTTGATTTTAAGACATTCGTTATATATATACTCTTCAAGATACAAGAAACATGACATGCTGTTTTGGAGTGTTTTTACTGACTGCATATAACTGATTCAAACATGACATCATTGCTCAATTACGTTCACAAACGTGATTATCCAGAAAGTGTGTGGTAAAACCACAGAGGGCTATTGAAGCCACTTGGTCAGAGTTAAAATGTCAGTATCTGGTGTGACCACCATGAGCATCGATAACAGCTTGTCAGCTGCAGCCCATAGAACAATGGAGATGCCGAACTGTGTCTTGGGGAAATTACACTGGCGCAAGCGTCGATCAAGAGTATCCCATAGATGTTTAATGGGGGGACAAATCGGGTGACCGAGAAGGCCATGGTAACACCTGAACGTTGTTTTGCTGGAGGAAGTCCTGGCAAACACATGAAGTCGAGCATTGTCATACTGGAAAGATCCACTGTTGACATTGATAAAGGGAACAGTGTGACATTGCAAAACCCCATTCAATGCACCTGCCACTTGTTCCACAACCAAATCTGTCGACCTGCTGTACACAGTTATCAGCGTAACATTCGTTCCGACGTCTTAATGCACATGAATGTCCATCATCATGTCTGAGAAGAAACTGAGACTTATCTGAGAACAAAATTGTCTACCAACTTGCCAGCAGCCATCTCACTCCTTGTCTGCACTTCTGTAGACATTCAACTCTGTGACTTTGTGTCAAGACGTTACATCGAACTGGTCTTCTGGAAAAATGTCAGGCTTCTCGAAGCTGATTGCTCACTGTCTGGTCAGAGATTCATTGCAGTCAATGGATCTGGGTTGTTGTGAATGTTGCGGTCGTGGTGCATGAACGAAGATGTCTCAACCGGATGTAGCGATCCAGGGCGGCGGTGGTAACTCTAGGTGGACCTGACCTGGGTCCGTCATTAACATTCCCAATATTGTTGTATTGGTTCCATAGGTTTGAGATGGTCTGTCTGGACACGCCAAAGTGCCTTGCCACCTCATGCTGCGATGTCCGTCCTTGTAAGCAGCCGCTGGCATTGTGTCGTTGAGCTTCTGTCAGTCTTGGCATTCTTTTGTCGCCAGTAGTGTCTTAAAGCAATACATGTGTAGACAGTCAGAGACTTCAGTTCGGGGTGATACACAATTTCATGAGGCACATGCATTTCATATTGGGTGCGATTTTAGCGATTCACTACAAATGTGAGTTTAACGTTAGGTTTTTTGTTCAGCGATTCTTTTTTTAAATGTTTTGTTGTCGGCAACCATTCCATGTTGGAATTCAGTATGGATTGGTTTGTGTCAAATATTTTCCTAAAAATTCAAATTGTTCCTATGTCAAGTTTCTTTCTTTGAAGAGTATGCATTGTTTTTATGTGTAAACACAGGGCATGCAATGTTTCCTGGAATATGTTGTTGTTTTTGGAGACATTCAATTTGCTGACATACACAGAAAGACATGCCAAGGAGACAGGTCAAGTGTTACTGTAGGCCCTCCTGCTTCTGGTAAGGACGGGCTTCTTTGTAGATATATCCTACAATGATATTAAAAATTGGTTACAAAATATAAATATACTCCACTCAAAAAAAAATAAGCAACAAATATTTTCAGTGTAATATCTTTATCAATTTTGATAGAGATTTATGCCGACATGTTACTGAAAGGTAAATATTCAAAGAATACATACCCTTTAGTGACTGTCAAATTGATTTATCTGATAACATTGGCAACATCACCCGAACACAACCACCCTCAGAAACAACATGCAACATGTGTGGCATGAATGTGCTCTACTCTTCACACATGCACTCTGATTGGTTAAAACCTACCTGTCATCATTCCTCTGGTACAACAAGCGGGTCCTAACTTCATGGTTATGGATGATAATGCCTGTACATGGATGATAATGCCTGAGAAAGAGTTGTTAACGATTTTGCTTAGATCAACAAAATCACACATATGGACTGGCCTGCAAGGTCACTTGATCTTTATCCCATTGAACATGCTTGGGACATTATTGGAAGTCGTGTTTACAGTCTCCATGTTCACCTCCAGACTCTGAATGACCTTGAGCAGGCGTTACAGAGAGAATGGCAGAACAGTCCACAACAGCAACTTTAAAGGCTCATTTGGTCAATGCAAAGATGTGTAGAAGCTTGCATTTGTGATCATGGTCGTCATAAGCATTACTGAACACTGCTTCACTGTGCAAAACTGACTTGAACCTTAATGTTAACATTTTGCTCCATCAATGCAGCACATTTTGCACGACTGTTTCACAGGTACATGCTTTTGATGATTTGTAAGTCTATCATTACTCATTACCATTTCATTTCATTTTGTTAATTGTATGTACATGTTTCACCTTTCTATTGCATCATTACATGATTTGCAATTTCAACAAATGAAAATGCAATGAGACTACAAATTTGTGTTGCTTAACTTATTGTGAGGAGTATTCTTTGTGGATAATCCATGTTTTATCTGACCTAGATTGGTGGCTTGTTGTGGAGACTGAACTTCCTGAAAGTGAAGTCCCTAGTGGTGATCCCGCGGTGTGTGGCCTCCATGCTGGATGCCACGCTAGGACGGGTACTACAGTCGCCACCCCCGAAGACGCCAGAGCTGCCAATGGGTGCCACCCTGGAGCTGCAGAGACAAGAGCAGTTAGATCGACTGGAACAGCAGATGGTCATGGCCTTTCAGAACTCACAGCCAGCCCACCGCCCTAACATCGATATTCCCAGGCCACAGCCATTGGTGCGTTTTCTTGCTATTAATACCAGATCAAGTTCTACCAAGCCATATGAGCTGCTACAATGCTACCTGGGCATGTAAGAAAACAATGAACATGGTTTGAAATCCCAGATTCACCCTATTTATGTCTCTTGGTTGGTCGGGGTGATGGGTAGCCGAGTGGTTAAAGCATTTGCTTGTCACGCCGAAGAACCAGGTTCGATTCCCTACATTGGTACTATGTGCAAAACCCATTTCTGGTGTGTCCTGCTGTGATATTGCTTAAATATTGCTAAAAGCGGTGTTAAACAAACTCACTCACTCACTTCTTGGTTGGTCAGCTTCATGCTTCTTGGTCTTCACCGAGTAGTAACATCCCAGCTCAGCATCATCATGATCATTTCCCTCATCACATGCCCGTATTTACATGCTGTCAACAACTATATCACATGCCCGTATTTACATGCTGTCAACAACTATATCACATGCCCGTATTTACATGCTGTCAACAACTATATCACATGCCCGTATTTACATGCTGTCAACAACTATATCACATGCCCGTATTTACATGCTGTCAACAACTATATCACATGCCCGTATTTACATGCTGTCAACAACTATATCACATGCCCGTATTTACATGCTGTCAACAACTATATCACATGCCCGTATTTACATGCTGTCAACAACTATATCACATGCCCGTATTTACATGCTGTCAACAACTATATCACTTACATGCTGGTCAATCAACTATATCACATGCCTGTATTTACATGCTGTCAACAACTATATCACATGCCTGTATTTACATGCTGTCAACAACTATATCACATGCCCGTATTTACATGCTGTCAACAACTATATCACATGCCTGTATTTACATGCTGTCAACAACTATATCACATGCCTGTATTTACATGCTGTCAACAACTATATCACATGCCTGTATTTACATGCTGTCAACAACTATATCACATGCCTGTATTTACATGCTGTCAACAACTATATCACATGCCCGCCTGTATTTACATGCTGTCAACAACTATATCATTCTGAAGCAAAAGGTGAGTGCGTCATGCCAACATCAGCAATATTCCGACTATAAATTGACACAATTTATACAGACCGCCGCCATATAGCTGGAATATTGCTGTATGCCGCGTTAACTAGCAAACCAATTGACAACAACCTAAACTTGGGTTACAGCCAGAGTGTGAAGATGAGAAGCATAGTTATAGCCGGGGCCTACTTTCACGAAGTACTTTTACTAAGGTTAACCTTAACTGCCATTCTATAACATTGCACTAAGGTTACCTTAGTGACTTAAGATCCTCACCTTAGTGCTTGGGGCCTCCTTTTACAAGGCACAAAGGTGATCGTAAGTCACCAAGGTAACCTTAATGTAATGTTATAGAATGGGAGTTAAGGTTAACCTTAGTACAGGTGTTTGGTGAATGGATCCCCTGGTGGGTTGGCAATACAGCTACCCTGTTAAGGTTCCTTTATAGTCATGCCAGTAACTCCTACTTTCTTGTCCTTACAGAACGTAGCAAATGGGCCTGGTATATTTGGAAACCCAGACTTTCTGTTACCACCTGGCTTGCGTCAACGGAATAATATGGGTAGGTACATAAGTGTATGCCAAGGACTAACATATTGTGCGTTTGTTTGATGCTGATGGTAAATCATCCTCGATAATCTCCAGGGTATACGTTCCGATAAATCTTCTCTATACCCTGGATGCATCTACGTCTCGAGCAGGTGATTTTATTACCTCCCTTGCTGGCTCCGCAGGTGATTCAGATATTACAACCGGAGCTCCACTTTGCAAAGGCAGTTGCAGCAGCGAGATTCTCAGTTCCTCAGATACACCTATATATATGAATTGACAGCCAAGTTTAGTTTCCAAAGCGTAGATAAAAATATGCCAACCAAGGGAGGTAATAAAATCATCGGCTCAAGCTGTAGATGCATCCAGGGGATAGTGGAGATTTGTCTCATGTTACTGAGGGTGATTTGTTTATGATTAATTTCATGGCTGACCATAGTGCGGTGAGAAAAGATTTGTCTTCTGATGAGACTTTGAAAAGCAGTAGTGTGTACAAATTGCAATGATCTCTAATGGACTGACTTCTGAAGGAAATCTGGTTGTAGAGTGTAGTAATAATATGCCAGTATATGCAATCTACGTGACCTTGATTGGTTGTCCCAGTCTTCAGAGCTGGTGAGACACAAGTAAAATGTGTCTGTTGTTGCCCATGGGACTTTTGCTAGAACTCTTGATCCTAGCCGAGAAATGTGTGCTCGGATGACCAAGATAGACTCAGAGAAAGTAATAATTGAGTCACCAGAGTATTGTTAACCCACCCTTCGAGCAATGTGGAACTTCAAACGTCTTGTTGTCATTCAGCAGATGCTGTCCCCACGGACAACCACAACTCGGCCTCTGACCTCTCAGGTCCACAGCTGGAGGAACAGGTCAGTACACTTATCATGTGAAGGTCATCACATGTCATCCAGCATGTCATCCTGTCTCATTCAGCATGACATCATATTTCATCCAGCATGTCATCATATCTCATCCAGCATGTCATCATATCTCATCCAGCATGTCATCTTATCTCGACTTGCACAGCAATGTCGGCTACCCTTTAGTCAAAACCGGTCACGTGCCATAGGTATATTTTTCTATGTTGAACTGGACCAGGCGCATCCCTAGCAACAACATACTGCCAAGAGTTATCTCCCTTGTTTGCATTGTTTGTAACGCTTGATCAAGGGATTTTGACAATGAAGCGTTTAGCATCTCATAGTGTCGAGGAAATTGATGAAAAACGGAAAGAAGTTACATTCCCAAAGCACTGTCAAGGCAAATGATCAGAGTTCACGACTTTTAAAGGAATATCTAAAAGAAAAGGGTGAGAATGAACATTTCGAAGATTTTGATCAAGCCACTTTGAATGGTGTTCTTGTCAATTTTAACCTAGATGTCAGACAGACTGACGGATCGCAATACACAGTGAACTCTCTAGAGAGTATTAGGCATGGACTCAACCATTATTTGAAATCTCCCCCTTGTAATAAGGAGTTTGATATTGTAAAAGTTAAGGAGTTTGTGAAAGCGAATGACTCATTTCGGTCCGCAGTGGCCGAATTGAAGAGAAATGGAAAGTAACTAATCACCATCCCTCGATCAGTGACATCGACCTACAGAAACTATATTCATCAACCTACATGAACCCAAACACACCAGTCAGCCTTCTAAACAAAGGTCAATTTGACATTAGACTGTACTTTTTTCGAAGAGGTGCTGAAAATATGTACATGATGAACAAGGATACATTCGAAATAACAAAGGATTCTAATGGAAGAAATTGTGTGAAAAAATGTGTGGATGAACTCACCAAAATCACCGTGAAAACGACAAGGAACTTGCATCCGCAATCATGCCTGAAAATCCCGATGATCCATCGTGCCCTGTCCCGTCATTCGCAATTTGGTATTTAACTCAGACACATGATAAATCTCCATATCAAACTCAGGTGGTTTAATGTCTCATCCAGCATGTCATCATATCTCATCCATGATCATGTCTCATCCAAATGTCATCATATCTCATCCAGCTTCATCATGTCTCATCCAGCATGTCATCATATCTCATCCAGCATGTCATCATGTCTCATCCAGCATGTCATCATGTCTCATCCAACATGTCATCATATCTCATCCAGCATGTCATCATGTCTCATCTCAACATGTCATCATATCTCATCCAGTCATCTTCATCATGTCTCATCCAGCATATGTCATATCTCATCATCTCATCCAGCATGTCATCATATGGCTCCAGATCCAGCATGTCTCATCCAGCATGTCATCATGTCATCATGTCTCAACATGTCATCATATCTCATCCAGCTTCATCATGTCTCATCATGTCTCATCCAGCATGTCATCATATCTCATCAAGCTTCATCATATCTCATCCAGCATGTCATCATGTCTCATCCAGCATGTCATCATGTCTCATCCAGCATGTCATCATATCTCATCCAGCATGTCATCATATCTCATCCAGCATGTCATCATATCTCATCCAGCAAGTTGTCATATCTCATCCAGCATGTTATCATGTTTCTCTAATCATGTCTCTCATGGAAGGGGTGGTCAAGTCTCTCAAGGCTCTCGTTATGGCTTCCATCCAGCAGGATCATCATTTTTTCTCTCTGTTTCTGTCTTTCAGACATGTGTTTCTCACGTGATGTCTGTGTGTCTGATCTCAAAGCAGCTGAGTGTACATGAGGGCTTGTTAGTGTTTGCTCCCAGTTATCTTTGCCCCTGCCTCTCCAGGTGGTGTCTCAACCTCACGACAGATGCTAGAGGCTTCTGATACTGCTCTGTCTCCTATTGCCCTGCCCATGAGTAACTGGATGACAATGCAGGATTAGGTCACTGAGTTTGAACTGAACTTTGAAGACATTTTTCATGATGTATTGTTAGTTTGGTATAGAGGCGTCTTCTCGGTGAGACAGCCATAGTCTGCAGCAAGAACTTTTCTCCTATATGTCTCCTTGATGTTACTGAGGGTCAAGGTAAGGTCAAAAGACAACATCCCCAAAACTTGTGTATACATAATGTCTTGAACATATTTAATTAATGTTTAATATGCTTGATATCTTGGCAGTCTATGGCTGAGATATCAAAGTCGAGGTCATTTAACTGGTAGTGCAAGTAACTCTGTATTTAGGTAGTTAGGGGTATTGACCTGTCTGTTTTGGAGTTATATGGCATTGGATCTTGTTTATTTGCAAATGATTTGATTGAGCAGAAGTTAAACATTCCAGTGTTTAGGTTTTCTAGATTCATGGGACTTGGAAGGAAAGTCATGTTTGTCACAGCCCTAATGTCAAAACCTATTGACAATTTAGGGCAGTCCCAAGTTTCAAATAAGATAGTTGTAAGGGGATCAAGGATCAGAAAAGAGTGTAAAATAGAAATGGAGTTATTGTAATGTATGATGTCATGTATTGTTGCTTATGCTGTCAACCACTAGTCCTGACCCACACACAGCCATCGATAGACTTGGAATGCTGGTGACTGACCCACACACAGCATCGATAGACTTGGAATGCTGGTGACTGACCCACACACACCATCGATAGACTTGGAATGCTGGTGACTGACCCACACACACCATCGATAGACTTGGAATGCTGGTGACTGACCCACACACAGCATCGATAGACTTGGAATGCTGGTGACTGACCCACACACACAGCATCGATAGACTTGGAATGCTGGTGACTGACCCACACACACCATCGATAGACTTGGAATGCTGGTGACTGACCCACACACACCATCGATAGACTTGGAATGCTGGTGACTGACCCACACACACCATCGATAGACTTGGAATGCTGGTGACTGACCCACACACCATCGATAGACTTGGAATGCTGGTGACTGACCCACACACACCATCGATAGACTTGGAATGCTGGTGACTGACCCACACACAGCATCGATAGACTTGGAATGCTGGTGACTGACCCACACACAGCATCGATAGACTTGGAATGCTGGTGACTGACCCACACACACCATCGATAGACTTGGAATGCTGGTGACTGACCCACACACACCATCGATAGACTTGGAATGCTGGTGACTGACCCACACACACCATCGATAGACTTGGAATGCTGGTGACTGACCCACACACACCATCGATAGACTTGGAATGCTGGTGACTGACCCACACACACCAACAATAGACTTGGAATGCTGGTGACTGACCCACACACACCATCGATAGACTTGGAATGCTTGTGACTGACCCACACACACCATCGATAGACTTGGAATGCTTGTGACTGACCCACACACACCATCGATAGACTTGGAATGCTGGTGACTGACCCACACACACCATTAAAAGACTTGGAATGCTGGTGACTGACCCACACACCATCGATAGACTTGGAATGCTTGTGACTGACCCACACACACACCATCGATAGACTTGGAATGCTTGTGACTGACCCAGACACACCATCGATAGACTTGGAATGCTGGTGACTGACCCACACACAGCATCGATAGACTTGGAATGCTGGTGACTGACCCACACACACATCGATAGACTTGGAATGCTGGTGACTGACCCACATCGATAGACTTGGAATGCTGGTGACTGACCCACACACACCATCGATAGACTTGGAATGCTGGTGACTGACCCACACACACCATCGATAGACTTGGAATGCTGGTGACTGACCCACACACACCATCGATAGACTTGGGAATGCTGGTGACTGACCCACACACATCGCATCGATAGACTTGGAATGCTGGTGACTGACACACACACCATCGATAGACTTGGAATGCTGGTGACTGACCCACAGACACCATCGATAGACTTGGAATGCTGGTGACTGACCCACACACACCATCGATAGACTTGGAATGCTGGTGACTGACCCACACACACCATCGATAGACTTGGAATGCTGGTGACTGACCCACACACACATCGATAGACTTGGAATGCTGGTGACTGACCCACACACACCATCGATAGACTTGGAATGCTGGTGACTGACCCATCGATAGAGCTTGGGATGCTGGTGACTGGACACACACATCGATGGACTTGGAATGCTTGTGACTGACACCATCGATAGACTTGGAATGCTGGTGACTGACCCACACACACCATCGATAGACTTGGAATGCTGGTGACTGACCCACACACACCATCGATAGACTTGGAATGCTGGTGACTGACACACACACACCATCGATAGACTTGGAATGCTGGTGACTGACACACACACCATCGATAGACTTGGAATGCTGGTGACTGACCCACACACACCATCGATAGACTTGGAATGCTGGTGACTGACCCACACACACCATCGATAGACTTGGAATGCTGGTGACTGACCCACAGACACCATTGATAGACTTGGAATGCTGGTGACTGGCAAGAAATTGCAACATTGTACAATTCCTGACTTGTTGTATCTGTTTTCTTCCTTGTAGGTCCAGCGACTTGTCGAGATGGGATTTAGCCAGGACAGGGTCCGGCATGCTCTTCAAGTTACCAACAATGACATTTCCATGGCAACCAATGTTCTGCTGCAGGAGACATAACACAGGATTAACGATGCCAAGCTTTGTCTTATTAAACTGCCATATGTCATTATGTGGACAGTACTTACTGGGATGGGAGTTGCCCTTCCGATCATCAACACCGCTCACTTGTTTTGCTGCACGCCATTGGAGGGAGTGGATGTTTACTGTGAATCATAGAAATTTGATTGGACCAATAACTTTCAACACTCTTGTAGCATGCTCAGGTGTGGGTCAGCCTTACAGAGTAACTCTGTAGGCTTGAACCTGCCCAGAAAAGAATTAATTTGCTGTGTCATGAACATGACTAGTTCGTCATGGTCCGAACCTAGTGAGTGAGTGAGTGAGTGCGTGCGTGCGTGCATGTGACTACTGTGACTGTGTGTGTTACTGCGTGTGACTGTGGTTACTGTGATTGTGCATATTAGTGTGTGAGTGTCTGACTACTTGCAACTATATGTGTGACTACGTGCAACTATATGTGTGACTGCGTATTACTGTGTGTGAGTGAGTGTGTGACTACATGTAACTATATGCATGTGTTACTGTGTGTGTGATCTACTGTTATACTCATGGAAGAGTATGTGGAGTGAAAAAATGGCATGAAGAATCCGCCTACTGTTAATTGGTTATTCAGAATTTGTGACATCATATGTGACAATGTGTAGTAGTCAGGACTTCCAAAACACTGTTTCTGAGTTCATATATAGTCATGATCTTTTGTATATGGATTTTCATCAGTGCACCAGTGATTCACATGGATTCATTCAAAACCTGTACCATCATTCTCTGATCACAATTCTCGTGTCACCCTTGTTTGAAATGAAGCAAACATTACAAGGCTGTTGACAGTGTTGTGATGCCTGGATGATCTACACAAGTGATATGACTGTCCATCATGAAGATGGACCAAGTATCAAGATTATTAGACTTTTGTACGTTTCAGCATGCTAGGAGTGTTATGAGGGAATCGTGTGATAGGAAAGGTATTTGTATGTACTAGAAAACAAGATTAGAGAAGTATTCTATTTAAATGTTTCATTTCTAAGGTGGGTCTTGCCATCTTGAAGTTGACATTCTTGTGTACTTCATCACTGCTTGATACATTGTGTATCAATACACAGTAGCAGTACATCGTGTACGCTGTTGACAATTGGTGACTTTGTAATTTTGCATAATAGGAAAAGTAGTTTTGAGGTCGACAGTGGCATGTTTTGTGTGAGTTCATTGTTACATGTGATGCCCTTGATGTGAGCTCCTCTGGTGACATGCAACATCATGGATTTACATGTCACTTCATGGGTTGACATGCGATTTCATGGGTTGACGTGTGACCACATGGGTTGACATGTGATTACAAAGGTTAACATGTGACCACATGGGATGACATGCGATTTCATGGGTTGACATGTGACTTCATAGGTTGACATGTGACCACATGGGTTGACATTTGATTTTATGGGTTGACATGTGACTTCATCACCTCAGGCAGCTGAATCCATGAGAATGTTTGAGATCCAGCTTTGGATGGTGGGGATGCTGGTCCAGATACAAGCATCTAGTTATGCTGACCCAATGAGGGTCATGTTGCAGCAGAGGTTAGCAATTTCATCCAGGCCGATAATACTACTTGAAGAATACATATGAAGGAAATAAATATTGGCATATATCTGAGAAAAAACATCAGTGTTCTATGTGACATAGTCTGTGGTACAGTACAACCAGAAATTATTGAGAATTTAAAGATTGTAATTTTGTATATTTGTTTCACTCATTACTCACGTATTAAATGTGAATATTAGCAGAACATAACTCCGGATTCAAAGACAGGTGAACAGTTAGTATTTTGTCAAGTCACCATGGGCAGCAATGCAGGCTTCAATGTGGCGGGGCATACTACTGATGAAAGAAGTTAGAAAGTCGTGGTCCATGCTGTCCCAATATCGGACCACCTCTTCTTTCATTTCAGCAATATTTGTCAGATTTTTCTTATTGACACTTTCCTTCATAAGTGCCCAAACATTTTCTATTGGATTTAGGTCAGGGCTATATAATAATGTCATATTTTGGGTCTGAAACCGACCTGTGAATGCTTTGAACGATGTTTTGGGTCGTTGTCCTGCTGGAAAATCCAAACATTTCCATAGAACACGTGAGCAGATGGAAGTAAATATCCCTCAAGAATATCTGTGTACCGCTCACTGTTCATATTCCCTTCAAATACACAGAGGGCCGTTGCCCCTAACACAGATATGCCACCCCACACGTTAAATTTTGGCTGTACTTTGGGCGCTGATACAAAGGTTTTTCAGTTTGTTTGGTCCAGAATTTCAGTGTATTAGAAAACAGCCACACAGAACTTTCATCTGAGAAAATCACATTGTCCCAGTTCAAACTTCTATGCTGTAAGCACCAGTTCAACCTTCGCTCCTTTTGTTCAGGTTTCATGATCGGTGATGGAATTCCTCGACTTTTCTGCCCACCCATTGCATGCAGCTCAGTTCTAATTGTCTCATTACAGACAGCCACAGTTCCTCTATCAATCATATCCAGCCTTAAGTTTTTTTAGAAAAAAGAATACCAAGCCGACTCCTGTCACCGACAGTCAATTTTCTGGGCCTACCTGCGCCTCCCTGGTGCTCAGTGCCATATCCATCTACAATATTTTTCAAAACACGATAAACAGTGGACAAAGGGATGCCTGTTCTACTTGAAATCACTTTAGCTGATCTGATGTCCTTGTTATAATACTCTTAAATCAACTTCCTCTTCTCTAAATCATCCATACTGAGGATCACTGAAAATGTCGTCTGCTAGCAAGTAAACAAAGGGGGATAACTCTTCACAAGCTAATGAAAAAGGATTAAAGGAGTTGTCTCTCTTGAATGAAACCAAGCACTTGATAGCTGGTCAAGGTTGTTTATACTAGAAATCCAATTAAACATATTCCTAAAATTCTCAATAATTTCTGGTCATACTATATTTAATGTAACTGATGTGACAATAATATTGATTTGTATAATTATAGTAGTAGATGGTGGATCTCAGACTAGTTCTGGTGTCACTTCCACTCAGTGAGCAACGACCACAGACTGTTAGCTAATGTTGGAATGATAGCGAATGAATGTATGTATGACTGACTTCAATTGTGAATAAATGTTTTCAAAGAGATAATTATGTATTGTGTGTTAAACAACTTGAGCAGAAGGAAGGATTGACTTAACAATAATAGGACCGTTTTTGGCCCCGATTGACATTCCTTGCAAATTCTGAGTATTTGAAATTAGTCTACTGCATTTCCACCACAGCAAAATGGGTGTACATCTACTGCTCACATAGTACTCCATCCTCTGATGGTGTGGAGGTCTGAGAAAGAAGTAACATGGGTGTACATGCTAGACTGCTCACCCTGTGCTCCATCCTCTGATGGTGTGAAGGTCTGAGAAAGAAGCAACATGGGTGTACATGCTAGACTGCTCACATAGAGCTCCATCCTCTGATGGTGTGAAGGTCTGAGAAAGAAGCAACATGGGTGTACATGCTAGACTGCTCACCCTGTGCTCCATCCTCTGATGGTGTGAAGGTCTGAGAAAGAAGCAACATGGGTGTACATGCTAGATGCTGACTCACCCTGATGCTCCATCCCTGCTGATGGTGTGAAGGTCTGTGAAAGAAGCAACATGGGTGTACATGCTAGACTGCTCACACAGAGCTCAATCCTCTGATGGTGTGAAGGTCTGAGAAAGAAGCAACATGGGTGTACATGCTAGACTGCTCACACAGAGCTCCATCCTCTGATGGTGTGAAGGTCTGAGAAAGAAGCAACATGGGTGTACATGCTAGACTGCTCACATAGAGCTCCATCCTCTGATGGTGTGAAGGTCTGAGAAAGAAGCAACATGGGTGTACATGCTAGACTGCTCACTCCATCCTCTGATGGTGTGAAGGCTCCATCCTCTGATGGGTGAAGTCTGTGAAAGAAGCAACATGGGTGTACATGCTAGACTGCTCACACAGAGCTCCATCCTCTGATGGTGTGAAGGTCTGAGAAAGAAGCAACATGGGTGTACATGCTAGACTGCTCACATAGAGCTCCATCCTCTGATGGTGTGGAGGTCTGAGAAAGAAGTAACATACCTGTACATCTTAGACTTCTCACATAGAGCTCCATCCTCTGATGGTGTGAAGGTCTGAGAAAGAAGCAACATGGGTGTATATGCTAGACTGCTCACCCTGTGCTCCATCCTCTGATGGTGTGAAGGTCTGAGAAAGAAGTAACACACCTGTACATCTTAGACTTCTCACATAGAGCTCCATCCTCTGATGGTGTGGAGGTCTGAGAAAGAAGCAACATGGGTGTATATGCTAGACTGCTCACCTTGTGCTCCATCCTCT
This sequence comes from Haliotis rubra, assembly GCF_003918875.1. Lineage (NCBI taxonomy): Eukaryota > Metazoa > Mollusca > Gastropoda > Lepetellida > Haliotidae > Haliotis > Haliotis rubra. Next base: position 881,527 of record NW_025767041.1, read on the forward strand.
GATGGTGTGAAGGTCTGAGAAAGAAGCAACATGGGTGTACATGCTAGACTGCTCACCCTGTGCTCCATCCCCTGATGGTGTGGAGGTCTGTGAAAGAAGCAACATGGGTGTACATGCTAGACTGCTCACACAGAGCTCCATCCTCTGATGGTGTGAAGGTCTGAGAAAGAAGCAACATGGGTGTACATGCTAGACTGCTCACATAGAGCTCCATCCTCTGATGGTGTGAAGGTCTGAGAAAGAAGCAACATGGGTGTACATGTAGACTGCTCACATAGAGCTCCATCCTCTGATGGTGTGGAGGTCTGAGAAAGAAGCAACATGGGTGTACATGCTAGACTGCTCACCCTGTGCTCCATCCTCTGATGGTGTGAAGGTCTGAGAAAGAAGCAACATGGGTGTACATGCTAGACTGCTCACCCTGTGCTCCATCCTCTGATGGTGTGAAGGTCTGAGAAAGAAGCAACATGGGTGTACATGCTAGACTGCTCACATAGAGCTCCATCCTCTGATGGTGTGAAGGTCTGAGAAAGAAGCAACATGGGTGTACATGCTAGACTGCTCACATAGAGCTCCATCCTCTGATGGTGTGAAGGTCTGAGAAAGAAGCAACATGGGTGTACATGCTAGACTGCTCACATAGAGCTCCATCCTCTGATGGTGTGGAGGTCTGAGAAAGAAGCAACATGGGTGTACATGCTAGACTGCTCACACAGAGCTCCATCCTCTGATGGTGTGAAGGTCTGAGAAAGAAGCAACATGGGTGTACATGCTAGACTGCTCACATAGAGCTTCATCCTCTGATGGTGTGAAGGTCTGAGAAAGAAGCAACATGGGTGTACATGCTAGACTGCTCACACAGAGCTCCATCCTCTGATGGTGTGAAGGTCTGAGAAAGAAGCAACATGGGTGTACATGCTAGACTGCTCACCCTGTGCTCCATCCTCTGATGACAATGTACTCCACTGATAGTCACTGTTCCAGTGACATCGCTCAACAGAAAGCAAATATACTTTACGTTTATTGGTGAAAACGGGCTGTCCAAATGACATTAATATGTCGGATATTCTATGCTTTGGCAAAACCCCCAAATTATTGTGTTGTTTGCAACGTGATAATACGTGGCCAATTTAGTGGCGGATTCTTGGCGCTTAATGTCCCCGTTAGAAGTATTCCATCAGTGTCCAGAATATTAACATAAGGGGAAGATGAAAGAGCAGATCTCTAATTTGACATGGTGTAAATCGTTATACACCCGTATAACTACCCCTGCTGTACCTGATACATCTCATAGATCTGGCACATTTTGGACTACAGCAACCAGTGACCATAGCCCCGTGGCTTACTACTCTTTTGTCATGATCTCAATTAGGAATGGAGGCAACGAATTAAGGATTGGCGTTCGTTAATGCACACCGAAATGAGGTTACTCCAAGAGAAAGCGACCATACTTGGCCAAGAACTTTGTTGGTAAGCCAAGCAGCAATCCTTCTTTGCTGGCATGAATCCTGGCCCTGCTGGACTTCCATATAAAAGTGGGAACCAGGTACAAGTATTACACAACCGCGAAAACGTTGGTAGGAGCGCTATTCACAGGAATGTTTCTCCTGTCCCAGCATCTGCTGCAAAGCAGATGAATTACAACGTTCAAAGGGGATCAAACGGCGGTGCCTCAGAACAACTATACGTGCCATCATGATGTTTAGATTATGATGGACACAAGGAACCTTGAAGTTAAAGCGTTGCTCGTCAAGCGGAAGACCCGAGGTTCAGTTCACGAGTGAGTGAGTATGGTTTTAGTAATATTACAGCAATATCACGGCGAGAGACAGCCGGAAATGGGCTTCACACATTGTACCTACTACCCATGTAGGGAATCGAACCCGGATCTTCGGCGTGGCTATCAGACGCATTAACCATAAGGCTATCCCAACGCCCCTCAATTCACGACATGGCTACAATGCGTGAAGTCCGTCTGGTGTCCCCAACCCTCACACCTATTGAATATTGCTATACCGGCCTCAAACTATACTACACCCAGTTTAGATCACGAGGGGTTCGGGAGGCCCAGCCTTTGTGTCACTGGGCACATGGGCAGACCTGAAGAGCACAGAACAGAGCAGAAGTTTATTAGTAGTATTTGTGCCATAAGGCCTATGATACAGTTGACAAATGCAGTATAAATTACACGTGATCATAAACATTTGAGTTTCATATAGATCTTATTATAAATATTTGATTGAGATAGATATCTGTTAGAGGCTGTGTTTTGTGACATGAAAATTACCTGAATGGTTAGTGGGCCTCTGTTAGACTGATTGTAGCTTCTGTAGATAGAGTTGTGGCTGGATTATACTTGTCACAAACAAAAGATACGTGCTTCTCGTCTTCATTAAGGTTATAATTACAGAGTTCACAGATGGGGTTGATCGCTGTTGTATCTTTCATGGTTCTTAGCTTGTTTATCTTCAAATTTGTTAGCGAAGCTCTAAATATGAAGTAAACTCTTATTAGTTAGTTCCTGATGTTCGTGATTTATGATTCTCATTCCAGTGAAAACTTTAATTGAAGCGTAGTGGGGCACAAAAGAAACCTATGATTCTGGATTCGAACCCCAGTTCGACCTAATTTGGTGTCTATGTTACATTATCGAGGGTTTCACCAAGTTTGTTTTAAACGTCTAAGACATTCATCACTCGGACGTTCCTTCCACAAGGTTGATACCCCGTGACAGAACTCGAATACAGTTCAACGTTAAACCCGCCTTCATTTACACTTGAGATAATGAATGTCAGATTCTGTATTTCAGTAAAAGTTGTTACTGTGAAACGATTAATGACAGCTAAATCAACCCTGACATTTATGTTTGAAGGGTCTCAGATGGCCTAGCTGTGTAAGGCGCCTCAATTCGCTGTGCAATATAAGACCATGATCGTGGTGTCGAATCCTCACTTACGCCCAAATTATATTTCTAGGTTTGTCGGTATTAGGGCTGGATATTGCCCTTATTTTCATATTGCGATATATTGCAATAACTTAAGAGATATTGCAATACATATTGTGATATATTGACTGGAAGGTTTCTGCCCAAGTGCGTACATCATAAATTCATAATAGCTCTGTGTGTGCGACTGTATCTTCTCAGTTGCTGTTACACCATACTTTCAGGCTCCCCGTCCCCATTGGGTATGGCTGTATGCCAATGGTTTACAGATAAGTAAAATGATATAGAGTTTTAATGTGGAATATATTGCACCAACGTTTTGCGAACATAATGATAAAGGTAATAGTATAACATGATTTTCATAGTCAGTGTTGTTTGCTTAAACAGAACTACTTGAGATTAAAATCGCATGTGACCTCCAACAGCTAAGATCCTTGACTGGAATGTCATTATTCAGTCCTACACTTTTCTAAGAATAAGGCCTGTAGTGTAAATTGATATCATATGCCCCATTATGAAACAAACAAAAAATAACCAAATACTGTGAACTGTGAAATGGTCACTCACAGCCAGAGGCTCTACTAATAAGTCCAAATACAAATTGGTCCATTTGAGGCCACTTGATTCCTCCAAATGAAACCATTCAAACCCACAAAACGTAAAGTATTTGGTAGACTATTTGCCAATGTTGGAGCCACTTATAATGACACTTCCACTTGTAAAATGTTACATGAAACCAACAGAAGTAAAAGTATGTTTGACACTTTTAGAGCACATTTGTTGCTATAGAAATCAAGGGCAGATAATTCAAATCGAGCTAACTCTGAATGACCCAATATATTGCAGAATCTGAACCATATCGCGATAATCGTATCGCGAGATACTGTACCGATAACATTGCACAGCCCCTAGTCGGTATCATACATGTATCCATGGATGTCGACAAAAGTGCTAATTGTCTGAGACATGCACCTGTCTTTCCTCATTGTGTGAGACATGCACCCGTCCTGACTTTCCTCACAGAACTGGTGCCCTGTTCAACTCCATGTAAAACAGAACTCAGGCAATCACTTACCTTCTGGGTTTAGGTTTTAATAAACTGATACAATATCTTTCCTCATTTGTCGTCTCCAACTGAATTACGAGCGGCGTCCCCAAAGTAGTGTTCAACTATACTCTCAGTGTCCAATTTCTAGAAACAGCTTCCATTTTATTTTGAAGGAGTCATTAGCAAAGTCATATCCAAAATTTTATACATGTGAGTAATGTGGTTAATGAGATATCAGTCATCACAACACATTGGGGTAAAATATTTCTGTAAAAAATGTGCAGAAAGTGAAAAACGATCTGTCATTTTGTACCTTATGGATAACCAGGTATGTCCTTAGATAACATCATATATAATGTTCGGTATAGTATCGGATGACTTCCCGTCATAATCAACATTTAAAGATTTGGATTGCTTGATGTGTAATTAGATTACTGGATTGTCTGGTCCAGACTCGATTATTTTCAGACCGCCGTCATACAGCTGGAATATTTCTGAGTGTGGCGTAAAACTAAACTCACTCACTCACTCATGTATATTTAGACGGCGCTGTTTTTAAAGGACAACCCTTTATAATCTTTCAAAAACAGTGTGTCCATATATTCAAGCTGTCACTGTTTACAATATATGAGTGCTGACGCTTGTGTGACCATTCAGTATTTAGACTGAACCCTTTAAAAACATTAGAATAAGTTATGTCCTTATGATAACGTCATCTGAAAGGGGTTAGGTAGTGTGACTAAAACAAGCTCTTTCAGTAAACGTCATTGGAGGTGGGGGGGCTGGGGAATCACCTTAAAAAGCGATTGTAGTTTCAAATTGCTTTTTTATGCACTTTATAGTATCTACGTTTGATTCTAGATGACTTCTACCTATCTCAAACACACTAAATGTTTCTTGCATATTTTGTTTCCTGACGTTTGTGATGCATTTATTGCAGATTTTGCGTTTTTGGGGGTACCAAAATAAAGAGTCAAACAAATGAGGATCGTGAGGCTGGAACATGGCAAAAGCAATTTGCTTGAGGTTGACCAATAATATGTAGAAAAATAAAACATAAATACAGCTGCGTTTGTATAATTTTCTAGGTGATGCCGACTACTTTTGGGACGCCTCGTATAAAAGTGAAGCCTCGTATACACGGGAAGGCGGCTATCGAACTGTCAATGGAATAACATTCATAACGTTCACAATCCCTGTTTCCTAATGTATTTACAAATATCTGATTTAAATAAGATTGCAGCGAGTTTATATTGATGACTTTAGGATGAATCCGAGAAAGCAGAGTTTTTTGGTATGTATAGCATTGACAGGTACTGTAGCACGACACCGAAAAGACTAAAAGCTTGATGATTAATTCTTGATCGATCCGGAATTCTAATGGAATCGGTATTGCAAGCCGTGTTGGGTACTGTGTTAAAGATTATCTTATTTTGCTACTGCCAGATTCTGTCCCAGTCATCTTCCCTTCTGCACGGCCCGGGAGCGGCGACGTGACGTATGGCTATGTTTGACAGTGTTCCTGCAATACCTCAGGCCCTCAGATGGCCGACTCTCACAGGAGATGAACTCCGAGCCACTCCGTGCGCTCCCCATATTAAACCCTGTCATCCACCAAGATGATTTAGTGGTTGTTCCGATTCCTTAATCTTACCCTAGTCCTATTAATATGATTTGTAGAGATCTGGTCGATGTTAAGGTGTCGGTGTTTGAAAGGTGTCGTGATTTCCGTATTTGCTGCAGAGATAGCAGTAATTTGTTCTGACTTTGCAACACGTGTAAGAATTGTTTGTGGCGAGACCTCGGCATGGACAAGCTGTTGGGCCTGTGTGTACATCTCGTAGTGGGGAGTACGTTTGGCACTCTTGGACAGGCAGGTGAGTTTATAAAATTAACCAGCCCCGAATTCTTTGAATATGACGTTATGTACAAGGCGATGGGGTAGCGTAGTGGTAAAAGCGTTCGCTCGTCACGCCGAAGACCCGAGTTCGATTCCCTACATGAGCACAATATGTGAAGCCCATTTCTGGTGTCCCCAGCCGCTATATTGCTGGAATATTGGTAAAACGGCGCAAAACCATACTCACTCACTCACTCCTCATGTACACTTGGAATAACTAATGTAGCTCCTATTATGTATATCATACCACTGTATATACATTTCCTGATCATATACAAGTGCGTACTCATTCTGAAATACAGATACCGAAATACATACTTGGTGACCCTTTTAACTGCTTCCAGTAGTTTAAGATCAATCTATATGACGTTTTTTTCCTACCGTCCCGAGTGAGTGAGTTTAGTTTTACGCCGCACACAGCAATATTCCAGCTTTATGGCGGCGGTCAGTAAATATTCGAGTCTGGACCAGACAATCCAGTGATCAACAGCATGAGCATCGGCCTGCTCAGTTGGGAACCGATAACATGTGTCCACCAAGTCAGCGAGCCCGACCACCCGATCCCTTTAGTCGCCTCTTACGGCAAGCATGGGTTACTGAAGGTTTCATTCTAACCCGGACCTTCACGGGTCTCTACCGTCCCGAGAAACAGTGTTCTTGTTGTAAGTGTTCAGCAGGTATTGGTGATATCTAAGACAATTATCGACATGATATCACTGTCATATGTAGGTATATATGTTCAGAGCAGACCGGGAGCTGCGGAATATTGGAAGATATACATTAATCTCAGGCATGAGACATACTTACGAGAATGTGAAACTCGTAAACAAAACGTTTGTCGCTATGAGGCCCCAAACCTCTCTGTGGTACTTTATCATGACTGTATAAAAATATGGTTTAAAAATGTGAGGTAATATATTGTTATTATTAAATATTTAATCGAAACAAATATGCAAATATCAAACAACTGTCTAACATACTGCACTTCCGGGAGGAATACATGTTCATGTAATTTTCACATGAATCCTTCTGTCATTTGACAACAATGAACAAATTATTTATCGGAATTATCAGTAGAATGTAAATTGCGTTTATATACCATGACCTCATGATTACATCGACAGACGGAGATCGGCTATCTGTTCACAGCTGAGATGCATTTCACTGTCCAGTCTGAGTACAATCTGTACAGCCCTTTTATGGCATCCAGAATTGTGTGCTATAGGGGCGGTGGTGTAGCCTCGTGGTTTAAGCGGTGCATTCTCTTTTTGCCTGCACTTTACTTGGCTATAAGCGGATTAGGTTTAACAGTCCAGTGCCTGCACAATTATAGTCTGTTCAAGTGGAGTTCACTACCGGCACCTTGAAGAAAGAATTGACTTTGAGACTCTTAACTGGTCTCATCTGGAGGGATTCTCAATGTGATTACTATGTCATGTGAGTGAGTTAAGATTTATAGTCACATCGGCAATATTTCAGCAATATCGTGACTTAAAAAGTTACAAACTGATAATAAATGGAATTAAATTACAAAAACCTGTCGACGAAGGACAATAATATTATGTCATGTGAAACAAATTATACAATTGTATGTATTTGTGTATACTACTCACACTTTGCTAAGGATGACAAAACATCACAACTTTACTTAAACGTAGACTTATAATTTGAATACTTTTTGCCTGGTGTGACATTTAATGCTTATGTTGTGTATTTGCTGATTTGAAATTCCATCATATTTATCAGATAATTCATTTGTTTATATGCAATGTTGTGCATGCATATTATGTTACATGCAATATTAGAAAAATTATAAATGTCATAATATTTTCAAATGACTCATATTCGTATATTTGCGGGTGCTATATGCAATAAACAAAATGTGATAAACTTGTGCTGGCATACTTGCATTTCTACTACAGACTATAGCTTTAATCCCCATTGTTGTAAGGATTATAATTAGTACTGTCCAGTAATTTGAATCCCTAAACAATACGTGCAGGTAAAAAGAGAACACCCCGTTTAAGCATTCGCTCGTCACACCGATTCCCCACATGGGTACGATGTGTACGATGTCTACGATGTGTACGATGAGTACAATGTGTACGATGTCTACGATGTGTACGATGGCTATGATGTGTACGATGTGTACGATGTCTACGATGTGTACGATGGGTACGATGTGTACGATGTCTACGATGTGTACGATGTCTACGATGTGTACGATGAGTACAATGTGTACGATGTCTACGATGTGTACGATGAGTACAATGTGTACGATGTGTACGATGGGTACGATGAGTACAATGTGTACGATGTGTACGATGAGTACAATGTGTACGATGTGTACGATGTCTACGATGTGTACGATGTGTACGATGTACGATGTGTACGATGAGTACAATGTGTACGATGTACGATGTGTACGATGTACGATGTACGATGTGTACGATGTGTACGATGAGTACAATGTGTACGATGAGTACAATGTGTACGATGTGTACGATGAGTACAATGTGTACGATGTGTACGATGAGTACAATGTGTACGATGTGTACGATGAGTACAATGTGTACGATGTACGATGTGTACGATGTACGATGTGTACGATGTGTACGATGAGTACAATGTGTACGATGTGTACGATGAGTACAATGTGTACGATGTGTACGATGTCTACGATGTGTACGATGTGTACGATGTGTACGATGTACGATGAGTACAATGCGTACGATGTACGATGTACGATGTGTACGATGAGTACAATGTGTACGATGTGTACGATGAGTACAATGTGTACGATGTGTACGATGAGTACAATGTGTACGATGTACGATGTGTACGATGTGTACGATGTGTACGATGAGTACAATGTGTACGATGTGTACGATGTACGATGTGTACGATGAGTACAATGTGTACGATGAGTACAATGTGTACGATGTGTACGATGAGTACAATGTCTACGATGTGTACGATGAGTACAATGTGTACGATGTACGATGTACGATGGGTACGATGTGTACGATGTGTACGATGTACGATGTGTACGATGTACGTTTATCCCTCCGTGAACATTGAATGGAACATTGGTTAAAACAAAATATATTCAGTGACTACACCCGACTCCATTACGTGAATAGGCGTTTCCTAACACTGGAAAGTGTTATGTCTACACACAGAATGGTACTTTATGGTTAATTATGGTACTAAAGACATAGCGTATCTAGCATTAAGAGAGATTGCATGTGGTCTGTTCGGTCGGTCCGTTGTCAACAACCAGTATGTGCCGCCCACGTTTGGTCTATCTTGTACATCTCACACCTTACAGAAGTACACAGTCAATGTATAGGTCCCAAGTATGTGTGTATCGTGTACATCTCACACCTTACAGAAGTACACAGTCAATGTATAGGTCCCAAGTATGTGTGTATCGTGTACATCTCACACCTTACAGAAGTACACAGTCAATGTATAGGTCCCAAGTATGTGTGTATCGTGTACATCTCACACCTTACAGAAGTACACAGTCAATGTATAGGTCCCAAGTATGTGTGTATCGTGTACATCTCACACCTTACAGAAGTACACAGTCAATGTATAGGTCCCAAGTATGTGTGTATCGTGTACATCTCACACCTTACAGAAGTACACAGTCAATGTATAGGTCCCAAGTATGTGTGTATCGTGTACATCTCACACCTTACAGAAGTACACAGTCAATGTATAGGTCCCAAGTATGTGTTATATCGTGTACATCTCACACCTTACAGAAGTACACAGTCAATGTATAGGTCCCAAGTATGTTATTATCGTGTACATCTCACACCTTACAGAAGTACACAGTCAATGTATGGGTCCCAAGTATGTGTGTATCTTGTACATCTCACACCTTACAGAAGTACACAGTCAATGTATAGGTCCCAAGTATGTGTGTATCGTGTACATCTCACACCTTACAGAAGTACACAGTCAATGTATAGGTCCCAAGTATGTGTGTATCATGTACATCTCACACCTTACAGAAGTACACAGTCAATGTATAGGGTCCCAAGTATGTGTTATATCGTGTACATCTCACACTTTACAGAAGTACACAGTCAATGTATAGGTCCCAAGTATGTGTGTATCGTGTACATCTCACACCTTACAGAAGTACACAGTCAATGTATAGGTCCCAAGTATGTGTGTATCGTGAACATCTCACACCTTACAGAAGTACACAGTCAATGTATGGGTCCCAAGTATGTGTGTATCGTGTACATCTCACACCTTACAGAAGTACACAGTCAATGTATAGGTCCCAAGTATGTGTGTGTCGTGAACATCTCACACCTTACAGAAGTACACAGTCAATGTATAGGTCCCAAGTATGTGTGTATCGTGTACATCTCACACCTTACAGAAGTACACAGTCAATGTATAGGTCCCAAGTATGTGTGTATCGTGAACATCTCACCTTACAGAAGTACACAGTCAATGTATAGGTCCCAAGTATGTGTGTATCGTGTACATCTCACACCTTACAGAAGTACACAGTCAATGTATAGGTCCCAAGTATGTGTGTATCGTGTACATCTCACACCTTACAGAAGTACACAGTCAATGTATAGGTCCCAAGTATGTGTGTATCGTGAACATCTCACACCTTACAGAAGTACACAGTCAATGTATAGGTCCCAAGTATGTGTGTATCGTGTACATCTCACACCTTACAGAAGTACACAGTCAATGTATAGGTCCCAAGTATGTGTGTATCGTGAACATCTCACACCTTACAGAAGTACACAGTCAATGTATAGGTCCCAAGTATGTGTGTATCGTGTACATCTCACACCTTACAGAAGTACACAGTCAATGTATAGGTCCCAAGTATGTGTGTATCGTGTACATCTCACACCTTACAGAAGTACACAGTCAATGTATGGGTCCCAAGTATGTGTGTATCGTGAACATCTCACACCTTACAGAAGTACACAGTCAATGTATAGGTCCCAAGTATGTGTGTATCGTGTACATCTCACACCTTACAGAAGTACACAGTCAATGTATAGGTCCCAAGTATGTGTGTATCGTGAACATCTCACACCTTACAGAAGCACACAGTCAATGTATGGGTCCCAAGTATGTGTGTATCGTGAACATCTCACACTTACAGAAGTACACAGTCAATGTATAGGTCCCAAGTATGTGTGTATCGTGAACATCTCACACCTTACAGAAGTACACAGTCAATGTATAGGTCCCAAGTATGTGTGTATCGTGTACATCTCACACCTTACAGAAGTACACAGTCAATGTATGGGTCCCAAGTATGTGTGTATCGTGAACATCTCACAAGTATGTTTACAGAAGTACACAGTCAATGTATAGGTCCCAAGTATGTGTGTATCGTGAACATCTCACACCTTACAGAAGTACACAGTCAATGTATAGGTCCCAAGTATGTGTGTATCGTGAACATCTCACACCTTACAGAAGTACACAGTCAATGTATGGGTCCCAAGTATGTGTGTATCGTGTACATCTCACACCTTACAGAAGTACACAGTCAATGTATAGGTCCCAAGTATGTGTGTATCGTGTACATCTCACACCTTACAGAAGTACACAGTCAATGTATGGGTCCCAAGTATGTGTGTATCGTGAACATCTCACACTTACAGAAGCACACAGTCAATGTATAGGTCCCAAGTATGTGTGTATCGTGTACATCTCACCTTACAGAGTACACAGTCAATGTGGGTCCCAGTACATCTGTACATCACCTTACAGAAGTACACAGTCAATGTATAGGTCCCAAGTATGTGTGTATCGTGTACATCTCACACCTTACAGAAGTACACAGTCAATGTATAGGTCCCAAGTATGTGTGTATCTTGTACATCTCACACCTTACAGAAGTACACAGTCAGTCAATGTATGGGTCCCAAGTATGTGTGTATCGTGTACATCTCACACCTTACAGAAGTACACAGTCAATGTATAGGTCCCAAGTATGTGTGTATCGTGTACATCTCACACCTTACAGAAGTACACAGTCAATGTATAGGTCCCAAGTATGTGTGTATCGTGAACATCTCACACCTTACAGAAGTACACAGTCAATGTATAGGTCCCAAGTATGTGTGTATCGTGAACATCTCACACCTTACAGAAGTACACAGTCAATGTATAGGTCCCAAGTATGTGTGTATCGTGAACATCTCACACCTTACAGAAGTACACAGTCAATGTATAGGTCCCAAGTATGTGTGTATCTTGTACATCTCACACCTTACAGAAGTACACAGTCAATGTATAGGTCCCAAGTATGTGTGTATCTTGAACATCTCACACCTTACAGAAGTACACAGTCAATGTATAGGTCCCAAGTATGTGTGTATCGTGAACATCTCACACCTTACAGAAGTACACAGTCAATGTATAGGTCCCAAGTATGTGTGTATCGTGAACATCTCACACCTTACAGAAGTACACAGTCAATGTATAGGTCCCAAGTATGTGTGTATCGTGAACATCTCACACCTTACAGAAGTACACAGTCAATGTATAGGTCCCAAGTATGTGTGTATCGTGTACATCTCACACCTTACAGAAGTACACAGTCAATGTATAGGTCCCAAGTATGTGTGTATCGTGAACATCTCACACCTTACAGAAGTACACAGTCAATGTATAGGTCCCAAGTATGTGTGTATCGTGTACATCTCACACCTTACAGAAGTACACAGTCAATGTATAGGTCCCAAGTATGTGTGTCGTGTCGTGTACATCTCACACCTTACAGAAGTACACACAGTCAAATGTATAGGTCCCAAGTATGTGTGTATCGTGTACATCTCACACCTTACAGAAGTACACAGTCAATGTATAGGTCCCAAGTATGTGTGTATCGTGAACATCTCACACCTTACAGAAGTACACAGTCAATGTATAGGTCCCAAGTATGTGTGTATCGTGTACATCTCACACCTTACAGAAGTACACAGTCAATGTATAGGTCCCAAGTATGTGTGTATCGTGAACATCTCACACCTTACAGAAGTACACAGTCAATGTATAGGTCCCAAGTATGTGTGTATCGTGAACATCTCACACCTTACAGAAGTACACAGTCAATGTATAGGTCCCAAGTATGTGTGTATCGTGTACATCTCACACCTTACAGAAGTACACAGTCAATGTATAGGTCCCAAGTATGTGTGTATCGTGTACATCTCACACCTTACAGAAGTACACAGTCAATGTATAGGTCCCAAGTATGTGTGTATCGTGTACATCTCACACCTTACAGAAGTACACAGTCAATGTATAGGTCCCAAGTATGTGTGTATCGTGAACATCTCACACCTTACAGAAGTACACAGTCAATGTATAGGTCCCAAGTATGTGTGTATCGTGAACATCTCACACCTTACAGAAGTACACAGTCAATGTATAGGTCCCAAGTATGTGTGTATCGTGTACATCTCACACCTTACAGAAGTACACAGTCAATGTATAGGTCCCAAGTATGTGTGTATCGTGTACATCTCACACCTTACAGAAGTACACAGTCAATGTATAGGTCCCAAGTATGTGTGTATCGTGTACATCTCACACCTTACAGAAGTACACAGTCAATGTATAGGTCCCAAGTATGTGTGTATCTTGTACATCTCACACCTTACAGAAGTACACAGTCAATGTATAGGTCCCAAGTATGTGTGTATCGTGAACATCTCACACCTTACAGAAGTACACAGTCAATGTATAGGTCCCAAGTATGTGTGTATCGTGAACATCTCACACCTTACAGAAGTACACAGTCAATGTATAGGTCCCAAGTATGTGTGTATCGTGAACATCTCACACCTTACAGAAGTACACAGTCAATGTATAGGTCCCAAGTATGTGTGTATCGTGAACATCTCACACCTTACAGAAGTACACAGTCAATGTATAGGTCCCAAGTATGTGTGTGTATCGTGTACATCTCACACCTTTACAGAAGTACACAGTCAATGTATAGGTCCCAAGAGTATGTGTGTATCGTGTACATCTCACACCTTACAGAAGTACACAGTCAATGTATAGGTCCCAAGTATGTGTGTATCGTGTACATCTCACACCTTACAGAAGTACACAGTCAATGTATAGGTCCCAAGTATGTGTGTATCGTGAACATCTCACACCTTTACAGAAGCACAGTCAATGTATAGGTCCCAAGTATGTGTGTATCGTGTACATCTCACACCTTACAGAAGTACACAGTCAATGTATAGGTCCCAAGTATGTGTGTATCGTGTACATCTCACACCTTACAGAAGTACACAGTCAATGTATAGGTCCCAAGTATGTGTGTATCTTGTACATCTCACACCTTACAGAAGTACACAGTCAATGTATAGGTCCCAAGTATGTGTGTATCGTGTACATCTCACACCTTACAGAAGTACACAGTCAATGTATAGGTCCCAAGTATGTGTGTATCGTGAACATCTCACACCTTCCATATATAATTAAATAACACAGCCAATGTTTATGTCAGCCACGTGTCCACCGTATGGAGTGGTGTATGGGGCCCGGTGCATCTGGACCAAGGATAACGACAACGGCCAGGGTCTACAGGACAGCCAGGCAACCTGTAGGCGATATGGAGGCAGCCTGGTCACCTTCACCAACATGACGGAGATCCGGACCATGATGGCTCTCACCAAGTTAGGTGAGTCAGGGTGAACTGGATAGAGGAAACGTTGTCACGTAGGGTGTTGTTGCATATTTAGTTGGGTCACGGTCAGCAAGTATTATATTTGCTTATACATTGTAGACAATTTGTCCTAAAAGGCCAAACCAGACCTTGTCAATGACACCTTTCTTGTTTGAACAGCTCCTTCTGGTTCACAGTTAATGAGTAATGTGGGAACTTCTGACATGTAGTGACGAGCCAAGCCGTCGCTTTGTCCTGACAGTTTATTAAATGACCATTGAAAACGGGTGTAAAATGTGCGTACACCAGGCTGTATTACCCTCGAGAGAAGCATACGACTTATGCTCGTATTAGAACAAAGAAAAACATCATACCCACGACGGTTTATGTCAGCGAACCGTAACACCCAAAGACATCTTGTAGTTTGCAGGTGCCGCACACAGAAACATCATGCACGTCTGTAAGGTTTCATTAATGGTTTTAAGACTTCCAAGGAAGGTCGTTCAACCATGTGGACCATTATTGCTGCCTGCCAGTTATGCTGATTCTGCCTATCACAAAGTTGTGGTTTACTTCATTGTATTCCTTGTTGTGTGTGAGATGCCAGGATCGTCAAATGACGACGTACCTTTCATGTTTTAACAGTCTGTTATTAGCTAACCCATAATATTGACCATCCATCTCGTTCAGGGCGTCCCAGGGTATCGATAAAATGACAGGATCTTCAGATCCGAAACGTGGCTCCACGAAACGAGCTAAAACTGCGAAATTAATTGCTGCAAACACCAAGCTACTGGAGTATGAATTACGGGTCGGAATATTAGAAACTACTCGGAGGCCATGTCCATGTTCGACGGCCATGTGTTATGCCAGGCTTCAAGCGCACTTGACAGTGCTATCGGGACAATATAACGACACCCTTTGTTGTCCAGTTTGTTTGCGTGTCGGTCGACGTTTTGTCGATGCTCTTGCTCACCGTGCACCAGCAAGTGTAGACTTTTACTGAAGACGCCTGGGATATGATGGATGACATGTGCGTCACCGTCATAAGTCACCAACCACGTTGGGTAACTTGGCTTGGCGCTGCTGGAGGAGTGGAGGAGGACCGTCTCACTCAAATTGCCACCGGGAGAATCAGACGCAGTGTGCTTCTTCGAGTGAATGAATGAATGTTTGACAAATTGTGACAGTATGACACACTACTGGTCCAAAGCGAATGTTCCCATCTTATTCTTACAGCCCTCCAAGATCGCTGGCCGCCATAGCATCTAGTTTCATAATACTCTCCACCCCTCTCATCCTCCAAGATCGCTGGCCGCCATAGCATCTAGTTTCATCATACTCTCCACCCCTCTCATCCTCCAAGATCGCTGGCCGCCATAGCATCTAGTTTCATCATACTCTCCACCCCTCTCATCCTCCAAGATCGCTGGCCGCCATAGCATCTAGCCATTTTCATCATACTCTCCACCCTCTCATCCTCCAAGATCGCTGGCCGCCATAGCATCTAGTTTCATAATACTCTCCACCCTCTCATCCTCCAAGATCGCTGGCCGCCATAGCATCTAGTTTCATCATACTCTCCACCCCTCTCATCCTCCAAGATCGCTGGCCGCCATAGCATCTAGTTTCATAATACTCTCCACCCCTCTCATCCTCCAAGATCGCTGGCCGCCATAGCATCTAGTTTCATACTCTCCACCCTCTCATCCTCCAAGATCGCTGGCCGCCATAGCATCTAGTTTCATCATACTCTCCACCCCTCTCATCCTCCAAGATCGCTGGCCGCCATAGCATCTAGTTTCATCATACTCTCCACCCTCTCTCATCCTCCAAGATCGCTGGCCGCCATAGCATCTAGTTTCATCATACTCTCCACCCTCTCATCCTCCAAGATCGCTGGCCGCCATAGCATCTAGTTTCATCATACTCTCCACCCTCATCTCATCCTTCAAGATCGCTGGCCGCCATAGCATCTAGTTTCATCATACTCTCCACCCCTCTCATCCTCCAAGATCGCTGGCCGCCATAGCATCTAGTTTCATCATACTCTCCACCCCTCTCATCCTCCAAGATCGCTGGCCGCCATAGCATCTAGTTTCATAATACTCTCCACCCCTCTCATCCTCCAAGATCGCTGGCCGCCATAGCATCTAGTTTCATCATACTCTCCACCCTCTCATCCTTCAAGATCGCTGGCCGCCATAGCATCTAGTTTCATCGCCCCGCCATAGCATCTCATCCTCCAAGATCCTCTGGCCGCCATAGCATCTCAGTTTCATCATACTCTCCACCCCTCTCATCCTCCAAGATCGCTGGCCGCCATAGCATCTAGTTTCATCATACTCTCCCTCACCCTCTCTCCTTCCAAGATCGCTGGCCGCCATAGCAGCATCTAGTTTCATAATACTCTCCACCCTCTCATCCTCCAAGATCGCTGGCCGCCATAGCATCTAGTTTCATAATACTCTCCACCCCTCTCATCCTTCAAGATCGCTGGCCGCCATAGCATCTAGTTTCATCATACTCTCCACCCCTCTCATCCTTCAAGATCGCTGGCCGCCATAGCATCTAGTTTCATAATACTCTCCACCCCTCTCATCCTTCAAGATTGTTGGCGGTCATAATACCTGCTGTCATAAGACTCTGTTTTGTTCCCAGTTCGTTTATTATTAGAACTTTTACTAGAAATTTATATCTTTTTCAATTTTGGGCAGTTCCTCTGAAAAGTATAGATCCTCAGTTAGTCAAAATACAGTTTTTCAGCTTGAATTTGTCAAACTTAAAACGGACCCTGACGATGAATAAATGCCACCAAATGACTGGAATATAAAATGTATCAAAGAAAATTACTCACCGCAATACCTTGCAAGCGTCCGAGTCTCGGACTTTTCTCTTGTGTTTAGATGTCCAGTCAAGACAAAAGAGAACTGTTCCATCCTTGGCATTAACACTTCTATTGGGTGTACAAATCCTGAATTGTTTCTACTTGTTTGGCATCTCCCCAGTGACTGATGTGATTATCGGGGCTACCCGCGTGGAGGTGAACGGCAGCATGACCTACTACTGGCTAGACACCACTACGGAGCCTTTCTTCGCCAGATGGAACAACATCACAGATCACATGGAGATAAACAATACTTGTCTCGCTTTAAAATCGGACGACTTAACAGCAATCCCGTGCAATTCCTGGATCAGATACCTGTGTGAGAGAGGTAGGTGCCGTTCTCCTGTAGCTCTTGAACCTGACCCATGTATGTTGAGGTATGTGATGTTTCTGTTGTTCCTGGGTTAGAGGGATGAGAGAGGTATTCATGTCCTGTGTACACTTGAACCAGATCCGTGTATGTTGAGGTAGATGATTCTCTTTAACTCCTCTGCCAGGCACGTGAAAGAGAGTGATAGGTTCCACACCAGCGATTCGTGGACAGGACATCCCTGGTGGTGCCCATGAACCACCTGGAATTGTATCCGCAGATAGGGGCGGTGGGGTAGCCTAGTGGTTAAAGCGTTGGCTCGTCACGCCGAAGGCCCGGGTTCGTTTCTCCACATGGGTACAAAGTGTGAAGCCCATTTCCTGTGTCCATCGCCGTGTTCTGCTGGAATATTGTTAAAACCGGCGTAAAACCATACTCAGTCAGTCAGTGAATCCACAGATACTATTTAACAATCTCGAACAGCACATCTTCACATG
The DNA here is from genome assembly GCF_003918875.1 of Haliotis rubra. NCBI lineage: Eukaryota > Metazoa > Mollusca > Gastropoda > Lepetellida > Haliotidae > Haliotis > Haliotis rubra. The sequence continues at coordinate 899,805 of NW_025767041.1, forward strand.
ATACATATGAAATAAAACAACAACCGTATCAGTAAGCTGCTGGTATCTGTGCCTTTGTCATAAACGAACTAAATGGGTCAGGTTCAAACACCTTCAGTATCACCCATATATACTCTTCAGAAAAAAACTTGGGAACTTCATTTTTAATTTACGATTGACAAAATTGGGAGATATATCTGAGTCAATCAATGTTAATTTAATAATAATGAATGTTTTGAAAGCGCATCACCACTTGCACTTCCCTGTGACCACAGTTGTTTGTACAGTAATCGCTCTTGAAAGATGATAGGTGTATGACGTTAAATTTGCATGCATACGATTTTCATTATTAAACAATAAAAAAAGAAAAAGAAAAAATCCTCGGCTAGAAACAAACACCAACAACTGTGTGATGCAAGATGTTTGTCAAGATTAATGGCCTACAGTGATTTTTCGACCTTCTTGAAAACCGTCAAAATCAAGAATGACACCCCATGCGCGTGTATGGGGCTACTGCGTTGTCCACATGCAATCCGTGCGTTGAGTTTATGGGTGATGATGAAGAGAATTATTGGTGCGCTCATTAGATGTCTGTCTGAAAAGTTTGTTAACGCTAATACTTGATATCATGCGATACCATCCACATCGTCATCCAATCAGGAAGTAGACGCGTTAATTCCGCCCTAACCTGGTTAGAGTAAAGACACGGTGGCAGTATTCTAACTGTTCCCAAGTGCTTGACGCCTGTATTGTGCATTGAATTGGAGTCACTGTAACTATAGTCACAAAGAACTTTGTTATATTTCCGATTAACGTGTTTAAATTACTTTGACTTTTATTCTTAGAGACATTTTATGTACATATGTTTCGAGCATCAACACTTAAACAGAAAACCCAAAGATAACCATATCCTCCGGTATATTAAACTCTTTGATGATTTTAATCTTCTGTCCAACATTTGATTCCTCACAATGCTTTCATGGCATCTAGAAATGATTAGTTAAACTGCGTGTAATCGTCCCTGCAGACTTTTTGATTTTCTTGCATACGTCTCACAACCAATCACTCAATATTTTTAAGAACTCCTTAGATCAAAGTTCAGTACAGCGTAGTGGGGACTATTGAGGGGGAAACAACTATTGCGATAGCGATAGTCTATTGCGATCAACTATTACAATATTTCTTTTCTCCTTGAATTGTCTCATTTGAAGTCATTTCCCAAATGAATGTATAGTTTATATGAAATAAAAACAAGTTGAAGTAGTTTCAGTTTCTTTAATAATTGACAAGAAACGTAAAACCCAGATCAAGTCAACAGTTAAAACATAAACTTGTTGTTATTCACAATTTCCCACTCCGAGTCGCATGCCGTGTTTGCCGCCATGTTTGTTTAAGAGGTTACAGAGGCGGATAACTGTAAATCAAAGTGATACTTCTTGTATTTTGCGCTAGGCACTTATTAGCATTTAGTCAATTACTAAACTATCGATAGTCACACATACTATCGATGCATCGATAGTTTTTCGTTTGTACCATCGATTACTCAACAATAATTGCAATCCATCGATAGTTCGATGCATTGTTACAGCACTAGTACAGTGCATGTTCCTCAGTGATGTGACTGTTACCAGATGTGGGCGTGTCCCTCCCCAGTTCTGTTGACATTGCATCTCCCACCACGACTGAGTGTGTCACAGCAAGGCCAGGGGCAGACTGTGGGGAGACATTCATCACTCCCAAATACGAAGCCAACACCCCAACGATCGCTCACGTCACCACCCCCACAACGTCAACATCGACTGTCACGGACACAACACATGGGGTTACGACTGGTGTAACCATGGCTACCACGGATGGCACACAGTTGACAACTCAACGTGGAAGACCACAGGTGCTTCACACATTGACATCGTTCATATTCGAGGTCCAGTCTGTTGTAAACTAATACAGTAATGTATGTTTGTGAGTATTTTAAATACTGCCTTGGTTGTAATGCCACAAGTACATGAACATGGAAGCAAATATGGAAAATGCTTTACATATAAGGTTAGTGCTCTTATAAAGTCTTCCTACAAAACAATAACATAGGGCAGCACTTTTATTTTCTGTGTTTCTCATCGCCCGACCCACCCTTCTAATTTTATTGCCACCCACCCCCACCCACCCAAAAATAATAATAAATACAAAATGATTAAAAAAATAAGTAAAAAAATAAGTAAACAATAAGAAATAAAAAAGACTTTTCATTACAACACCGCTGATTCGAACCAACAACGTACCGCCTCGTCATGTAAAATGTTTATCTTTTAATAAGTCGCTGACACAAATCCAATGAACGCGAGAAATTGTAATAACCGACTAACATGTTCAGAATTGGGTGGCTACGAGAAACACATGAAAACAAACGATGCCCATACTATTGTCGTGAGCTGAGGGACTGATAACAATAGTCTGGAGTTAATATACGCCAGGTACATTTGACCCATAGATGAAATTCCTATTTGCAGCAGATTCCTCTCCACGAGATGGAAGGTATGCTGACTTCTATCGCCACGTCGCCAATCTCCAACATGTCTAGTGTTGAGGTGGAGGCCCTGGTGTCACACTTCAGTCGAGTTGTGTCTCATGTCGGGGCTGCCAGTCAAACCGATGTCAGAAAAATGACTGATGCAATAGTCAAGTTATCAGCCATGGAAACGTGTGATAAAAATACTTTTCAGGTATATATACGACATCAATTGGACCTAGTTGTAGGTACACCAACTTTAAGATATAACACAATTTTTAACACTGAAATTAAAAGTTTGACGTGTATGCATTTATGGTGATGATGAAAACGGGTGTCCTAAAAAAGTGAACCGGTTTTTGACAGGTATAGATAGATAAACCGAATTTATTAATTTTTCAGAGTAGCCCCAGGTTATCATCAACAAATATATACTATATCTATGAGATTGGTTGCAATTTATGCGACTAATGTCAAATCCTCTAACAAGCATGTAAAAAAATGCAATGATATATGGGACTCTCTAAAGGGAAAAGTTTACCGAGGAGTGAGAGACAAATTGACCGAGCAGGCGTTAAAGGACTGGATAATTATGTGATGGGAGGAGATGTCGGTGGAAGAAATACGTAAAAGCATTTCTGCTTGAAAGAAACGGCTTCGTTTAGTTGTGAAGGAAGATGGAGGCCATATTGAGCATAGACGGATTTCCCATATGGCATTGTATTTTTTGACATGCCTTTTTTGAATTTGAAAACCTTGAAATTTTGGAGAAAATTCTTTAAAATTACAGGATTAAGAAATTCAACCCCTCGTTTCATGCTGTATGGGGAACTTGGAAGATTCCCAATTATTATTATTATTATTATTATGATATATAAACGTTTCTTAAACTTTTGGCACAATTTAACTTACCAAGAAGGTGTTTTTAAGCTTACGAACTTAATTTACAAGTATTTATCACTTCAAAGATCAATAGATAAAAAGATAATCCCTGTCTCAAGCACGTTAAAATATATTAGACAATACTGGACTCTCGTATGTTTTTGAAAATCCCTCAATTTGTACTACCCAGTGGCTGGTCTCAAAAGTTGAACATATTCTTAAAGATCAATTTATCCAAAACTGGCACAATGACATTATTTCTAGTCCTAAGGGTATACACTATCAGCACCTAAAGCCATGTCCCAATTTTGATGTATATCTCCTCCTTCCAAAACGCATTTCTTTACCATTATTGAGATTTAGAACATGTAACCATAGTTTACCTATTGAGACGGGCCGCTGTATAATATTCTAAGGGACGAGAGAACGTGTCAACTATGCACTTCTAAAAGCATCGCAGATGAATACCACTATATTTTTCATTGCAAAGCATTAGATACTTTGAGGAAAGAATATTTACCCTCCCACCTAACCTCTTTTCCCAATGAAACAAAGTTCACGAAAATATTAACTGTAAAAACATCTCGAGACATAGTAAATCTATCAAAATATATCCTACATCTATCATCTCTTGTCAGAAAAAATGTTAATATGTTGTTTACTGCCATCTTGAATTTGAATTTATATTTGTATATATGTTTACAATATATGCTCTTGTACCACCAAGGTGGTTTATGAGAATAAAGAATTGAATTGACAATGCTCACAGAATTTGCGACCAATCTATTAGAAATTTTGTGGACTTGTTGATGATAACCTATGGTTTATTTTTAAAATAAATTCGGTTTATCTATCGCTGAGAAAATACTTATCAAAAACCTGTTCACAGTTTTGGGGGACACCCGATATACATCTCATTTGTGCATGGGTTCCCTAATATAGATAAACATTGAGTTCTATTACTTCACCTCTATGTCATCTAGTGTATCATATACATTAAAGTGTGTAGTGTACAATGTTTTGACTTGTACACAGATGTATGCCACCAGCGTGTCTACCGTCATGTCTATGATGGATCCAGACCAGGAGCAAGACCAGGATGGCGTGGAGCGGGATGGCCAGGTCAGGCAACGTGTGTACGATAGGGTGGATGTGGTGAATGTGTTACATTGAGTTTCAAAGTTGTGAATGTAGGTGTATAATATTGTTATTTGTTTAGGTCTGGATGCAAGGATGTATTTGGATGTGAATGTGATACTGATGTGTTGCGCATGTGTGATGTAGATGTGATGTGTTGTGGATGTAGATGTTCATATAGAAGTGTTGTGGATGTAGATGTCGATGTTGATGTTCATACAGATGTGTTGTGGATGTACATGTAGCATACAGTAGATGTATGGATGTGGATGATGTTCATACAGATGTGTTGGTGGATGTAGATGTTCATACAGATGTGTTGTGGATGTCGATGTTCATACAGATGTGTTGTGGATGTAGATGTTCATACAGATGTGTTGTGGATGTGGATGTGTGTTGTGGATGTAGATGTTCATACAGATGTGTTGTGGATGTAGATGTTCAGATGTGGATGTAGATGTTCATACAGATGTGTTGGTGGATGTAGATGTTCATACAGATGTGTTGTGGATGTAGATGTTCATACAGATGTGTTGTGGATGTGGATGTTCATACAGATGTGTTGTGGATGTATACAGATGTGTTGTGTGGATGTCGATGTTCATACAGATGTGTTGTGGATGTAGATGTTCATACAGATGTGTTGTGGATGTGATGTGGAGATGTTCATACAGATGTGTTGTGGATGTAGATGTTCATACAGATGTGTTGTGGATGTAGATGTTCATACAGATGTGTTGTGGATGTAGATGTTCATACAGATGTGTTGTGGATGTAGATGTTCATACAGATGTGTTGTGGATGTCGATGTAGATGTTCATACAGATGTGTTGTGGATGTAGATGTTCATACAGATGTGTTAGTGGATGTAGATGTTCATACAGATGTGTTGTGTCGATGTAGATGTTCATACAGATGTGTTGTGGATGTAGATGTTCATATAGATGTGTTGTGGATGTAGATGTTCATACAGATGATGTTCATACAGATGTGTTGTGGATGTAGATGTTCATACAGATGTGTTGGGATGGATGTCGATGTTCATACAGTGTGTTGTGGATGTAGATGTTCATACATGATGTGATATTGTGTTGGATGTCGGATGTAGATGTGTTGTGGATGTAGATGTTCATACAGATGTGTTGTGGATGTAGATGTTCATACAGATGTGTTGTGGATGTAGATGTTCATACAGATGTGTTGTGGATGTAGATGTTCATACAGATGTGTTGTGGATGTAGATGTTCTATTAGTCCAGCTATGAGTGTAAGGCATGCGCTCACACGAACGTTATGCTTTCTCTTTAGCCCGAGGCTGTCTTGGAAGCGATGGAGAATGTGATGCTTGCAACGAAGATGATATCAGTGGAGGAGATGTATGAGAGCTTCTGTAAGTTGTGTCCAATGTGAACGGTTGGTTGTATACAATGTATCAATGTTCCCATTCATGTAACAAAATTACTCTTTTCATCAGATTCCTATCACCGACTCGGTGTTTTTCATTAGATACATACCTCTGAGTTCATGTTTTCCATGTGTTTAGCCCATCTGTGTCTCCCGCCGTGATATTGCTGCAACATAGCTAAAAGCGGCGTTAAACCATACTCACTTACTCATGTTTTTCATTTGATACGTACCACTGAGTAAGTGTTTTGATGTGATACGCAGATGTCCGGATCGTCACATTCAATGGCAGTAAAGACGAGCTGGACATCCACGAGAATCACCACACCGATCACATACATCTAGCATCCTCGGTCTTCACTGCTGGACACGGTAAATATAGCTGCCATGTGGAATAAGCGGTCCATATATACGTATAGAATTTAAACTCACTTACACTATAAGTTGTATGCTCCTATGGAGGATAATACGGTCTGATGTACGCCTTTTTGTAGCAGTATCACACGATCCGGTAGGCGAGGGATGACACTGCTACAAAGAGGCGTACATCAGACCATATTACCCGAGGGAGAAGCATACAACGTATTTATCTTACCGCCATGTTATATGTACAAAACATTTTATTTTATGTTAAAGACCGCGGCTGACTATATGACATGTAAACAAAATGGCATCTGCCTCTCGACTGGATTTTAAAAATCAGTAAAACATATTCTGACAAGCTTAAAACTGCTATAAAAATGGTTTAATTGTGTTTAAAGTTGAGTGTGCAAACCATTTAATGTATAAAAAAGCTTAGATAAAGCAGTGAAAGTCGGAAAAATATATCTGTACAAAGTGAACACAAACGGTTTTCGAACTCTGGGCACGACATGTGTCATATTATGACGTCATACGATTGTAAGCGCTTCAACTTCTCGGTGGAGAGCTAGGCGGTTAGGTGGCAGCGGGTAATATTTTTGTCCAGTTGTCACCCTCCTGGGAGGGGAGACACGGACACGTGTTAAAGCGTCATGGACCAATGAAATTAAAGTATTTTACATGAAGGTAAGATAAATTTCATTATGTAGATACAGAAAATAATATTCGAATGTTATCTCTTCTATTATGCAATCAAACAGGTGACTGTCGTATTCAGGCGGCAAACTAATATTCGATGACCACTGTACACTTCCATATCACACTGGTTCCCTACTGTTCTCCAAAACAGTTTTACTTATTATTTACTTTTGATTTTGACCAGGGCGGGTGTCCACTGTTGTTTACAAGAACCTGCACCGGAAGATGTCAAAAAGAAGCCGGAAGTACCGGAAGGCTAAGCTGGGCAGCCAGGTCATCTCTGTAGCTGTTCAGGATGCGCACTATCCCCACAAAGCGAAAGTAGAAACACCCAACGCAATCAACTTCACAGTGGCACGAGTTGACAGAAAGGTTGTCAACAATTTATGTACGCATGATAGAAATTCAAAATGTCAGGGTATAGAAATCAATTTACAACATCAACAAAATTGACAACACTTCACCTAGATTGATAAAATTGGTTTGGAAACAAAGACGTGTTTGTAAGTGTACTCTGTGATCTATAGCTTTGTTCTGTAATATGTGTGCATGTGTGTCAGGGCGAGGAAGAGAAAACCCGTATCTGTGCCTTCTGGAACACCAACGAAGCTGAATGGTCGGACACCGGGTGTCATCTACTGAGTCAGAATAAAACCCATACGACCTGCTCGTGCGACCATCTCACCAGCTTCGCCGTTCTTGTGTTGTACTACAACGATGATGAAGTTAGTTCAATTTTATTCTATTCATGATGTACTTGGATTATTTGATATATGGCTCGAATTCAAAACTGGGTTAAACATTCATCTGATCGGAAAGAAAGCATTGAATCCAAAGAATTCCAACTTGGCATAAAATCGTAAATGGACATTGAGCAACCATGGTTTAAAATAACAATGTATTTTATGAGAAACCGCAGATGATCTTATTATATGAACTGATACATTATTTTGGCCCATGTCTATAGGTATCTGATATCAATGAGCGAGTGCTGTACATACTGTCAGCTGTTGGCTGTAGTTTGTCCATCCTGGGACTGGCCATGACCCTCTTCAGCTTCACATATCTCAGGTAACGGTGCCCTTCCTTCACACCTGTATGATGTCTGCTGTCGTTACAGGACAACACGGACACTGTAAAACACATTGAATCATAGGTATTGAAACACACTGAATCATAGGTATTGAAGCACATTGAATGATAGGTATTGAACCATATTGAATCATAGGTATTGAAACACATTGAATCATAGGTATTGAAGCACATTGAATGATAGGTATTGAACCATATTGAATCATAGGTATTGAAACAAATTGAATCATAGGTATTGAAGCACATTGAATGATAGGTATTGAAACACGTTGAATCATAGGTATTGAAACACATTGAATCATAGGTATTGGAACACATTGAATCATAGGTATTTGAACACATTGAATCATGGGTATTGAAGCACATTGAATGATAGGTATTGAAACACATTTAACCATAGGTATTGAAGCACATTGAATGATAGGTATTGAAACATATTGAATTATAGTTATTGGCCGATTGATAATTAGAGCTACAAATGCACACTTCAAAACTAACTGGCTGTGATGCAGGATGCTGCACCGGGAACGGATCTTGATCCATGCAAATCTGGCAGGCTCTCTCATGCTTGCCCAGATTATCTTTGTTGCTTCAAGTGACGCCCACAAGAGCCAGGTGAGTCTTCTCACATCTACTATATATCATGTACATAGATACAAATGAATTTTTCAGTATCAACCTTTTACTACACGTTTTCCCCAAATAAATGAAGATTTATTTACTGGTAAAGTCTGTTTGGCTCAAAAGCGGACGGATGAATTGCAATCTAACTCGAAAAGTAATAAACATATAATACTCAATGAAACGCTGATCATAATCAAAACATCAGACCAACCCTGTGATTTGTTTGCAGAATTTATGTCCTAAAATTAAAAAAGTTGTTTAACAAATTATCATTAAAATTTTGACACAGTTCACTATTTGTTACGAGGGAGGAGTGCAGAGAAAGGGACAGCCAGGTGTTAGAGAAGCACGTGCACAAGTGCCGACAAAGTTATTGATTCATTAACCTGTGCTGCGCCGTCTCCATCCTTTCTCGCACACCTGGCTGTCCCTTTCTCTGCACTCCTCCCTCGCAACAAATAATGAACTGTGTCAATATTTTAATGATAGTTTGTTTATTTTTAGGACATAAATTCTGCAAAGATCTCACAGAGTTGATCTGACGTTTCGATTATGATCAGTGTTTCATTGAATATTTTATGTTTATTAGTTTTCGAGTTAGATTGCAATTCATCGGTCCGCTTTTCAGCCAAACGGACTAGAGCATGAATGTGTGGTCTTCATGCAGTCTGTCACTTCTGTGTCGGTTCAACATAGGAATATGATTACCTATAGGGTAACCCTGTGACCCCAGTCAAACCACATTTAAAAAAAACAACTAAAAGTGAGCCCTTGCGAAAAAACCTAAAACTACATCTCATCTACTCGTGGAAGTGTTACACTGTTCCCATCGCACTGTAGGTCCTGTGCAAGGTGGTGGCGATCTCGATGCACTTTTTCTTCATGGCTGGCTTTACGTGGATGATGCTTGAAGGACTTTGTCTTTACCTCAGCTGTTTACGGAGTCACCACAACTACGGTGACATGCGTCTCAAATACGCAGTCATCGGTTGGGGCGTGCCTATCATCATCGTCATCCTCTCCGTAGGTATACAGTTCCCTCACTACGGCGATGGCCCGGGGGACAGGTGAGTGATTTTAGATTACGGTGCAAAGGATATGAGTTGTGGAATGCAATATGTTCTTCATTGTGTATACATGTATTATGTTGTGTTTATAACAGGGAATGGGATTGCTGATTTGTATATGAATTAAGGTGATATGCGTACTATGTGTTATGGTGTGTGATTTATGGTAGCGCCAGGTAAGGTGGAATTGATTAGGAATTGGTGCACAACTGTATTGGGTCCCGATCAACACAGCGTTCGTAGCACTACGACATTGTTAGCCTATGGTAAGCTATTACGATATGTCGTAACGTTACGAACGCTTTGTGGCTCGGGACCCATGTTGGTTATGAAACAAGGCTGGTGTTCTAAGATGTTGTAGCCTATGATTCCTGGATGGTTGTACTGTGACCATGAACATACAGACCCATAATGATCTGGCTTAATGACTTCTACTAATCCAGCCCTTCATTACCAATCAGCTGTTGGCTGTCAGCTGAACACGGACTCATCTGGGCTTTCATGGCACCCATGCTCCTCATCGTCATCGTAAGTGTGATGACTCTAGTGATCTGACCCGGTGCGGACATATACACATATTCCAATTATGAACTGACAAACAAACTTGTCGCTACTTGCGTTTCATGTTTGATAGGCCATTTCACAGTAAAATATAATCAAATACATTGCACAACTCAATACCCGAACAGCTGCACCAGATTCGAACCGACCTGGCACTTGATTTCGTTACGTATAGCCAAGTATCCAGATAGTAAGCTAATTAGAGGCTCGGATAAGTGTATGACTATGGTGAACGGTAACATATTGATCCTATGAAACATATTGTGTGTTGCGACACTTTGTTCCATGTGTACATTTTAAAAGGGTACAGTGCAGCATCGTTGGTGGCAGGTTCTAGCACAACGGATGATAATAAGCTCTGATATTGATCTCAAGTCCTCCCTGGTCCCCAGAAACACTGATCATTTATTCTTTTACAATACTCGTTACTTTGTGCTGCTTTTAAACTATATGTCAGCGTATGTCATTTCTTGCACAGCACTAAACCGAGATAGTGTGATAACGCTGCCATTATGTTTAAGTGTCAGTGATATATTGTGTCTGGTGTTGTAGTTCAACCTGATCATCCTGGGCCTGGTCATCAAGGTGTTTCTAACCCTCAAGGCCAACTCACAGAAGACAGAGGCTGCTCGCATCAGGTATGCGAGGTACACTTCTTGGAAGTTAATTAACCATTTTATGACATAACGTTATCAATTGAGACGCCATGTCCATTACGTCATATTGGTCATAAGAACAGTTATAATCAGTAGCGTCCATCTCCTGTCTTCCCCAGAGCCAGCCTGAGAGCCATGTCCATTACGTCATATTGGTCATAAGAACAGTTATAATCAGTAGCATCCATCTCCTGTCTTCCCCAGAGCCATGTCCATTACGTCATATTGGTTTTACTGTTATAAGCAGTAACGTCCATCTCCTGTCTTCCCCAGAGCCATGTCCATTACGTCATATTGGTTTTACAGTTAAAATCAGTAGCGTCCATCTCCTGTCTTCCCCAGAGCCAGCCTGAGAGCCATGTCCATGCTGCTGCCACTGCTAGGGGTCACGTGGCTGATCAGCATCCTCGTCCCCTACAGCACCATCTTCCACTATCTGTTCGTCATCGGCAACTCTCTGCAGGTGCACACATAATCAAACCCGGGCTTACACTCAACATATAGTACACCCGTGAAGATCCGGGTTAGAATTGATCTTCAGCAACCCATGCTAGTCGTAGGAGGCGATTAACGGGATCGGGTGGTCAGGCTCGCTGACTTGGTTGACACATGTATCTCAATTGCGTAGATCCATGCTCATGCTGTTGATCACTGGATTGTCTGGTCAAGACTCGTTTATTTACAGATCGCCGCCAAACTAAACTCACTCACTCAACATATAGTACAAACACCAAGCGTATTATGCAAGGTCTTGATAGTATATTTGGATATGCGATCGCCTGTGTTTGCTTGTTCCTGTTGTAATGAATTCCCGTTGTGTAGCGGTAGTCATATGCGGGATGGGCTTTCAGTTAAATCATAAACAAACATTAATGTTTATGCTGGGGAGCCTATAGACACCAGCACCTAACGATACAACAGTCAACAAAAAGCATATGGTGTGTTAGTTAGTGGCCGCGGTTAACAATACCCGGCTATTGCTGGCCGGACAATGCATATGAGTGAGTGAATGTAGTTTTACGCCGCACTTAGCAACATTTCGGCTATATGGCGACAATCTGTAAATAATCGAATCTGGACCAGACCATCCATTGATCAATAGCATGAGCATCGATCTACGCAATTAGGATATGATGATATGCCAGTGAGCCTGATCACCCGATCCCTTTAGTCATCTTTTACCACAAGCACGGGTTACTGAAGATCAATTCCAACCCGGATCTTCACGGGTATTATTCATATGAGCGCGATTCCACGTGAAGTAATCGTATACAACAACTAGAACATTCTCGTTTACCACCTTGTGCTGAGTATGCTGGACCTAACCTTATGAATAAAATAGGTTCAGATGTTCCTTGCCTTCAATTAAAAAGTGTCAGTCACATTTCAGTTAAAATGGTTAATAGATATACTCATAGAAGCGAATAAGGGAACTCCTGAAAATACAAGTGTTCCTGTATTTATTTCCAGAATTTCACTCTCAGTGCAATACATACCTTGTGAAGAAACCTTGAAAAGATTAAAGGAACACTTGTACTTTTATATGTTCCCTTATTCGTTTCCATGAGTATATATATCGCTATAGTAAACTACGTTTATATGCGAATAACGAACTACAGTTATTACGAGTTTGGGTTCGGTATAACCGAAGTTTTGTGTATCATCAGTAAATGTATAGACTGGATGTTTCATTTCAGGGTTTGCTGATTTTTTTCCTCCACTGTCTGTGCAATGATGAGGTGAGTTCGTCTATGTCACATAAAATTACCTCATGTTAATTTTCATGCGCTCCAGTTTCGAAAGACATGTAAACACTGGTGGTACAATAGATCATGTATAGAACATAGGTTGTATATAATCATCGTCTAAGTTGTGCCAGTTACAACAGATCAAATACCAAAAACACCCATTTACCTATATAATCATAGGAAGTATAGTTTAATAATGTTGATCATATTATGCAAGCATCAACTGGAACCTAACATCGACTTTGTATATTTTTAGGTACGGAAGTTCCTCGCTGCTAAGCGAGCCACGCCCACCATGGGGACAGCCACCTCGGACATCGGCGAAAGCGCACTTTGGAGGCGTCGGCGGTCGGCGGCGGTAGGGTAGAAATTATAGCTAGCCAGACAGTGCGTGGAACTGAGAAATCCGGAAGACTTGAAGTTTTATTGTGATGATAATCAAACGCTCGTTATTATGCTTGCATCAGAATCCTCATCGCCTTGGTTGGTTGATAGAGTACAAAGCAAATGTTTCCACTTAATGTGGTCCTCGCCAACACAAGCCTTCATTTGATACGAGGAAGTAGATGCGGTGATGATTGGTTTCTAAGGTATTGTGTGCCATCCCCTCTCGACGGGGCTGCTCAGAATACCCATGACTGTTTGCTCTGGTCTGGAGTCAAGGTCACCGTTACACGTAGTTTACACGTTTCTGCGATCAGCGTGAACATTACGAAACAAACATGAAAAGTTGCATGCATTTGCAAGTACGCTAACTTATATACGTTGCAAGTTTTAGAACTTCCACCATGCGGGGGTGGTGATTATGATATCAACCTTTTGTTTGCCTGACACAGTCTCTATAATAATAATTGTTATATTATTGTTGTTATATTATAAATACACTCTTCAAAAAAAAGAAACGCATAGACCAAAATTAAGGAAATGTTTTAAACTTATTTAAATGTACATAACTCGATTAAGTTTGAACATAGATAAAGGAAATTCGACACAAGGATGAACAGATGTGTTGTTGTCATTGTCAGCATTAATTCAGTTCACTCACTGCACATGTGTGGACACCAGGGGCCGTTCAGGTCAGTATCTGGTGACACCACCCCTTTTGCTGTCAGAATGCCTTGAACCAACACTAGGTCTGATCTATCGGTTTAGGACACGGCTTTCCACACCATGCCGCTTTATTCACCAAATCTGCCCACCTGTCGAACGCAGTTCGGCGCAAAACGTTCGTGTTGACGTCGATAGACACGTTGTCTCCTATCCCGTCGTGGCAGGAGGAAACGAACTTCATCGCTTAACCAAACGCGTTCCATGCTTTCCCCAGGTTCCATGTCTGTACCCTGTTGCACCATTGGACATTGTGAGTGTAGTCGTGTCAGGACAAGTCCAACTTTGGTCGATATGCTCGAATTCCCACTTCTCTCAGACGATTTCTGATAGTTTGGTCTCAAATTCTTCGAAGACCAGGCACCTGTCCTGCAGTTTCCGTTGCTGTTGCAAATCGGTAACGTAGGTGAAACACCTTGACGAGTCGGTCCTGAGCAGGAGTGGTCGCTCTTTGGTCGAATTGAAGCGGGTATATCGATGTCATAATCGAGATATGGTGCTGTGGTGGACGTTGAAGTGTCTTGAAGTGTCCCCTGCTTCCAAACGTCCAATGGCGATGTTTCGGTCAGTAGCATTCAATTTTGGCATTTTTTTATCTTCGTTTACATCGTAAATTTCGTAATGAAATGATGAATTTGGTTTAGTCTTTTATAGTCGATGTCTCTACTCATGTGCCGACACATTGCACGTGGATAACATTTTTTGCATGCATCGTTTTCATTTTTTATGACAAACGTTTACAAACACATGTTGGTAAGCGTTTGCGCGCAATACACAACAACCACGACATGATTAACGGGATTCAAACATAGGAATTGTCTATATATGACGGCTGCTTTCAAAGTATATCGAAATGAACTGCCCAAAACGCCTATGCGTTTCTTCTTTTAAAGAGTTATATCTCGGTTTTATTATGTGACCACATTTTGTAAGGTACTAGGTGAGTCGCAGATAACAACTCTCTCATTTACACAACATACTGTTTCAGGCGAATCGTTCAGTCGTGTCACATCATGGACAGCACCACTCTCATTTACATGATATACTGTTTCAGTCATGTCACATTTGGTATGGAGCTCCAGTTATTTTCACATTATTCTGTTTCAGGCTCTAAGCTTTGATGACGTACAGTCCAGATGTCACACAAGTGCACCAGGTGAATATTGAAACTCTGTGATGCAGAATACAGCATCAGAATACAGCAATCGTTTGGGGTTTTACTTGTGAGTGAGTGAGTGGGTTGAGTTTTACGCCGCTTTTAGCAGTATCACGACGGGGGCTTCACACATCGTACCTATGTGGGGAATCGAAGACGTGTCTTCGGCGTGACGAGCTAACACTTACTACTGGGCTACCCCTATATAGCTGACAGTTTACAGAAAGATGTCTAACAAACTTGCCATACCTTCACATAAAAGCTGCCTCAAACTTCCACTGCAGGCTGATCGTGAATTGCTTCATTGTGGTGGTTTCTCTCTCTCTCTCTCTCACTCACTCACTCACTCACCCTCTCTCTCTCTCTCGTGAATTGCTTCATTGTGGTGGTTTCTCTCTCTCTCTCTCTCTCTGTGTCGTGTGTGAGGTTTTGAGTGTGTTGAATGAAATTTCATAGACTGCAGGAGTCGTGTCCTACTTAAACCGCCGGTGTTTGTCGTTGTAGGTCGCCGACATGCGTGGATATGAACTCGGGGACAAGAGAAGATCACAAGGATTGTGTGTAGCGTCTCTCTCACTCTCTCAAGGTCACTATACTGACCTTGCGCTGTCACGTGCGCGGCTACACGACAATGTTGTGGTGGTCACGGACGGGTGACTATTGCGGGGCTAAATGCACGTGTTTGTGACTGATAACAAAGGGATAAACCTCTCAACGGAAATCAAATGATTTACGTAATTCAATAATAAAAATCGCTGAAGATTAGCTCACTGAAACGTGTTTCTTGTTGACTGTGTTATTGATCGCGTCCACTTCGGTAAGTATTACTGAAATTAGACCAATATATATAGTGTATTAGAACAGTACACCGTTCATTGGTTGTCATTTTTACGTGTCAAGCAGTCCAACAGGAGGTGTCGTTTACATTTGGAGCACGTCTACACTGTATGACCTTACAGTCTGACTATTTGACTGCAGCCTTCGTTCACTTCAATGACTCTTTCTCTCCATTGACGGATCAGTGCAGCGATTCACAACACAGCACAGAAACATCAAATTGCACTTACGCGAGGTAAGTTGTTTTGAGTATTAATCAACCTTACCAAGGGTTATTAACCGCAGTGAGAGATTACACGATTTCATGTTATGTGTGTCATGTGTCGATGGGAGAGTCTCCATGCCCCACATATACACACGGTAACCAGTACCACAACACCCTAAATGTTTCATAGAATAATACTGCTACCATATAGCATGCCAAAGGAACTTCTCCAATACTCAATTATTGACCCTCAAGGAATAATAAAATGGCAAATGCAAAAGCGAAAAGAACGAAAAACCGTAGCTTATCCATAGCGGTAAACAAGGCAAATAGATGGACTCATTTATGGTGCTGATAACTGTGGTTGCATGACATTAAAAAGTGCGATAATTTTCTAAATTTTGGCATACAATCCTCAGTGTGTCACATAAGCATAAAAAACCCCGAGAACAATGTCAATATGTGGCGTATATTAATAACGTCCCTGACCTCTCTGACTGTATCAGAATTTGACTTTGAGGTATTGTGTTCTTGATGGAGGGCTCGTCACACTGCTGCATCAACATCTTGTACTGGAAGACCTCTCAGGCAAATTCTGCGACCAAACACGCGCTATGGGACTGAGATCTGGAATCCTGACGAGCCAAGGAGTTGCTTCTGAGTTTTGATGTAGGAAATCACCGACATGCCCGATATGGCCTAGCATTACCATCCATGAAGACTGGGCTTGTGCTCAGAGGATGGTCAGCAAAATGAAAATCTTTGTGGAAGTGTCATTTGAGGAGGGCCCATGTTTGCTTTTCAAAAACTAAATCAATTGATTTCCAAAGTCATCGAGCTGTTATAGCAGTTTACTTCACAAAACTTCGCTCGCCTTTGAACAGGTGATTTGGATATTAGCGCTATAGAAATATATATAAAACATAATTATGATACAGATATATGGCTACATGACATACTCGTTGCGATTTCTTCCCTTCTGAATACTCATCTGGTTATAGGGTACATAAATATAATATATATATATATATATATATATATATATATATATTCCTATTTGCTCACAATTTCATGGATCAGTGAGCGACTTAGATATTCGTGCATAGGAGTGCCAAGTCCACATATATGGTTCCGAAGCCAGAGAGGCAGCAACATGCATTAAACTTGGACAAAGTACTGTGACTATGTGTCCCAGTCCAGCCAGCTGTGAAAGGGTACCTCGTAAGGATGGGATCGCCACGTTAACTTGGTGTGACTAGTGGCTGCACAAGTTGTATGCTCCCCTATGCTCGGATGTTCCCGATTAACCACAGACCACTGCCATATGATTACAATATTGCAATGTCTAACAAGAACCAGTTCAAAAGACATGGCACCGAGTGTGTGAAAATAATAACTGTAGATTTGCTGACGGAGCGGACATTGAGATATTTAACTACAATATGATCTCCAGGACACACTTTCTGACCAAAGCTTACATCTATCACTCAAGCGTTCTTATTTGTGTCTATATTTTCAGGGGCGGTGGGGTAGCCTAGTGGTTAAAGCAATCGCTTGTCACGAAGAAGACCCTGATTCCATTCCCCACATGGGTACAATGTGTGAAGCCTATTTCTGGTGTCCCCCGCCGTGATATTTCTGGAATATTGCTAAATGCGGCGTAAAACTAAACTCAATCACTCTATATTTTCAGTAATCGCTGGGAATGCCTGTACGAGTAGTGACGCGGCATAATACAACACTGTGTCTGCAATACAATACCAGTTTAGCAGGGAGCAATTTTAACAAGCATATATATTGGCAAACATATTGCCTAAAATCGACATGCCTTCGTTTAATGCAGGGTCTCAGTAGAGACTTGTCTCGAGTTTTCGTCTATCTGACATTTTGGAGAAAACACAAATCAGCAAGCCATATCACCCAGAAAGCAATACACGAGAAGGATTGTGGGTGTTAACATTAATATTCATTTGTCGCCAGAATTGAAACAGGGCGAATATAGACCTGAATGTAGTTGATTGGTTGGTTTGTTGTTTAACGCCACACTCAGCAATATTCCAGCTATATGGCGACGGTCTGCAAATAATCGAGTCTGGACCAGACAATCAAGTGATCAATAGCATGAACATCAATCTGCGCAATTGCGATACGATGGCATGTGTCAACCAAGTCAGCGAGCCTGACCACCTGATCTTACGACAAGCCTGGGTTACTGAAGACCAATTCTAACCCAGATCTTCACGGATTCCTGGGCGTCAGAAATTGATGGAGGTTATAAGGAGTAGGCACTGCGGTATACCAGTAAGCTGCGGATCAGCTGATCAGGTCCTTACGGGGCATATACAAGCCTAAATGCTCCGTGAAATAGGTTGGTCCAATTGTCCTAACACACTTACCGTAGATCAGATATACAAGCCTGTGGGCCTACCGTCCTGGTCCATGTAAAATAACCGTTAGACAAACTTGAAACGTGAGGAATACATGTAACGCCGTTTTAACTGTTCATAGGTGTATACACCGATCAATGCTGCACGACATGATGTGCCTTAATGCAGGTTAGGGAATCTGTCTTTACCTTTACTTGTTCACCATAAGCGTCGTAAGACACGCTCAGTCGTATATTGAACTATGGACTACTTAAAAAATATGCGTTTAATTTTTTTTGTATAGATACTGCAAACATCCCGCTTATCGCTGCTAATAACATAAGCACTGTACTGACATAGCACGCAGATAATTCTATACCAAACTAATTACTTCATGGATCACTGATCTCACGCTGTATGTTAGACGTCGGTGTGTTACCACTTCATTATAACGTGCTAGGACAAGTTGGTGGTTATATATAGTCGGTCTATTTTTCTTGGTTCAGTGTATAAATGTATCGAATGACAATGCGAGTCACGGAACTACATCACAATGTCACTGTAACTCGCTGTCTGTGTGCACAGTTCTAACGGTACGGTGTGCCTCTCTGGCCCACCATCTACCAGCCTGGCGTGAGGGTGGACACAAGACTACCTCGGCCTAATTGTTCACAATACAGGCAAATCAACGCATTCTAAATCATGTTTCTCATCTGGAGCATCAACTCGGCGCCTGAACAGGCACGGACTTGTTATTACACCTGATCGACGCAGCATCGACGACGATGACGCCTTTACCACGTACCAGGCTGTACACATGTAACGCCGACTATTCATCAACGTTGTGCTCATGTGCTTTACCTACAACCATACTTTTCACGATGACCACGGGTGACTGGTTGCATGATGCATGTGATACACACAACAACCAATTGTGATACTTTGTTTAAGTTCTGGGACTGACGCTTAAGAAGTGATCTTCAAAAGGAAGACTAAATAATTGTCTATTCCATAATCACTTCACCGATGTCAGCATGTCGTAACTGCGAGTGAGTATGTTTTTACTGCGCATGTAGCAGTATTCCACCAATAGCACATCAAGGGACAATAAAATATGGGCTTGACTCCCTGTGCCTAGGTGGGGAATCGAAACTGAGTTTCCGGGTGAAGGCCAGTGCTTTCACCGCAAGGCTACCCCACCTCCCCGTCGTGTGTAAAGACATTGTATATTCCATTTACAATCACTACCTTATTTTAGATTACGTTTAGTGAGATTTAGTGTTTTGCCATGTCTTAATTTTATCATCCTTAAAACGAAGATATCTAGTTAAGTCATATGTCGAGATGTCAAAACTTTATGGATAATCAACTTTTTTATTTTAACAATGGCGACGTTTCGGTATAGATTCTTATACCGTTTTCAAGCATATGGGGGAATGATGGGATGCACCAGTCTATTTACAAGATACATGTATGTACATATGATAATGAGATAACAATAACAAAGGAGGGAAAACAAAGCATCAAAGAAAGTTACATGATGAGCTACAGTAGCATGATGATGAGCTAAGATAACATAAATGAGATGAGTGGGATTACCATGACAATTAGTGAATGTAGGTTAATTACTCAAGAAGCCAAGGTGGTGATGGTGGTGGGTCTGGGGGTGGGGTTGGGAGGATTAATTAGTGGGAAACCAGTGGTGAGGGTATATAAACTGGTGTATCCCATCATTCCCCCATATGCTTGAACGCAAACAAATCAAGTCAAATGTCGTCACACGTGCTAGTTCACAATTACACCACGCGGTTGTGTGAGCAGGTGCATCAGTGCATTTGCATTAACAACAGCTGCACTCCGGTAATACATTTCAGCGTTCTCGTTTAATTACATGTCAGTTTGCTACTTAACCATCATGACAAACTTTTATATCAATAGAGAGTTAGTAGATACCTACATCACGAAGTCGTCTTCGCACTTGCCCCACTCTGACCAATGCAGCTTTTCTCATGCTTTACCTGTCGACGATTGTCTCCCTTCGTGGGTTCTCTTCGCAGTTGTCTTGGCGTATTATTCAGGTTAGGTGTAGAAGGTGCAACGCTGGTATGTTGTGGTCGTCATTATAAGGGCGTAGTGCTTTCTGTCTGTGTTGTATTTTCTTTAAACACGTATCTGGTGCTCCATGGCAACTGCATATTTTGTATTCGGTGTGTGTAAGTAATTCTACAAATCTCCTGTGCTTTGTGTACCACTCGCTATTACTCCATTTGTGCACACAGACAGCGAGTTACAGTGACATTGTGATGTAGTTCCGTGACACGCATTGTCATTCGATACATTTATATACTGAACCACAAAAGAAATGTCGCTTTTCAAAACCAAATGCAAAATTTTGTTCTTGCAATGTGTTTTAATTATGATTGTACTGTTTTGTTAACATGTTTTTTAATCCAAATTGACATTTATTACCAACATCATTGTGTTTTCTGATGAAAAAGCATATCGACCAAACGCACCGAAAAAGGCAGACATGGTAAAAGTTTCCGCATGAAATTCGTGAAAATGAAAATGCACGTGCTTGTCGTGACAACCCTACCAATGAAAGGGAGTCCCAAATTCTCCTGAAATCGTTTTTGTTTTGACACAATCACCATGCCACCACTTACAAGAGATCAGAGGAACCAAGTGTTGGGACAATTGCAAGTTGTTCAGACTGCACGGAGGGTAGCCAATCATTTCAATGTTCATGTTAGGACAATCTACAGACTGCATAAGTGGTATTAGGTCACTAACAGCATCCAAGACCGTCCACGCAGTGGGCGACATTCAGTAACATCGCAACGTCAAGACCGACAGATTGTGCGCCACCATCTGCAGGATCGCTTCCCCAGAGCGACGGAAACAGCACGCCATACTATGGGGACTAACAACAGACCCATCAGTGCCGATACAGTGCGTCGACGTTTGCGCGGAAGAAACCTCTGCTGTCCAAGACAATATCGTAGTCCTGTCCTCACCGCTCATCACCGCTGAAACCGACTGCAATGGGCAACTCAGCATCGAACTTGGCATTATCGACAATGGAGAACTGTGCTTTTATCTCACGAAAGTCGATATTGTGTTTCGACAGTCGATGGCAGAGTGAGTGTATGGCGAAGGCGTGGTGAACTGTTTCCAATGAGTGTATTCTTGAAGGAGACTCGTGGGGTGGTCCAAGCATCACAGTGTGGGATGCAATCGTTCTGAACCAGTTACTTGACACCGTGGTGTTCCAGAATCTTGGTCCAGGATGAGGAAATGACGTGACACCTGTTCGCTATATTGACCAAGGCATAAGACCCCACGTTGTACCACATTTTGAACGAAACAGAAATCACATCTTCCAGCAAGACAATGGTCGTGCCCACACTGTCAAAGCAACATTGGACTTCCTAAGACAACATGGCACCCAAACCCTACAATAGCCTGCAATCAGTCCAGATTTAAGTCCAGTAGAACTCGTTTGGGACGAGATTCAAAGAAGACTGGATGGCCTCCAACCAAGGCCGACAACTGCGGCTGGACTCGATCAGGCATTTCGCAGAGTATGGACCCAAGTGTCTTTTGCCTTCATCAACCGGCAAATTCATTCCATGTACAGAAGATGCAACTCTTTCATCGATGCCCTTGGATGCCACACACGATACTGACTTTGGGGAATCTTAATGGTACAATATTTGGTGATTTTGTTTGTGTGAACTCTAAATGTGATTCCCGAAAATGTGTTAACCATACTTGTCAAGTTTGAACTCAGTCCTCCGTTTTGATTGTTAATTTGTGTGAATTAAAGCGTGTGCTTTAAGAAACCGCAATCGGTGCGACATTTCTTGTGGTTCAGTATATGTATACAACCAGGATGCATAGCACACACGTACTATACCAATATAACATATTTATCTATTTATCATAGGTTGTATAAATCAACATGGTTCAAGGTAGCACAGGATGGGAGTTCTAGTGTTACGTGATAGCTGAGACGGATGAAACTGACATGTTAGCTTAGTTGAAGAGCACAGGTAAGTACGGCATTCGTCAAACTAAACCTCAACAATAGCAGGAACATATACACTGGACTCAACGAAATTGCTAAAATCTGTACTTTACTGAGAAAGTGTAATATCCATTATAACATTTGTTACATGTGACCACTTTCTTAATGGCATGGTGTATTCATGATGTGATACAACTTGTTCGATTTCCAGGAAGAATCAAGTTCCTGACAAGTGGCCCTAATTGGCCTTGTTCAATTGTCCACTCTATGAAGCAGGAATGCCCAATGGACAGTGAAGACCGTACATGAGAACATGAGTCTGCCTCTTCAAGCTGTTCCTCTTTCTGCAGACCCAGCCAGAGTTCGCCCACAGTGGAAGAAATCAACTTTCTTTCAAGTTCAGAAAAACCTTGCTGCAGAAGGCTCTTGATTAAGAGAGTGAAGCAACCGCTACAAGTAAGATCTAGATACTTTCTTTCAGGTGCCCAGTCTGATATGTCAGGCAAAGACCACACTGCTGGTAATCCTTCATTCACTCTTGCCGAGGATTCCAAATCTCATGCCTCTATTGTGCTAGGTGTATCGCTGGAGGAGCCAACCCCCTTGCAATCATCGCTCATCACGTATATTAAATTCAATTCTGACAGGAATAAACCCTTTCTCCAGTATAGGAGTATGCACTATACAGATACACTATACACTATGCCCTTATATTCACGCTTTGCTAGTGTATTGATGACATCAAACTAATCACATACATTATCATACAAGTAATGTGAACTCAGGTTAGTAAATATTTAGCTTAGGATCGTGTATGACGTGAACATCACGCCTATCGCTTTTACCAACTTAGCACTGAGCCGGGTTAAAGGTAAAGCCACATTGTACAATGCACATGTTACATGGATCACTGACCTCGCGCCCTATGTATGCCTGTAGTATGTTGTCATCAGCTTGAGTAGCTTATCAGTGGTTTTGACACGGGTTTTGAATTTTCTTATACACTCCGTAAGGTAAACACTAAATATGATAATAATGATTTTTAATACTGATGTATTCCTGAGACTGATATCTGATGAGGTGCAGCCATTTCCTTTCCCTTGACCTGTCGTGTTTCCTTTGACCTGTCGGAAACATTGTCTCAAAGACATGAGCATTTGGACACAGCCAGGAAACATGTTTCAACACTAATGATAATGAACACAACACACTGTGAACAATTATGTATGCATTGAAAGGCTAACTGGACTACTTAATGGGTAAACGTTCGTTCCTCTGCCTCTGTTGAAGTTTGGCAGAGTGTTCAAAAAGATCAGGAAGAACTTCCAGTTCATCAGCAATTAAAATCTGGTTTCAATGTGCGGGATTTGTGAATGTCCATTAAATATTCACAGGAGCATAAGGAGCATGTTTTGACAGATGGTAAGATTAATACTTCTGATTTCAAACTGAAAATATACGCAAAGGAGACCACCTGTCTCAAAATCGTGAACATACTTTGCATTTTAGTGATGTGCGCTTTACAATGAGGGGAATAATAAGATAGGAAACCCTTGCCATCATTTTTCGCAATAAGTCGGCATGGAGAAGTAAGTAAATGAACAGATGACATCTATCCCATCGGATTGCATAATTAAACACTGGTATGTTTCAGAACCAATTCAGTTCTTCAGAGGATTTTGAATCCTTGTAACAGAACATACCACGTTGAGTCATTTTATCGACAGACTCAGACGAGAACCTGCTTGAGTACCATGGAACGTTGCTGCAGTAAAGCGAAAAGCCGTGAGTTGGTTGTTCTGGTAGCTGCTTCGTCTGTGCGTCTTCTCTTCACTGGTTTGTGGTTCACTCCCGGCATCCTGTACGTCGCCTTCAGGGACGCCTTCCAGCAGAGTGCAGCCGTGACGTCATGGATCACGTCTCTCCAGTACTTCACTACCTGCATCACAGGTGACGATATTAAGGCAGACACATTAGCGTTATGTATCTGGGGCTCTGTGGTTTGTTTCAATGTCCAAGGTTGACTTCCCGCCCTATTGTGTTATCTGGTATGGATTTATAGCTATAGGAAAGGCAGAGGTAACTATGAAGCAAACACCCTTAGAATCCCTTCGATTGTAATGTCAGTCACGATGGCCCTCTAACATGTGCTTCCCCCAAAGTATTTAATATTATCATAGTCTCTGGCGTTACTGTTAACATGTGCTTCCCCCAAAGTACTTAATATTATCATAGTCTCTGGCGTTACCGTTAACATGTGCTTCCCCCAAAGTACTTAATATTATCATAGTCTCTGGCGTTACCGTTAACACTTTACAACAAAGAAGAATTGGGAAACATTTGTATGGATATTTTTCTGTTATCATCTGTCATCTGTGGCCATAATGATATTTAAACATAATTAACTGTTTTCCAATGGGGTAGTAATATGAAAAAGTATAGAACCTTGCATATGATGAACTGGAATATTGTTGTGAGATTCATTCTGTTTTTCCATGCCATCTGCGTACAGTTGCTGGTCAATAAAGTCCTGTTTTGTTGGTTAAACCCTGTTAGTCAACAAAAACAACCAATGATTGGTCCTCGTTAAACATCTTACCTCACACAAGAAAAACAGGTAGTTGTCCCCGGGGACCAGAGATTGTGTATAACATGGGCACGGGTCAAACACAGGTCAATTCTTGTATAATTTGCAAAACAACAACACAGATTTGCCAAACTTTCTCATGTTACGCTTTATTCTTTGAACAATGCAATGCCAATGTTTTTCAACTTCCCCTTTCAGGTGCAGTTGGGGGGTTCGTGATGCCTCGTTTCGGCAGTCGACTGGTCACCATGACAGGAGGAATCATCTTGTCCGGTGGGCTGCTGACCAGCATGTGGACCACTCACATCGCTCACTTGTTCATCACATATGGAGTGCTAGCGGGTACGAGTCGTCACTGTTTGTGCAGTTGTAAATCCTATCGAACTGCATGCATCATAAAGAATGAAATAACGTCACAAACCATCCAGACCATTGTATCATGTATGAAGAAATCTGACGTAATGAACTTTCATTTGACGGAATCGCGTAATCTACATTACATAACAAACGTGTATACAACATGTAAAATAAGAATCTGAGTACTCACATGTCTCAATTTTTCGATCAGGGTTTGGAGCAGGCCTCGGTTATATTGGGTGTTTGGAAGCTGTGAAGGAAACATTCACCTCTAATGTTAACATGGCGTTTGGAGTGAGTGCATTTATTGCCAACTTTGGGATTATGATCTTCCCACCTGTGCTGCAGCTTCTCATTGATACCTACACCTGGAGAGGGATGTTCCTAGTCCTGGCGGGAGTGGAGCTCAACATCATTGTTGTTGCCGCAGTTTTCCCAGGACGTCATAGACGTCCACAATTCGAGACATCCATAGCACAAGAGACAGCCGAGTCGTACAGCCGTGGAGATACGTGCTCAGACACAAATGATGGGACTAAGGATTCATTATTACATGGTGGCTCACCAGGAACAGATCAGACAGTTTCACTGGAGGACAAGACGGTGAAACCAACCTTTCTTCAAAACCATTATTTTTTAAGGAATCGACATTATTATCTGTATGTACTGAGTGGCACCTTGTTCCTGTTTGGAGCTGGGATTATACTGGGACATTTGTCTGCCTATACCCTGCAGAATAATATTACAGATAGCTATGGAGCTGCCATGCTGTATACCGTCAATGCTTTGTCAATGGCGTGTGGAAAATTACTCCACGGAGTTGTGATAACGAAAAACAGAATAAACCCTATCAAACTCCATATATTCGTGTGTGGAATAGGTGGTCTTGCAACGTTGATATTCCTGTTCCATATTCCACTTCCGGTTCTATACGCTTATGTGGTAGTGTTTGGAGCGAGTAATGCTAGCATAGGGGGCGCGCTGATGCCATCCATACTGCTACAAATGGCAGGCTCGGACAACTTCTCCTTCTCCGTTGGCGTTTACACAGTGATCACAGCCATAGGATCTCTCGTCGGAGCTCCAGTTGCAGGTGAGAAAGTAAATCCGGCTATCAAAGCACCTGCGTTGTTTGCATCGGTCTAAGCTTTATTTGTGTTATATCATGATGGCCTTAAGATATGCCAGTGACCCGAACATGTGACTAATACCATGAACAAACAGCTGGTAAGATGATCCGTCACACAGGGGGTTACACAGTAATTTTGTACTTAAATTTGTTAATTTGGAGGGTACATTTTAAGTGATGCCTAACTAGTGACACGCAATCTCAGATATGATACACTTAAGTTTAGTTCATCGAGTATAATGCTTTATCATCCAAAACTGTGTTCCACAGGAGATATCGCTTGTGTGAGATCAAACGATATCTCCTAGGAGATATCGTTTTGACAGTAGACTTTGTACAATGCCCTGACAATGCTATGACGTCATGTACTTGATGACGTCACAATGCTATGACATCGCTGCACTGCAAGTCTAATGGCAGTACCATGTCCAGAGATGTACATTTTTCATTGAAAATTAATGAAGAGTGATTTTGGATGATAAATAGAATCTCACCCTCGTGTCTTCTGATATCAAATATATCAACACTCGTTGATAAAGTAAAAATATCCTCGGCAAGCCTCGGATATTTGTAACTTTATCAACTCGTGTTGATATAATTGATATCAGAAGACACTTGGGTGAGATTCTCTATTTATCAATCTTATGTATCATTTCATTAACATGTACTACATTCAATTTATATTGTTTTCCAAAAGGTTGGATATATGACGTCACCAGTTCCTATACAACCCCGTTCCTGCTTGCGGCGATATCAATGATATCATCTGCATTCATCATGGTGACTTCCTGTCATCAGATCAAGCCCATCCAGGCAAACACTAACGAAGAAGTTTAGATATATGATTTTATACAATAAAGGTATACATCCCCTCAATAGATACACTATAGCCGCCGTCATATATTGTTGAGCGTCATGCTAGATCAGTTTCTTACTTCGTCTGTCATACAGACCCTGAAACAAATGTACCCATTGGAGCCCATGCAAGTCTAGATTACCAGGGTTTCAGGAAAGTGAATAAATCTCTGGGGTCCTTTTTATTTTATTTTATTTTAATTTAATAACTTTTGTTTGTAAAATATGTTCATTTCAGAGACTAGCTTTTAGTTTATTTCTTACTCTGCGTTACGTTATGAGAGAAATTTGATTGATAATACCAGGATCAACAGAAACAACCAGGACTATAATGCGTTTTAATGATAAACGATGATAAATTATATTATCAGCGATAATAGCAAATAAGCATCGACATGTTGAAACTTGACTTGTCACACAGACAACTGTTTGGTGCGTAACATAACTCTTTCATTATAACGGACAACACTGAACGAGCAGTGCCCACTGATGGTCATCTCGCAAAGGTGGGATCACTATAGTCTATACACCAGAACGTTTCTGGCGCCATGGCGTCTCACAACAAACAGGTGTACTGTCGACGGAACATTTGTGTTTGTGTGTTTGGAGTGTTTGGTATGTTTGTATTCGGTACAAAGGTGAGCTGATTTGTCGAGAGCGGATCCTCAAAACCCATGCAATGTTCATGTGATCGTTGCAAACATATCGGGGTTCATATTTTTCATACGATGCCCTTGGGCAAAATATCACTTTAGGAGGAAGTGTTCCATGTCAAGCCTCGATTACGGAGGGAACTACTTTTTCCATTCATGACATTTTTCTATGCTTTACTACGTTCATTCACAGATTGGCACTTCGGACATAACGTCACCTCGGTATTCTCTTGCAATATCATTGTTATTAAAACAAGGTTGTTCAGTTGAGTATATTGTTCAATAAAATAAATAATTTTTTTTAATTCATTCAAGGTTTTCTTACATACTTGTTACATCGATTGATTTACCTGCAGACGACAAGGTAAACAAACAACATGGCTGTCCGATCCGTTTAACCGCTGTCAATCAAAGTCAATGATCTTGGCAAGATCGGTGGCAGATTAGTTGGAAGGGTAGAAAGTGTAATCCAACCGCTTGGGACATTTCATTGTGTGTAATGTTCCAACGGAAAAAAGAAGATGAGAAACAAGTTCAAAGACACAGCCATCAAGTTCTACATTTCGGCACTCGTTCGTTCGTAAACATAGAATGACATGGACACTGGCACAATATCCTATATATAACACTAAGTGTTTGTGACCGTGTACCCTTTCCATGCGTGTGTTATTGAAGATTATAGCTAAAATACATGGATTTATCATGAAACGGCCCTCCCATTATCAGAAATTTGCGGGCCGCTGCAAATGATATTGGACCGCTCAACCTTAACGACGGGCCACTATCAGTTCTGTTGTCAAGTGACGTCATAGTGGGTGCGTCGGTTCATTCGACATTGGCCTGGGACTGGCAGATATTCTGGGTCAAATAAGTCAAAGCAACCCGAATTCCCGCTTTAAATAGCTGTAATATTGGCTTTCTTGCTGGTGCTTACCTTAAAAATTGCACTATTAAGGCTGTTGAAGGACCAAAACCGAACACTGACATAGTTTGACATGTTGCAGGCTATGGTCTTGTCAAAGGCCAAGGTCAATATCGTCACTTTCTGTTGTGACGTCACTTGAATTGTTCGATGACGTAATTGCATTTGGGCAGTCAACCCCGTCAGAAGTTGATTTGGGTAAACTTACAGTCAAATTCCTTCATTGTTTCCTTTTTTCTTTCAACACAAATTCCATGTATTTTAGCAATAATAACGGTAATGCTATTTTTGAGGGCATTATCATTTGCAGAAGCCCTCGGTCTTTTTCAACTGCCCTCCTTCGTCGGGCAGTTAATGGAAGACCTCGGTATTCTGCAAATGATAATGCCCTCAAAATAGCATTACCCTTATACTATTGAATACCAATCTAATCTAGGGTTTTATGTGCAAAGAATATATACTATTACTTAATTTGCATACTTAGATCAAATTTAGTCAAATACTTCATAATAAAACAAGGTTTTATCACAGAATAGAATAGATCGACCAAATCCTCAATATTCTGCAAGTGCTTCATGATCTAGATGTGAACACATTTCATTGTTCTTTTGCGACACTGATTTTAACAGGCCGGGGCAAATTGTATAAATCAGTAAAGGGTTTCACTTTAACGGACAGGTTCGTTATAAATATGATGAAGAGCCAAGCAGTAAGGTTGGATGTGAATATTGATAATGCAATGCGATAGTAATGCAATAGATGTAAACACGTTTGGCCATGTGAGGTATAGGTTGATTTTAAATGCGCCGTCACGAACACCATGGTCTGGGCAGTCCAACACAAACGTACACCGATTATATGATGCTGTGTGCTTTTTCACTTTTGTTGCCATATTGTCAGGAATATTTCAGTTCAACTGACACGCACCTATACCTACTTCCAAATAATGTAAACATCTCTGGCTTCAAGATGAACCCATAAAGAGCCATACTAGTTTAATTAAGGAAATAAAAGAAGTCACTTTCTGCCCAGGAAGTCACACGCCTTAAAGGGGAAGTGTACACGAAAATTAACCTTTAAGTCTTCCACTTTTTCATCGTAAGAAATGTTTGTCAAGTTGTTTTATAGCCAAAACAACACAGATATCAGAAGTAACTAATTTATTTTTTGCGTTATACCAATTCAAAGTTTCCACATTAACCGAATGTTCTATGTCCACAATGAACACACCATGGCTTATGTCCCTTGGAAATGATGTCAATGGTGCCCAAATGATAAACGAATGACGTCGTTAGACCTTATTAGAACCATTTCACGTAGTGCAGGTATAGGTGTGGTTCTTGTGTCTCGATGCGCAGGCTACTGTTTTAATCCACCTGTTGCCTGGCCGTCAGCTGGCTATGTGGTTGGTTCCACACTAGCTGTTACATTGTACAAAACGTGTTACCACTTAACCAAATTGTATAACATTCAACCTGAGTCGGTGGCCTTTCCAATCAACTTCTTTCACCAAAACTCGAACGTACATATGCACTACATCTAGCGTGCCATAGGTGAATGTGAAGGAATTCTACGTTTGGTACATTCCTACATTTAAATCGTACAATATATGTCCGTCCTCACATTGATGCCGAAACCATATCAAAAAACATCACAAAGATACGCACGCCATTTTGAGAAAGCCGCTTCCCGATAGTGATGTCATACGTACGTCAACATTGTTATACATATTTGATATTCCCATTGAGGTGAGATTATGAATTAAAATACACACGATAATTTCTATGTGGCTGCTTACATTGTCAGTTCTAATGCTTCTTTCGTATTTTACATCCGTGTTTTTGCGTGATTAATGTCAGAATTTACATCGTTTGGCTTTGGGACTAGACAGGTGACCAGTTTAAATCAGCTGGCACCAATTACATCATAATCAAAGGGCAGTAACTCTGGACTGTTTAGCTCGGCAAACTGAGGCCTCATAATGGCATAACATTTCAGCACTTATAGTGCGGGTTATACACTCATTGTAAGAAAAATTAGTGTATATTTTCAAACACTGATATTAAGTAATTAAAAAATTACATTTTGGTTCACATAAGAAAAAAGATGACTTTTTCGTGTACACTTCCCCTTTAAGGTAAGCGGAGTGAGATCCTTCCACACCTGACATCAAGACCTGATGGCTCTTCTACGGTGATACCCTCTATGTAAGCATAGTTATCACTTTAATATATTGTTGAATATACATTTGGATGCAGACTTGGATGTGGTGAACGCTGGAGATGTATCCGCCCAGATTGCCACGTTTCGTTTTAGTTTTCTGCAATCCATCTTTGTTTTTCTCAGCTGGGCGGAATGACCCCGTCTCGATCCCCGCTATTTAGGTTGCGGTTGTTTTAAGAACAAGCGACGAAACAGAACAAATGCACACACGAGCGCCAGACCCTGACTAAGGATAAAGGTAGGTGCTGTGGAGACGGTGCAGCTAATAAGGTCTTGGCGGGGAATATATTATGTCGAGTTGGCAATCAATATCTACTGGCTTCACTGTTTGTACCAGCAGTTTACCATCGATCAACAACACCAGCGTCTCTGGGCTGCGGGCGCGAACAGGCAAGGTTATATGCAAAGCACGAATCGGTAACTGAATACTGGTTAAGGACGTGATGAAAACGTGTAACAAAGTATACCCGTTATAATGTAAGACAGTAGTTATACACGAGCCAGTTAAAGGAATGTGAAACCGTTTTGAAACATGATGCCGTTTTGAGCTCGGTGCCGTTTTGAAGCAGAGTGCCGTTTTGAGCTCGGTGCCCTTTTGAAGGAGAGTGCCGTTTTTGAGCTCGGTGCCGTTTTGAATCAGAGTGCCGTTTCAGCTGACCATAATAATCAACTACGCAGATATTCTTGTGTTGTGCGACCAGATGATAAGGGAATATTAGGGGCCATGAAGGAATTTCCATTCCTTACGATGGACAATTCATATGTATTTATACGATGTGCCATTAACAATACACCAATATTACCTTCGAGGGTAAACATATCGGGTTTCATACGATGCCCTAGAGCAAAATATCACCAAAATTTTCCATTCGTGAAATTTTAATATGCTATACTACGTTCATTCACAGATTGGCATTTCGGACATAACGTCACCCCGAGAGTCGCTTGCAATATTATTGTTATTAAAACAAGGTTATTCAATTGAGTATATTTTTCACTAAAATACATAAAATTGAAATTCCTTAAATCTTTTACTTACATACTTGTTACATCGATTGATTTACCTGCAGACGACGAGATACACAAGGTGCCCGATCGGTCAATGCCAATGATCTTGTCAAGATTGATGGCAGATTAGTTGGAGAAGAAGAAAGGAAGAGAAAGTGTACACCAACCGCCATTTCATGGGTGTTATATTCGAACGGAAACAGAGGGTATGAAACAAGTTCAAAGACATCACCTTCAAGTTCTCCCCAAGACTGACGCTCGCGCCTGGCATTCTGACTGGTAGTATCTTGTGCTGACCTTGTACTACGTTCTAAAGTTACTATTTTAAACACGATTCTTGTTTATGGAAAATTAAACGTTGGGAATTACAGATTTACGACTGAAATATATTTTTTCTGTTGTCATTAAAACTCAAGGTTGACAAGTAACTGTCGATGAAAATGTGCACTTGTTTCATATGCTTACAGTAACTGTCGGTAAGTGGTGCTAAGGTATTCGCCTAATTAAGTTGCTATTTTCTTTCGCCGCTATGATATACTGGTGATGCGGCCTTATATAAACAGACACTTCGTTTCGTGTTTAAATGATACATATTTCTTCGGTAATAAACAGATTATCATATTCGTGTCCATGTCATACTTTGTCTACGACACACGTGCCTAAATGTCGGTATTTCCCTCGCTCTCGTTCGAGAAATATTAAAGTTTCAGCACTCGTGTGCTGAAAATAGTATGATATGGACGCTCATATAATGTCCGCTATTTATACCTTACATAACGCGTTGCAAGATGTGGATGTCGACTTTTCGGAGTTGTACCTATTTGACAACACCGTTGGATGTAAGATCATGCGCGGTCATGTTTCAGGCTCACTGATCTGTAAGCGTATTCATTGTCACTGGCTGTCATGATCTGAAATTATAACCCATTTGTCGAGTTCGTCCACCTCACAGCCCTATCTCGTTATCACACCTTAAAGTGTATGTCCCATCTAGAGTAGTGGTTGTGCGCTCGGCGTTCTGGTATTTGTGCCACACGAAAATGAAGAATGTATACATCTAGTACATGTGTACAAAATGTCGGCTGGATTTCAGTACAAGGTGCCTTTTTATTTAATTCACTAACTTTAACTTACTTGTGTTTATTTTTGTAGCACTTATCACTTGCAAAGACCACACTTGCAGCCATCCTCACCATCCTGGTGAATGGTTATCGTCAGCCAATCATTGTCATCGTCGTTCAGAGAGTTTGGGTAAAGGAAGCAATCGCGTCCCCACTTCGTTACAACGGGGAAAGTATGACCACCAATTGCTCAAAGTATCAAGCAAAGTAAAGTTGACAGGTAAGGTAATAGCAGGGATACTCTACAAAATATATAGTCTCCCTGGTAATAGTAAGGTTCTTTATCGATTCATTCCAAATCAAGGCGTGGCAATGTTTCTTGATGAAAACTGACTACGTGTGGCTATATACTAGTGGTGGTCCGATTAATTGAAATAATCGAAGATTGGTCGCAGTGGCTAAACAACCAAGCAATCGAACATGTTTTCTCATAATCGAACGCAACCAATCTTGGAACACTTGTTTGCATTAACAATATTTTTCACAATGTTGGTTTTGTCTGTGTCATTAAGTTTACATTTCATAAGCACTACAAGCTCGTTCCAAGTCATGATTGAATTTATCTTAAAGAATCCAGGAAATCTGTGTTCCTAACATACTAATCATCCTTTAAATATGCGAAATTTGCAAATGAGTTTTGTGCAATTTGCAAGAAACCCAAATTACTACATGTTTTTTATATATGCTTTTGTGTGCATTAACAAAGATAACAGGAACATTTGATAAATGACGCTAACCAATTATTTTCGATGATTGATCGGTTGTAATGGACAAATCATCAATTATTAAATATTAACCAATTCCCAACACTAGTATATACCTTAAAACATTCCATCATTCACCTGTGACGTTGCAGTTGATATTGACTCCGTGAATAAATGTGTCTGAAAAAGACTATGTTAGGAATTAAATGTACCTCACTCTAATCGACGTGTTTGCTTTAAATATGGGCCATTGTGTCTCTCTACGTATTCTCATAGAGTTTGTGGTGTGTTCTGACAATTGAAAAGGCTCCACGATACGTATTTGTCTTCAAAATCGTCTTCTGTATCATTGTTTTAGAACACAATTTATCTGTTGAGATTGTACTGTAAGTAACTGAGGTGGGATTTGATAAAACTATATAAACACGTGTTTCATGTCTTGCTGTGACTGTTGTCTTGCTGTGACCGATGTCTTCCTATGAACGACGTCTTCCTGTGACCGACGTCTTGCTGTGACCGATGTCTTGCTATGACTGACGTCTTGCTGTGACTGTTGTCTTGCTGTGACCGATGTCTTCCTGTGACCGACGTCTTGCTGTGACCGACGTCTTGCTGTGACCGACGTCTTGCTGTGACCGATGTCTTGCTATGACTGACGTCTTGCTGTGACTGTTGTCTTGCTGTGACTGATGTCTTGCTGTGACTGATGTCTTGCTGTGACTGTTGCTTGCTGTGACCAATGTCTTGCAGTGACCGATGTCTTGCTGTGACCGACGTCTTGGTGTGACTGATATCTCGCCGTGACCGATGTCCAGCTGTGACTGATGTCTTACTGTGACTGATGTGTTGCTGTGACTGATGTCCAGCTGTGACTGACGTCTTACTGTGACTGACGTCTTGCTATGACTGACGTCTTGCTGTGACTGATGTCTTGCTGTGACTGATGTCTTGCTGTGACTGATGTCTCGCCGTGACCGATGTCTTGCTGTGACCGACGTCTTGGTGTGACTGATGTCTTGGTGTGACTGATATCTTGCTGTGAACGATGTCCAGCTGTGACTGATGTCTCGCCGTGACCGATGTCTTGCAGTAACCGATGTATTGCTGGGACCGATGTCTTGCTATGACTGACGTCTTGCTGTGAGTAATGTCTTGCTGTGACTGATGTCTTGCTGTGACCGATATCTTGCTGTGACTGGCGTTTTGCTGGGACCGATGTCTACTTGCGAATGATGTCTTGCTGGGACTGATGTCTTACTGGGATGGATGCCCTGTTGACACTGATGTCTTATGTTGGAAATGTCCTAGGTAGGGGTGAGACTAATGTCCTGCTTATGTAGTGGTGAGACCGATGTCCTGCTGACATAAATGTCTTTCTGAGTCCTATGTACTGGTGAGACCGATGTCTTGCTGACATAAATGTCTTTCTGAGTCTTATGTACTGGTGAGACTGATGTCCTGCTGACATAAATGTCTTTCTGAGTCCTATGTACTGGTGAGACCGATGTCCTGCTGACATAAATGTCTTTCTGAGTCTTATGTACTGGTGAGACCGATGTCCTGCTGACATAAATGTCTTTCTGAGTCTTATGTACTGGTGAGACCGATGTCCTGCTGACATAAATGTCTTTCTGAGTCCTATGTACTGGTGAGACTGATGTCCTGCTGACATAAATGTCTTTCTGAGTCCTATGTACTGGTGAGACCGATGTCCTGCTGACACAAATGTCTTTCTGAGTCTTATGTACTGGTGAGACTGATGTCCTGCTGACATAAATGTCTCATTTCTAAGACCTATGACAGTCGTTGGCGAACATAAATTGGCTATTGAGGAGAATAAGAGTCTACAAATATCACACATACACACACACACACATGCACATTTAGAGAAGGTTGCTTTCTTCGGAATAATTTAACGTAATTATGTAATAGTGAAGTCGTAACATGATTCTGTGTTGGGTCGTGGCTGTGGCTCGGTTTGAAGTCGTAGGTGAAAAAAAGTGTTTTCAGAACCACATAATCTTTTCATATTCTTTTCCTTTTTGTCACAGAAACTATCATGGAAAATCTATTGACAGATAGCGGATTACCTGCTTGAGCTGGATATTGAGTCACCACGATGCCACGTTGCTGTGGTAAAGCGACAGGCCATGATGTGGTTGTTCTCGTGGCTGCTGCATCTGTGCGTCTTCTCTTCAGTGGCTTGTGGTTCACTCCCGGCATCCTGTACGTCGCCTTCAGGGACGCCTTCCAACAGAGTGCAGCCGTGACGTCATGGATCACGTCCCTCCAGTACTTCACTACCTGCATCACAGGTGAGGATATTAAGGCAGACACATAAGCGTTTTGTATCTGGGGCTCTGTGGTTCATTTCCTTGCACAGGAACAGGCAAGTACACCACACGTGTTTGTTGATCATAGGCTTATCAAAAATCATTGGCTGTTCTTTACACACCTGGTATCGTCACTATTTCACAGTGATTCATAAACACATGCTCTGTCATCGCATGGTGACAATCACTGGATTGTCTGGTCCAGACTCGATTTGTTTACAAACAGCATCGTACACCTGTAATACTGCTGAAATAAATATATGCTCACGGTATAGCCACAACTATATAATCGACACTGCAGAGATTTCTTATGAATGTGGACATTGTTTTGCCGCTTCTTTGTACGATACAGCCATGATGACAGTGTGTGCAACATCGAATTACAGTCAAATCACTAACTGTGACACCCGATGCTGCCTGGTATGAAAAACATAGCTTGCCACGGTCGTATTCTTTGGAACACACATTTAATGTCTCCAAATGTTCTTCTAGAGCTCTACTTCTTAATGCAATCACGCACATACATGAGCTATTGGAATATAACATTACTGTTTCCGCTATCACCACCCAAAACATCTCAACAAGGGTTAAAAACACTCAGAGACGAGTTTTGTTTGTATCCCCCATAACAAGGCTTATTATAGAGCTTCCTCAGTTTTGGTTTCTCTTCGTTGTGATTTCGTGTGGACAGTATAGAACGACCATGAACATTTTAGTTGCAGAGGTTTTTAAAGGTGAATAGTGTTTAACAGCTCAGTATATCTTTTTTCACCTTGCCATAACCAATCCTTGTGGTAGAAGTAGCATTTTAAAATGATCTCAGGAAAGTATTTTTTTAATATTGTATGAAGGTTTCAGTTACTTGTTTGTAAATGTTACTAAATGTCCACAAACCAGTATTAGTCGCATTCAAAGCGGTTCACAAGCCAGTATTAGCCATACACAAATAGGTTAAGACTAGTATACATGGTACTGTAGTGTTTGTCAACGTTGCAGTATCGTCAGTATGCTTGTTCCGTCTCTTCTCCAGGTCATTAAAGCTTGTTTTGAAGGTCACCCCCAGGTCTGTCAACCAGCCCTCACCAGCAGCAACGAATTCTCCGTCCTTGATATGTTACTGAACAAGCAACTGTGATTGCAAACGTGCAAACATGTGATAGTAAGGGGTCAGATCTGGCGAGTGATGTCTACCAGTAGAAAACGGTATCAACCTTTCTGTAGAACAGCTACTTCAGCATGGCTGACGTTCTCCGACGCTTCACTTTGAATTTGATAACATTGCACATTTCATGCCTCACACATAAATGTCGTTTTCTGATTGGCTAAGCGTCCTTCTCTTATTTTTAATGTACCCCGCTTACAAGCGAGTAACATTTTCTATGTACGCCGCTGGGAATGCCAAACTCATTTGGTACTTCGTGGCAGCAATTCATTGAATCACGTATGATGTACGGAAATTACCTATGTTTTGCGAATGCAAATTGATGGAAGGGAGATAACTCTAAATTTGCTTTTCTTGTCTGCGAAATCTAGCGATGGCTACAAAAAGATTTGTACCCGTGCTTCAAACAATTCAAAATTGACATTGAGGTGTTCGGTAAGATAAATACGTTGTTCACTGGTCCGTCGGGGCACATGGGTTGATGTACCTTCGGGCTCAGGGAACATCGAGGGTACATCAACCCATGTTCCCGTCGTGACCAGTGAACAATATTTTGATCAAATTAGCGTAACATTCGCGATTTGTTGATCGCGGTAAAAAATCGTCGCGTGTTTGCTGTTGCCGTCCCTAAACCCAAGTACTCATATCTTTCGTATTAATATCTGGTTGCTTTGGATAGCCTGCTTTGTCGGAGACTATAGTTTCCACTCCATAAGAGTCTTGTTTGTTCTTGGGATCATTATGATACATCCAGGTCTCATCGCTGTCCAATAGGGCAGGCACACAACTTTCATTAATTTACTTTGCTGATACTGTGGTTAAACCAGGGCACGCCAAGTTGTTCGGCTTGACCCAACAAACACACTTGGACAACATCGGAAGCTTAAACTTTCATTCAATTTCCCCTTTCAGGTGCAGTTGGGGGGTTCGTGATGCCTCGTTTCGGCAGTCGACTGGTCACCATGATGGGAGGAATCATCCTGTCCGGTGGGCTGCTGACCAGCATGTGGACCACTCACATCGCTCACTTGTTCATCACATATGGAGTGCTAGCGGGTACGAGTCGTCACTGTTTGTGGACGTCTGATTATAAATCTTATCGAGTATATAGTTTCGAACTATGTTTCATGAGTGAATATATTGAAAGTTCTTAAGAATGAACCATCTTCACCAAAAATCAAGTACAGTTAAATAATACCCTGATATCTTGTATTATGCAATAATCTTTGAACAAAACCCGTCTAAATCTACACTGATCTCATTTTGTTGACCACTGTAATGTGATAAAGTCATATTCATCAGATTGTCTATTTCGGGGACTGCGATTACAAATATGCATACCAAATGCCGCCGACGAATCTTAGCTTTTACATCTCTCATTGTTCAATCCAGGGTTTGGAGCAGGCCTCGGTTATATTGGGTGTTTGGAAGCTGTGAAAGAAACATTCACCACTAATGTTAACTTGGTTTTCGGAGTGAGTGCATTTATTGCCAACTTTGGGATTATGATCTACCCACCTGTGCTGCAGCTTCTCATTGATACCTACACCTGGAGAGGGATGTTCCTAGTCCTGGCGGGAGTAGAGCTCAACATCATTGTTGTTGCCGCAGTATTCCCAGGACGTCATAGACGTCCACAAGTCGAGACATCCATAGCACAAGAGACAGCCGATGGAGATATATGCTCAGAGATAACTGATGGGACTAAGGATTCATTATTACATGGTGGCTCCCCGGGAACAGATCAGACAGTTTCACTGGAGGACAAGACGGTGAAACCAACCTTTCTTCAAAACCATTATTTTTTAAGGAATCGACATTATCATCTGTATGTACTGAGTGGTACCTTGTTCCTGTTTGGAGCTGGGATTATACTGGGACATTTGTCTGCCTATACCCTGCAGAATAATATTACAGATAGCTATGGAGCTGCCATGCTGTATACCGTCAATGCTTTGTCAATGGCGTGTGGAAAATTACTCCACGGAGTTGTGATAACGAAAAACAGAATAAACCCTATCAAACTCCATATATTCGTGTGTGGAATAGGTGGTCTTGCAACGTTGATATTCCTGTTCCATATTCCACTTCCGGTTCTATACGCTTATGTGGTAGTGTTTGGAGCGAGTAATGCTAGCATAGGGGGCGCGCTGATGCCATCCATACTGCTACAAATGGCAGGCTCGGACAACTTCTCCTTCTCCGTTGGCGTTTACACAGTGATCACAGCCATAGGATCTCTCGTCGGAGCTCCAGTTGCAGGTGAGAAAGTAAGTCAAGCCATCGTAATGTAACAGCTTTAAGATAACCCAGTAAGGACCCGACAACCAGTGATTGAACAAATAGCCACATTGTCAGGGTAGGATGGCAAATGAATGAAATCATCGATCAAGGTCGCTACCGATGGTGTATTTTGATAATCTCAGCAAATTCAACAGAACAAAGGCTAACAGAATTTGTTGCTTAATCAAGCAAACGATATGAATTTTAACTGCATACATCCAAAAGCTAGACGATAAACCTTTACACTTAACTCAGGACTAGCTTTCGAACTGATCATTTAGTCGAAATGTACGAGGTCAATGCATTCGGTAACACGTGCAGATTGGACCTGAAGGGGTCACGTCTAAGGATCCGATGTGTTGCACGTAATTTCATTACATGTTGGTTCCATGATTGTAACGTTTGAAGCATATGGTAGAGAATCTGATTCTGTCTTGACATCATGAATTAAATGTTAGTTCACGGTGTCAAGTCATTCATCCGTACAATGTATGTAACCTTCATAGTCATAGTTTGGAGACCTTTCATTTCTTAATCACTTCATCGCTATGTACCACAATAATTGTATATTTGTTTTCCTAAAGGTTGGATATATGACG
Organism: Haliotis rubra; assembly: GCF_003918875.1. Classification (NCBI taxonomy): domain Eukaryota; kingdom Metazoa; phylum Mollusca; class Gastropoda; order Lepetellida; family Haliotidae; genus Haliotis; species Haliotis rubra. The sequence goes on from NW_025767041.1 coordinate 940,156, forward strand.
TCACCAGTTCCTATAGAACCCCGTTCCTGCTTGCGGCGATATCAATGATATCATCTGCATTCATCATGGTGACTTCCTGTCATCAGATCAAGCCCGACCAGGCCAACACTAAAGAGGACATTTAGAATATATTATGTTTACACAATTTTGTATATTTACACTATAAAGGTTATTTCCGTTAAAATATGCACTATTGCCAAATATATCCGACAGTGTTGTGAAACAGAAAAGCGCGAAACATACACTATTAGTATCTACTCTATGCTACACTATGAGAACATCTGAGCGACGATGCCAGGATCAACAGTGTGTTAGTGAGTGTAGTTTATGAAGGTTGCCAGTGGCAGGGCAGGACACGCCCACCTTTTAGCGAACACCTGGTATCATCACTATTTGATAGTGAGTGCGTGAGTTTAGTTTTACGCCGCCTTTGGCAATGTTCCAGCAACGTCACAGCCGGGGACACCAGTCAGGATCAACATACTGAAAAGGGGTTTACAGAATACAGGCGTACCAGAGAAAACTTTCCCACTGTGCAGAAAAACGCAGAAAAGCCCACATTAATCGTGGAAATAGCAACATAAACATATTACCTCGCTACTGAAACAGTGTTGAGTGCCTTGCCACACACGTAGCATAGAGTAGATACTAAGTCTACGAATGCCTATCAACACCTGGAGTGACAACTGTGTGCTGCTATCACTCCTCTACGTCTCATTGGAACAGTCTGCATACCTATACGGATTCTGTTCTGTGGAATTCGCCAACCATGCCGCAAGGCGTTGGTCAGTTGTCCACGTGTCTGTGCCGAATGCTAACATTGTTCGTCACGTCTACCGATGCATTGTCGACTTCAGGTGCTAAGATCGGGAAGGCCGAGGCAGGAAACTGACGTTTGAATTGTGGAGGAAGCCGATAGTCACACGAAGATGAATTAAGCCGCCAGATTACCCTGTACCAGCAATGCTGTTAATGTATAATGGACATAGACAGTTTTAAAACTTACATTACATATACATGACAGTCTTTACCAGCATTTTTAATCTTTTATATTTCAAAAGATGCATTGGAAAACCAACGAGAACACGAGGAAGTCGCTGTCTCATTTACTCTCAATTTTCCAGTGAATCGATCAAGTGTTGAGATAATGACTGAGCTGGTGCTATTGTCTGGGGTGTGCTGTTGATATGTTTGAGTAGTTTCCAGTTCAGCGCGATGTGTGCGATGGTTACTGCACTTTGTCATTTGATAATTTTCTCTTTCAGTTTTCATAATGGAAAATATGTTTCCCTCTCATGACTGTCTTACCCTTTTGGCATCAACAGTCCCATTTGTGGGATTCCAGTTATGAGACGTAAACAGACCCATCTGTGGTATTCCAGTTATTAGACGTAAACAGACCCATCTGTGGTATTCCAGTTATGAGACGTAAACAGACCCATCTGTGGTATTCCAGTTATGAGACGTAAACAGACCCATCTGTGGTATTCCAGTTATGAGACGTAAACAGTCTATCTGTGGGATTCCAGTTATGAGACGTAAACAGACCCATCTGTGGTAGTCCAGTTATGAGACGTAAACAGACCCATCTGTGGTATTCCAGTTATGAGACGTAAACAGTCCATCTGTGGGATTCCAGTTATTCGACGTAAACAGACCCATCTGTGGTATTCCAGTTATGAGACGTAAACAGTCCATCTGTGGGATTCCAGTTATGAGACGTAAACAGACCCATCTGTGGTATTCCAGTTATGAGACGTAAACAGACCCATTTGTGGAATTAAACAGGCCCTCTGTGGGATTCCAGTTATGAGACGTAAACAGACCCATTTGTGGGATTCCAGTTATGAGACGTAAACAGATCCTCTGTGGGATTCCAGTTTTGAGACGTAAACAGGCCCTCTGTGGGATTCCAGTTATGAGACGTAAACAGACCCATTTGTGGGATTCCACTTATGAGACGTAAACAGATCCTCTGTGGGATTCCAGTTATGAGACGTAAACAGACCCATCTGTGTGGGATTTCCTTTGTGAAGCGTAAACAGACCCATCTGTGGAATTCCAGTTATGAGACGTAACCAGACCCATTTGTGTGCGATTCCCGTTATAAGGCGAAAACAGACCTATCTGTGTGATTCCCTTTATGTTTGAGTGAGCGAGTGAGTTTAGTTTTACGCCTCTTTTAGCAATATTCCAGCAATATCACGGCGGGGGACACCAGAAATGGGTTTCACATATTGTACCCATGTGTGGAATCGAACCTGGGTCTTCGTTGTGACGAGTGAAGGCTTTAACCACTAGGCTACCCCACCGCCCCTCCCTTTATGACGCGTTAGACCCATCTGTGTGGGATTCCCTTTATGAAGTGTAAACAGCCACCCTGTATGGGATGTTAACTGGCCAGTCTGTGTGGGATTCCCTTTATGAAGTGTAAACAGCCACCCTGTATGGGATGTTAAGTTGCCAATCTGTGTGAACTTTGTAGGAAAAACGACCGATTTGCCGGACTATTCAAATATGTCTGATACATATTACACACGACGGTGTTGTGTGACAGCCCTGTTTATGAAATTTATCCCGAGTAGAGAACAATAGAATGACATAAGTTTATCAGAGGTTCAGCTAGATCTGCTAACGGGGCACTCTGTAATAAATCGAAGTAAAAATTTATTCTTAGTATAAGCCAAAGTAAAAGATCCACACGCGACTACTTTGTCGACTATTTTGTTAAGAATGATCAGGGATACATATCTTTTGTTGAAAGTTTCTAAAGTGTTCAAAGCTCAGCGCAACTGACGCACAATCTGAACAGGTGGCTACAATGATCGCCACCAATCAATACGACATGCAAAGTGAGCGTGTTTCTATTTATAGCTATGACTTGACCCATTTTAGGAGGAAAATATCAACTCAACGGTCGGTTTGTTTTGTAATATGAATTTGGTGACATCAGCCGAAATACGTGATGACGCAGTACCTGTTATAGAAAGACTCAAAGATTCCAACATGAAGTAGTGTTATAATACACGATAACAGTTCATGCCTTGCGCCTTGTGACGTAACACTCAAGACGCTACGATAGACATTACCTGATGTGTTAATCTCAGGTAAACTAGTGACACGCCGACGCGATCAGGAACTATTCTGTTAAGGAAGGAAAGCTCCATAGTGTAAGTATATAATACTGTGTAAGTATATAATACTTTGATAGATCAGAACTAGTGCTGTGTAATACCTGTAAATCTTAAGCTATATATCATATGTTGTTAATGAAACGTGAGAGTGAGATCGCGTGGTGATCCTGGGTAATTCCACCACGGTTGTTTCTGTTTTATGTCGACTTCAAGTATGTAAAAACCAATGTGCTACAATCTGTCCGACCTGTGTCTCAGATGCAATAATTAAACAGTTATTTGACTGGTAATGTTTACGTTAAAAGAGGTAAACACCTTTTGGTGAAACCATTTCATATCACATTAATATTTACATGTGTCCCTATATGTCTGTTCACATTCATATGTATGGGGACGTATCTGTGTTATCGAATGTGTTTTCGATATCTTTGTTATGTATATTATAAAAGTAGTCACGTTTTGATACAAAAAAAACACCAACAGGTAATGGTGTACGAAATCAGTTTCTGTGTACTGGCGACACTGACACGGAAGTGATTTGAGACGAATGTGCCCGGGGCTATATTAATCATGCTTTGAAGGAGAGTCGGGTTGCCTCAAGCATGTTTTTGTTACCACAGCCCGGGATAAAACTCTCTACACGAAAGTGTAAAGGATACGTGAGTGAGTGAGGTTTTTTTTTCGCCGCACTCAGCAATATTCTAGCTTTATGGCGTCAGTCTGAAAACATTCGAATCTGGACCAGATAATCCAATAATGAACATCATCAGCATCGATCTACGCAACTGGGAACCGATGACATCTGTCAACCAAGTCAGCGACCCTAACCATCCGATCCCGGTAGTCGCCTCTTACGACAAGCATGTGTTACAGAAGATATTCTACCCCGGATCTTCACGGGTAGTAAAGGATAAGTTGTTTGATAAACCAAATAGAAGCAGAAAGAAAACCCCACTTCCAGCGACGATTCTAAGAATCATTCGTCTTAACTTATCAGAAATATCGGATCAGTTATTCATTTGGATGTGTGAGGTGTTTCATTCAACTGTAATTATAGAACTACAGTTAACCTCGCATTAAGCAATATTCCACCTTAAGCGCTCATCTACTCTCACACCACATACAACTAGGATATATATTACAATCGCAGGACATCAAGGAAGTGTTTTCTCAGGAAGTGTTTTACACTCGCTTCCTCAGAGGTCTATACATATTACAGAGGCGAGTTAGGTTATCTAATTTGTCACGAAATAATTATTCATAAACATGGAATTAAAATGCAGCCTGAATTATTCACGGCTGAATAATGACTGATACCCTCCATGTAGATCATATAAACTCATCGCTCATCAGGGCGGTGGAGTAGCCGAAGTGTGGTATACACCCGGGTTCGATATTCCCATTGGTACAATGTGTGAAGCCCATGTCTGGTGTTCCCCGTGCTGATATTGCTATACACGTCGTAAAACATAACTTACTCATCATACTCTCATCACAGTGGGCAAGCAGCTACAGTGAGTGAGTGAGTTTATCTCTGATTTGACCAGTATTCCTGAGTTACATCTCGGCGTGCCTGGTTTACATGGGAGGAAATCCCGGTGTGATGCGGTGTGTTGATACACACGAGGACTTGTATCATACTGACATCCTACACAGATAATTCGGGATTTGAACCCGTCAGTGGGCTGCTCCCGAGAAGAGTGGGCCACCCGTGAACATCTAAAATTTACCAGAATAAAAGGACTGATACAGTTATGCTCTCTGAAATATTGTACGTTTTTTCAGAATCACTCAAAATGACGAAACTTAAATTTTGAATTGGCAATCCCTTAATTTTCCAAATATTGCGAAACATGAAGACATATTAAGGCACATTAAGGCGGTATTTGGAACAAAGGTGTTGCTACCAGGTTAAATGACAGTCAGATAATACGATAACTTACATATCAGTGGATTTGGATTCAGAGATCGACATCGTCCTCGCGATGGGAAAGCAACTGCATAGCATCTTCGTGGCCGCTGTGACGTCACTGTTAGGGTTCCTTATATCAAGCATTGTGACAACCGTTCACCACGGTACGAACACCCTCGGGCAGGAGTTTGGTGGCGGCTTGATGCCATGGGTTCCTATCGCCATGGTAACGTCATTTGGATTAGCAGGTATGTGCAGAGATAGTGTCTGTCTGCGAGTGTCTGAGAGTGTCTGTCACATACTATTTGCCTCACAACGTTAGATACGTTTCGAAACACGGAGTTGTGAGATATCGTGTCTCAAATACGTGGGGCAGTAACTGTTTTTATTTACCCTAAAATCGCACTGTTTTATTTTCGATTCGACATATGCTCTGTCTATCCTCATCATTACAGCGATGCACAGATAGTTACGTCATCCAGACTACTGCATATTATTCAAACATACATATTATCTTACCTCACCTCACACATGAATGTCGTTTTGTGTTTGGCTGAGCGCTCTTTTGTTATTTTCAAGCGAGTAACATTTTCTGTTACCCGCTGGGAATGCCGAACTGTGAGAATACATTTGGTACTTCATGTTAGTAATTCTTTATCTCGAGTAATTGAGTCACCTATGATGTTTGGAAATTACCGATGTTTTGCGAATGCAAATCGATTGAAGGGAGATAATTATATATTTGTATTCTTGACTGTTAGATTCTATATCATCTGAGAATCGCTAATTGCCTAAATCTGGTACTCTTTATTACGATCCGATACCTTTGCTACAAACAGTTCAAAATTAACATTGAGGTGCTCGGGAAGATAAATACGTTGTTCACAGGTCCCTCAGGGCCCATGGGTTGATATACCCTCTATGTTTGTTTATGATACCCCTCGTGACCAGAGAACAACTCATAATGTGACCCTCCATACAAACGTTTCCGTCATATCTGTGTTTTGTTGGTGTTTTTTGGTTGTTAACAACAAACACACATTACGCCCGGCACAATTCCGGGCTGATACTAACAGCCAGTCCAACACACACGTGCATGCACCCCACTTTACCCAGTGTTCCAGCCAGTCCAACACACACGTGCATGCACCCCACTTTACCCAGTGTTCCAGCCAGTCCAACACACACGTGCATGCACCCCACTTTACCCAGTGTTCCAGCCAGTCCAACACACACGTGTATGCACCCCACTTTACCCAGTGTTCCAGCCAGTCCAACACACACGTGCATGCACCCCACTTTACCCAGTGTTCCAGCCAGCCCAACACACACGTGCATGCACCCCACTTTACCCAGTGTTCCAGCCAGTCCAACACACACGTGTATGCACCCCACTTTACCCAGTGTTCCAGCCAGCCCAACACACACGTGCATGCACCCCACTTTACCCAGTGTTCCAGCCAGTAATACACGTACAACATGCTTTGATTCCTTCAGCCCCAGCATGCGGTGTGATTGCCACTGTGCAGGGAGCCAGACTGGTCAGCCTGGCCGGAGGAGTGGTGGTCACTTTGGGCATGCTGATTACCGCCTTTGCTCGGTCAGAGATCCATGTATTTATCACCCACGGGATCATCATGGGTATGTCAGTTTTCAAACAAATAAATCTCCAGCAAAATATATTCAGTCGTTACAAATATGTTATAAACATTGTATCCGCATTGTAACTCAGTTATGTACGATTTTAGTCAATTTTAGCAAAATTAAGTTTTTTTTCTTAAATCGCAACTTAGTTGTTTGATAAATACGACCCCAGGTCACAAACCAATTGAAGTTTATCACAGAGAGTCCTTGCATGGGTACCGTGTTTGGCAGCTTGACTCCTGAGAGTTTCTACTTCTGTCCTGCCCCGGGTATCCGATGGGATAAGTCATATGACTAACTTCTACAGGCATCTCGGGTTATCCGGGGTAATGATGTCCATTGTGATGCATGCACCTAGAGCATGAACGTGCGACGTGCAGTTCAGCTCTATATAAGTGACCTTATTATGAAACGAACCGTTTGAACATAAAACGTGGTTCCGTGTCATCCACTGCTGTGACTGAATAATGATTAAAACTACTAACGGTACAATTTCAAACACACAACCCCCAAATGAAGTAAACATATAAACCTGCTGGAATACAGTAAATACGACAGTAATAACACTGTAAACTCAATGTACAATTTGTTTCCCACAGGTATTGGGTGCTCCCTAGTCTATATCGGAATCTACGAGTCGGTTAAGACAGAGTTCACAAGAAACAGAAACATTGTGTACGGCATCCTCGGATGCATCAGCGTCCTTGGCCACTTCACTCATCCCCTGATACAGAACATGATCGACGTGTACCACTGGCGGGGGACGTTGCTCATCTTGACGGGGATACTCATGAACATTATACCCCTTTCCTGCCTCCTCCCCGGGGCTAGTTACAGAAGTGATGTTCCTGAAACAAGCCCTGCACAAGAAGGCCTCATCAATGACATGAACAAGAGGCTAACAGTTCGTACTGCTTTGGCTAAGAGACCCAATGGGATCAGACTATCGGCGAGACGGGACTCGGAAGATTTAGAAACTTTGTGGAACCAGAAAACTGATGAACGACACGTGTTCGCAAAGGGATTCAGGATTCTTGCAGTGATGAAGATTTGGAGAAAGACCGGTTTCTACGGCCTCTTATTTGCCGCCATTCTCTATGGGTATGGCGTGTCTGTCATCCGCGGCCATATCCAACAGTATGTCCACGAGAGAAGCTTTGCTGTCAGCGCTGGTTCTGAGACACTGTTGATAGTGTTTGGCGTGAGTGTGTGCGTCTTGACCCTGTTACAAGGAGTTGTTACCAACTATTTCCTCGACCCTGTGTACTGGTACGTGATACTTGCTACAGTCGGAGGGCTGTTGACATTCGTGTTCATCATCCCACTGCCACTAAGTATAATATTCGTTTACACAGCGTTGTTGGGAATGAGTTTTGCGGGAACAGGAAGGGAGATAACTGCATCCATCATCATCAACCTTGCAGGAGAAGACAACTTTGCCTTCCCATTTGGAATATGTGTATTCGTGTCCACAATAGCGATGTCGCTTGGTACACCGTCGACAGGTACGTGCATTGATGTGCAAATTCAGTATGTTAGCTGTATCTCGGCATCTACACGGGGTGAAGGTTTATTTGGTGAACCCCTCGTGATGAGAATGCAATTATAACGATTAGAATTGAATTGGGATTAGAGACCACGATCTAGGGAGTCCGTACACTGACCTGCTAAACCTAAGATAATTAATTGTTTTGCTTAATAAAGTGAGTAATGGATATTGATGTCAAACAACTTTCTGAACGATAAACAAAGTCCTGTAATTGTAATAAACTCTCATGCATGACTCACATATACGATTTAAGGCTATCTGCCTAATATTTATGGCTGTATACATTAGTGATTAGTTTCCTTATATGATGCACGTAAACATGCATTTGTTCCTATGATGGAGGGCAGGTATGCGCCATTGAGTGGCGTTTTCTAACGTCCATTCACCATGACATGTTTACACGACCTTTCTTCTTTCTTTGTGCTGACATAGCTGCCAAGATGCAGTCATATGTAGATCCATCCACCCTCTAGGTGTTGTCAGTTGTAAGATAGTCGTGGCGACCTATTGAGTCGTCAGTAAAGTGCAGAGGGGCCACACAAGGACAGGCGTGTTATGCTGACATAGCTGCCAAGATACAGTCATATGTAGATCCACCCACCCTCTAAGTGTTGTCAGTTGTAAGATAGTCGTGGCGACCTATTGAGTCGTCAGTAAAGTGCAGAGGGGCCTCACAAGGACAGGCGTGGTATGCCGAGATATATATCAACAAGTAGGTCGATCTCAATCGATTGCCCACAGCGTGCACTGTTCACAACGTGTGTTGCAATAAACACTCTAAAGAAGTTGACATGCTGTTGCGAGTGTTAAATTATACAGACATGGCTGGGCATGTCCAAACTTAAATAGATCCTACATAAGCATATAGGTGTATACTGTCGAGATCTCGTGTACTGTATATTAGTAGGATATATATATGATCAGTTGTTTTGTTTCTAGAGCCGCGCTTTTCCAGTTACATGATGTTTGAATTGTTTGGTCTGGGCCAGACTGTCCAATGACTGACATCGATGTATGCTATTGGGATATTACACATATCAACCTCTTGATCCCGTATAGAGGGGGCGGTGGGGTAGCCTAGTGGTTAAAGCGTTGGCTTGTCACGCCGTAGACCCGGGTTCGATTCCCCACATGGGTACAATGTGTGAGGCCCATTTCTGGTGTCCCCCGCCGTGATATTGCTGGAACATTGCTAAAACCATACTCACTCACTGTCATATAGAGGGTGTAGCTAAATGTTTATTTGAATATTTGATATTTCAATCTGTCAGCGTGTCATCTTGACATGGGAAGAAATCTGGAAGTGATGAAGGTAATCAGGGCAATTGTTGGATCTGAAGTTTCCAATCTCAGCATCTTCTCAGATGTAACTCAACTGACAGAACACGAGGAGTTCAGATCTACGAGATGGTTACACATACACATGTATTACCCATATGGGAAGGACACAGGGTAGTATTTCTCTTGTAGTGAGTGAGTTTAGTTTTAGGCCCTCATAGCAATATTCTAGCAATATCACGGCGGGGGACACCAGAAATGAGCTTCACACATTGTGCCCATCTGGGGAATCGAACCCGGGTCGTAAGCGTGACGAGCGAACGCCTTCACCACTAGGCTACCCCACCACCCCATTTCTCTTGTAAGTCCTTTGGGAGGTTACACCTTTTGGTGAACGATGATTGGCTGATTCCAGCCAATGAAATGAAGCGGCATCAAATACGAAGGAATATGGGGATTCCAGCCAATGAAATGAAGCGGCATCAAATACGTAGGGATATGGGGATTCCCCACATAGCGGGTTTCATTTAGCGTTGTTTAGACTGAAAGCGGATATGGGTAATAAAAACATTAACCAACTCGTGACGGGCATGACAGATTATCTTCCCCTCGTTATGTTAACTGTTATTCTCTCGCCAAGGCTCGAGCAATGCATATTTTATAAAATTCGGGAAAGATAATTTGTCATTCCTCTACAGCCTCTGCATTTGGATGTTTCAGCATGGGTTCTGAAGAAGGCACATTCATACAAGCCTGTGTTTGCAATTGCTGCAGTTGCCATGGCGATGGCGGCCATCATCATTTTCCTGTTACAAAAGAAACTGAAGAGGACTTCCCTTCAGTTGGAGAGGTCGCGTAGTCGTGCTTTCTCTGACGATGACTCAGGGTAGGTGACACTGATGTCTTCTATATCCAGTAGATCATAACGAATATCATTAGAATATTTCTAACCGGTCATACAAATAAATATCATTAGTGTATTCAGACATCGCTAACTCTGTGTGTGAAATGGTACATGTCACATCTGTAAGTCATAATATGTCATGTTCTACTATGCTTTCAGCGTGGTGCTTGTTACATCACTCTGAAGAACTTTCACCTTGATGCTAAGATCCATCTCTTGGTGCTAATATCCGCCACTTCCTGCCACAAGATCCGTCCTTATCCTGGTCCACTTGGTATCAAAACACAGTAATGATCGTGATTTGTGGACCGGAACTCAGTCTGCTATCGAGTTGACAATTGAGAGTTGACAGACCGTCGGGCTGTGTGTGTGTGAAGCTAATGTAACTTAGTGCAGATAACTGGGATGGTTTGCACAACTGGCCAGTGTAAAGCGTCCTATAGGATGACATCAGGAACATGGAAGTTCAGACAGGAGGACAAAGCTCTAATACTACTATGGCTCTACAACCCTACATTTGGACATTGCACCGCACGGGTACCAGTTGTACAATGAGTTTCTCCTCCACCACAAATCGAGATGTTACAGTGAGAAGCTGTAAAGACAGTAGCTAAAGTGTGTGTGAAGCAGCCATTGCGACGATCTGTCTCTGTGTTTTGTACCATGTGCGGTTATATGATTTCCTTCGTCTATGTTGTATTTCATTGGACTCTTGAGTTATACAATCACTATAAAATCATGATAGAACAGTAACTAGTTTTTCTCACAGATCACAGTCACTGATCAATGTTATTTTCCCTTCTGCTCAACCCTATCTGTAATCTGAAAGTCCTAAATGATGCAAGTCTAGCTTTTTCCCATTCTCTGAGTCCCCCACTAGAGCTTCTCTTCTAATCAAATAGAGCTATTTATTTGTATCAACATGACATACTTTCATATACTAAGAATCAGTTTATGTAGTAATGAACCCCGCTTAGTCCATATGAGTTATTATCTGCATATCGAAGCCTGTGTCTGTGCTAACTGTAAACAGATCACACCATACACACACATGTAACACTCGATGGATCTGAAGCTGCTCTTCTACAAGAAACCGTTGTCAAAACTGCAAATATGATGGAACGATATACATTTGTAGACGTCGTCACCAGCATTTGACAGCATGCATGATCAATTGTACTTTTTTACAATACACTGTACATATATATACTATAGATGATTTAGATGTTCCTGGTACTGATGATATCCGCTGGTGTGTATACCGTATGGGAAATGTTTTGTTTGTTAATAAAACGTGGTTTCTCTGCATCTTGATTTGGTTTGTTGTATAAAGCCGCACTAACCAATAGTCCAGTTATATTACTTCAGTCTGTAAATAATTGAGTCTGGACCAGACAATCCAGTGATCAACAGCATGAGCACCGTTCTACGCAATTGGGATACGATGACATGTGTCAACCAGATCAACGAGCCTGACCACCAGATCCCGTTATTCGCCTAACGCCTCTTACGACAAGCATGGATTACTGAAGGCCAATTCTAACCGGGATCTTTGGAGATGACATTGTAAATGACACTAACATTTTAGTGCGTCTTGCTAGTTTCAAGGTGACTGATCGTGGTAATGGATCCTCGGGACGTCATTCCTCTAAATGACAATCATGAATCTACACATATTGAAAGGATACGGTCTCGTAAATGTGTTTCTAAAAGGTACATGCTATTCACGTATGTGTCTACCTGAGAGTATACACTCGGCGATATTACAGTACATCATATTTCCCAGGAGACACGTCATTCCTCTAAATGACAATGATGAATCTACACATATTGACAGGATACGGTCTCGTGCATGTATTTCTAAAAGGTACATGCTATTCACGTATGTGTCTACATGAGAGTATACACTCGGCGATATTACAGTACATCATATTTCCCAGGAGACACGTCATTCCTCTAAATGACAATGATGAATCTACACATATTGACAGGATACGGTCTCGTGCATGTATTTCTAAAAGGTACATGCTATTCTCGGCAATATTACACTACATCATATTTCCCAGGCGACACGGCATCATCGTCCATACGGTTGTTGGTCTGTTCTCTGACCCGCCCCTGGCAGTGTTGGTAGCACCTGTTGGCATACTCCCAGCATGGTTTCTCACACAGCAATTCTTCCACAGACTTGTTTGGCCATCGTCCGCATTGAAACAGCTCCATGCAGTGTTCATAACTACGCACAAACATACTCTCACAGTGCTGGCTCCCGTCGCAACATCCGAAAATGATCAGACTCAAAGCAATGCCAACAGCTGACATGACTTGGGTTGTCTGAAGAAAAGAAAATAATTCGTAATATTTCATGTTGCTCGTCACTATTGTTATGAGAGTGGTTTTGTTTTTGTAATTTGTAATATCACATTGATTAAGTGATTGTTATTATGGGTCACAATGTTTAAAGTTTTGAGTGTGGGTTTTTTGCTCGCATCTCGCATCATATATGTTCAATGGCAATAGTATTTTTAGCGGTACGCCTTTTTGATAGTGCTTCAGAGTTGCCTCCCGTGGCTGGCTTCATTTTGTCTTGATTTCCGGCCGTGTGTTCGAGAAAATCGCCTAATGTTCTGAGAGAATAATGATGAAGCCTAGCTTTGCTAGAATGCTCGAGAGCTGCATAAGAGCTATATAAAGGCTGGTTGTTGCGTTGTGCGACGGGACTGATCACATCACTGGAGTTATACACATCTGTCCTACATTTCAAGACTGATCGTGTTTGTCTATATTCAACTGTTGTCATTGTAAACAACCTTCAATCAGTATATCTGTTCTCACTGTGAATGTCAAGACTGGGGGTGAGTTCATATTTTAGATTTGCGACTCAATTGCATTGTACTAAATATGTGTATTGTCATATATTTTTACTTTGCTCATTGTTTGTTCAATATATTATTGAATATTTTAGACTTGTTTGTGTTCTATTTTGCTGGTTCAACGGGGACTATTAAACATTCCGTCACGGCAAATTATTAACCACCACACTATCCAGATATGACGCACTTATGAACTGGACCATCTCCGCGCAACGGTGATGCAACGGTCAATTTGACATGAGCCAATGGATTGTCTGGTCCAGACTCGATTGGTTGACCGCCGTCATATGGCTGGAATATTGCCGCATGAGGCGTTAAACAACAACCAAACATTATTTAACATGAACTTACAAATGAGTGATATTATTTTGATTTCATTTGACTTAGAATTGCATTGCTTATGTTTTGTCAAAAATTGCTTACATATCTTTTAACAATAAATACTAAGGAAATCCAATGTTCAACAGCTTATGTTGCATCAGAACCACCTCAGATCAATAGGTATACTTTTCAGAGATATAAACATACTTCTAGCCGATCGGGCACCTGAATTGTATCCAACTGTCCACGTGTACATCATCCCTTCGTGCGATCAGACATGTTTTACAGGGATGGAAATAACTTTAAAAATGCTAGTGTACTCCGGTACAGTTGCACATGTAAAATCACTTGCCCTGATAATTGTTTCACTGTGCCTGCCGATTTTCTTGTTGATTTTTTAAATGAACAATATCATTAACATTGGAAAGTCAACTGGACACCGTACAGTGTGATATACAAATTTGCTTGCCCAACAGAAAATAAAACTGGACTGGGCCGTCGGGCAATGGGTTGTTTCCACCCCTGTCTTAAGAACGTCGTGATCGTTGTGTCCGAAGTCAGTATAACTAAAATATTGGTTTCAGTGTTTTTGACACTGTGTTGACGATCTTGCATACCAATGGCACCATTCGAGGTATACAAACATTGACATTTGTCTCTATCTGTCAGTTAAGTCAGTTTAATCAGTATACTAGAGGCGTGCACTAACAATACCAGTGAACATACATGTATTTGGAGGATGCATGTTGCACTACCATGACCAGTGATCGTGGTTGGTACATCCATGTTGCACTACCATGACCAGTGATCGTGGTTGGTACATGCATGTTGCACTAGCATAACCAGTGATCGTGGTTGGAGTATGTACGTTGAACTAGCATGGGTTCCAGGTACCTATGCATAGACGTTATTGTACACAATTCATGTTCAGCATATCATAAATCTAAAATGCATCTACTGAGAATCTGAACAAACTCTTTCAGTTTAAAATAAATAAGCTTACCTGTTGGTTGGAGAAAATGCTTGTTGAACTGACTGGTGACGATCCATCCTCTGTTATATGCGCTAAAGTGACGCCTCATTAAGGTAATTGTTTCGTCAGTGATTGTCACTTATCGGGGTATAACATGTACAATTTGGCTAGATGTGTCAAAACCTGCAGTGTAGCTACTATTGGTCATGCTGGGATAACCAGGTTCCGGTGTGTGGAGGTGACCTCTCATTACTGCCCGTGACGAGTGGTCACTGGGGGAAGGTGTGTGCAGCATCAGGGCTCATGTCAGCACAACATGTTTCTCATTGATTGTAATTAGTAGATTGGGTTAAGATTATGATCACCGGTCAGTCTGAATGTATTACCTGAGGGTATTTGACTTAAATAATATGTGAACAATCACAGCGTAAAGTCATTAACTTTAAATTTGATTACACCTCCTTCAAATAGTTGACCCACAACTTCGAATGATTAACTTTAAAAAATAGATATTGCTGAACCGAGGTGCAGTGATATCGATGTGACTTATGGTGAGGTGAAACGAGGCAACCTGAGATGAGTTGAGCTGCTGTAAGGTGAGGTGAAGTGAGCTGAAATAACCGAGGTGAATTAAGTAAGGTAAGGCCAGGTGAAGTGGGTCTAGACGAAAAGGGGTGATGTTGAAATGCAGTGAGGTATGGCGAGGCGAGACAGGAAGAGGTGAGTTGAAATGCATTGAGGTATGGTGAGGCGATACGGGAAGAGGTGAGCTGAAATGCATTGAGGTATGGTAAGGCGATACGGGAAGTGGTGAGCTGAAATGCAGTGAGGTATATGGCGAGGCGAGACGGGAAGAGGTGAGCTGAAATGCAGTGAGGTATGGTGAGGCGATACGGGAAGAGGTGAGTTGAAATGCAGTGAGGTATGGCGAGGCGAGACGGGAAGAGGTGAGCTGAAATGCAGTGAGGTATATGGCGAGGCGAGACGGGAAGAGGTGAGCTTGAAATGCAGTGAGGTATGGTGAGGCGATACGGGAAGAGGTGAGCTGAAATGCAGTGAGGTATGGCGAGGCGATACGGGAAGAGGTGAGTTGAAATGCAGTGAGGTATATGGCGAGGCGATACGGGAAGAGGTGAGCTGAAATGCAGTGAGGTATGGTGAGGCGAGAAGGGAAGAGGTGAGAGGTATGAAATGCAAATGTGAGGTATATGGCGAGGCGAAGAGGTGGAAGAAATGCAGTGAGGTATGGTGAGGCGAGATGGGTTGAAATGCAGTGAGGTTTGGTGAGGCGAGAAAGGGAAGAGGGTGATGTTGAAATGCAGTGAGGTATGGCGAGGCGATACGGGAAGAGGTGAGTTGAAATGCAGTGAGGTATATGGCGAGGCGATACGGGAAGAGGTGAGCTGAAATGCAGTGAAGTAGGTGATGTTGAAATGCAGTGAGGTATGGCGAGGCGATACGGGAAGAGGTGAGTTGAAATGCAGTGAGGTATATGGCGAGGCGATACGGGAAGAGGTGAGCTGAAATGCAGTGAGGTATATGGCGAGAAGGGAAGATACGAAATGGAAGAGGTGAGCTGAAATGCGTTGAGGTTTGGTGTGGCGAGACGGGAAGAGGTGAGTGGAAATGCAGTGAGGTATATGGCGAGGCGAGACGGGAAGAGGTGAGTTGAAATGCAGTGAGGTAGTGTGAGACGAGACGGGAAGAGTTGAGCTGAAATGCAGTGAGGTATGGCGAGGCAATACGGGAAGAGGTGAGTTGAAATGCAGTGAGGTTTGGTGAGGCGAGACGGGAAGAGGTGAGTTGAAATGCATTGAGGTATGGTGAGGCGAGACGGGAAGAGGTGAGTTGAAATGCATTGAGGTATGGTGAGGCGAGACGGGAAGAGGTGAGCTGAAATGCATTGAGGTATGGTGAGGCGAGACGGGAAGAGGTAAGTTGAAATGCATTGAGGTATGGTGAGGCGAGACGGGAAGAGGTGAGTTGAAATGCAGTGAGGTAAATGGCGAGGCGAGACGGGAAGAGGTGAGTTGAAATGCATTGAGGTATGGTGAGGCGAGACGGGAAGAGGTGAGCTGAAATGCATTGAGGTATGGTGAGGCGAGACGAGGTGGAGAGGTGAGGCATGGTGAGGTTAAATGAAGCTAACGACATTTGGAAGAGGGTCCTCATGATACTGAAACGTGCGTGTACTTGTATAAGTAGCTGCTTTACGGATTAGTTTTCTTTGCAGAAGCTAAACAAACTTCCATAGCTGAAAGCAACAAAGAGTCCTTCTACAGTGCCAGCCAAACGAGATGCCATGCCACAGTTTATCCACGTCTTGCACATATCTCCTGAATGCTCAGTGCCAGGCATGGTAACAGGAATTATTTTATCTTCTCTTGGTTCAAGGCACCGACCTCCGGCTCTCCAAGCGGACGTTCAAGTCGCTGGACTACTGAAGCGGCCACCGTTTTGTATGAGTCATTTAATGACGTGGTTGCAACGTGTGACGTTGCTGTCATCGTACCGTTTGATCGTTGCTCGGGATATTCACGTTTATTTTCCAAGGTTAAGGTTATCACCTGCTACCTGAACATAAATACCATATTGCTGACTGATGTGAACATACATTCACTTGTTGGTTTACCTGATTACACTTTGCGGCAGGAGAATGCATTTGATTTACACTTATGTATTCTCCACGATACCCGCTTCGTGGGGCGTCATGTCCGCTTCATGTCAACCCAATGTGATCATAAATCATTACCACGGAACACGTGGTAATCATATATCTCCATTTCCTGCAACAACGGGAAATTGACAGTAATCATCTTGTCTAAATTATCAAAATAGATCTGTTTTCAATCCGCAAGTATTGGACCCTCTATTATCGAGGGCTCTCTATTATCGCTCTTGAAAAAGTCATCTATTTCATTGGAGAGTCCTGTCTAATCGTAGAGATATTAAAGTATTCATCTTTGCAGTAAGTTTTTGTAAATTTTGAAACTATTATGACCCCTGCCGCCTATGCATCTAGCACATATCAAAACTTACTTCGTCAAGAGTAATCCTGCGACAACTGTAAGGTCATTTGCATATTTTCCGTCCTAAAACTACAACAGGAAGTGACGTGTTGTGGAACTTCAAGATGCACCCCTCAAATTGTATGGCATATTTTAAGGCGGCAAAAATTATTTTGTTACGTTATTGTTACCTTGTATCCAAATAAAAAGAACTTTCAGATGTTTTGGTTAGAATCATTTTTAATATGAAAACTATGTATATTCGTCACTTGCCTTAAGTAAACGTTTGACATTGTCATTTGCTTGATAATAGAGAGTTGCTTCAATTTCCAGGTCAAACGAGGCAATAAGGGTTGTCTGTATCGTATTGAACGAGTTGCGATTATATGCCACATTATCTGCGACACAAATGAAGATTAAACATCAAATATAACGAAAATGAAAATCTGTACAAAATGCCAAATGTCAGTAGGCGTTCATAATCCCGATAGCAACAGCATTAAATACCACGATAATAGAGGTTCCCATGATACTTGTTAACTGCGGCTACTTAAACCATTATCTCCCCTGGAATTGTAGGAAGTGCGCAGGTGGTATTTTCTGAACGCTTTAACTTGGATGCAAGGCGGGTCGAAATCACAGTGATCCTTGCAGTGACTCCCGTATCTGTCGATCGTCCAAGGCAACTGAGTGAGTATTATGTTGGCTTCTACACTTCTAGGAAGAAAATAGAATTGAAGTATGACATGTTCCTTCTCATACGAATAACACATCCAATGAATTAGATCTGTGAATAGAAATATGTTCTCTAAAGCGTGTGATGTTTTATCCAAGCAAGCCGAGAAGGCTCTGTATCCAATCAAGACATTTATCTGTACCTATAAATCAGTGCTTCCAGATATCGCTTTTAAATATTCGATGGAAATATCCAACCTATCCTGTTGTACGGGTCAGATTCTTGGGGACAGTGTATCGACACAACATTGAAAAGGTACATTCAATTTTTTTGTAAATTTGTCTTACGAATTGGTTACCGCTCACTCACAAAAACTATCCTAGCTGAGTGTGGACGATATCCACTGGATGTAAATTACAAAGCAGGAGTAATATAGGGGATACGGTTGCTCAGACAGCCTGATTTTCGTATTTCGAAACGATCGATCTCATGTTAAACCGTTTAGATGATTCTGGAGATATTAATTGGACCTCAGCAGTGAGGGAGTTATTGTTCCAGCGTGGCTTGTCTTATCCCTGGATGAACCAAGACGTAGGTAATAAAGAATTGTTCATGTGTATATTCAAACAAAGATGTAAAGATGTTTATTATCTAGAGCGGTCAGCTACCGTGACTGCTTCCTAATATTTACGCACATATTCAACCTATAAACTTGACATAATGCCGAACACTTACCTACGAGTCTTGCCCTCGGCTCATTTGCGTAGAGCACTGACAAAATTTCGATGTGGTATTGTTGGTTTTAACATACAATTATACAGAAGATCGAAAAGTGCAGATATCGCAATTGCCAAGTGTCCACATTGCCTTACTAAGTTAGAAAATGAATATTATGTATTACTAGAATGTCCATTGTACGACGATCTACGGAAAAAATATCTGCCATGTTATTACTACACCAACCCCAACTATCACGAGTTTGTAACTCTTCTGAATTCTGAATTCAAAATCAGCGACTGTAATATATTAGCTGTGTTTTGTACAAAAGTACCATCACATATAGTTCATATATGAATCAATGTCCAGGCGATCCGGACTCTCTACTATTATGAATGTCGATGTACTGATGGCTGCATTGCCATTCATACAAATAAAATCATCTGTCTGTCTGTCAGATCGGTGGCTCCGATGTCACATACATACACATGTGTACAATCCGCATCACTGGCCAATGATAGACATCAAGCCGTTCCTAAACATTGGGCCTTCTCCATACAACCAGATTCAACCTTGTGTCATTTCTATAAGATATGGACGGAATCATCAGTACACTACATGTATCATACAGCTCGCTGTTGTATAGGTACAATACTTAAATTATTGTATCTCATCTATCAGGTTCGTGTTGACATAGTGGTCGTTATTCTGTGGTTCCGGAATGTATAATCTCGTGTTGTTATTATCGAGTTATTTGTGTGGTATACTTTACCACTAATATATAATATTATCTAGTGTTTATTGACATAGATGGCCCGGCAGTGAGAGGGGACGCAATTCACTATGACTATCACTATTCAGTATGACCTGCCATTATATCAAACTTCTCTCCAAGTGTATGCTATTTGTGTGACGATATCCTACATGTATGTTTTGATTGTGACTAAGAAGCCACGAATATTGTGTACATGACGCTAAAACACCACAGAAAATGATTGAGAAGCAGAGCGACCTAAGTGTGACTTAGGTTGTTTTGACATAATAATATCGCATTAATCGTCATATTGAAATCTACGTTTTGGTGAAATTTCATGTTGATACATTAATATTTTGCAGAATTACAGCGTGTTGAATATGGATGATTTATACCAAAAAGACCAGTTTTCTTCTCCTGAAAACCTTCAAAAATATTCGATGGAAAAATCCAACCTATCCTATTGTACGGGTCAGGAAATCTTGGGGATGGTGTATCGACACAACATTGAAATGGTACGTTCAAATTTTTGTAAATTTGTCTCCGCTGGTTACCGCTCACCCACAAAAGCTATCCTAGCTGAGTGTGGACGATATCCACTGCATGTAAATTACAAAGCTGGAGTAATATACGGGATACGGTTGCTCAGACAGCCTGATTTTCGTATTTCGAAACGATCGTATCTCATGTTAAAACGTTTAGATGATTCTGGATATATTAATTGGACCTCAGCAGTGCGAGACTTATTGTTCCAGCATGGCTTGTCTTATGCTTGGTTGAACCAAGACGTAGAGTAATAAAGAATCGTTCATGTGTATATTCAAACAAAGATGTAAAGATGTTTATTATCAAGAGCGGTCAGCTACCGTGACTGCTTCCTAATATTTACGCACATATTCAACCTATAAACTTGATATAATGCCGGAAACTTACCTACGAGTCTTGCCCTTTGCTCATTTGCGTAGAGGACTGACAAAATTTCGATGTGGTATTGTTGGTTTTAACATACAATTATACAGAAGATCCATAAGTGCAGATATCGCAATTGCCAAGTGCCCACATTGCCTTAATAAGTTAGAAAATGAATATCATGTATTACTAGAATGTCTATTGTACGACGATCTACGGAAAAGATGTCTACCATGTTATTACTACACTGACCCCGACTATCACAAGTTTGTAACTCTTCTGAATTCAAAATCAGCTAGTATATTAGCTGTGTATTGTACAAAAGCACCATCACATATAGTTCATATATAAATCAATGTCCAGGCGCTCCGGACTCTCTACTGTTATGTCGATGTGCTGATGGCCGCATTGCCATTCATACAAATAAAATCATCTGTCTGTCTGTCAGATCGGTGGCTCCGATGTCACATACATGCACATGTGTACAATCCGCATCACTGGCCAATGATAGACATCAAGCCGTTCCTAAACATTGGGCCTTCTCCATACAACCAGATTCAACCTTGTGTCATTTCTATAAGATATGGACGGAATCACCAGTACAACTACATGTATCATACATCTCGCTGTTGTATAGGTGCAATACTTATATTATTGTATCTCATCTATCAGGTTCGTGTTGACATAGTGGTCGTTATTCTGTGGTTCCGGAATGTATAAACACCACAGAAAATAACTGAGAAGCAGTGCGACCTAAGTGTGACTTAGGTTGTTTTGACATAATAATATCGCATTAATCGTCATATTGAAATCTACGTTGTGGTGAAATTTATGTTGATAAATTAATATTTTGCAGAGTTACAGCGTGTTGAATATGGATGATTTATACCAAAAAGACCAGTTTTTCGTCTCTTCTGAAAACCTTCAAAACAGGACTTAAGTCGTTTTGCTCCTCAACACTTCGGTTTTCCTTAACAGTGCCGTGCGTGTGTACTTTCTTGTGTACATTGGTTCATAGCTTCATATACAATGTCATCCTTCCACACAGTTGGCGGTGTATGTAGGTCACATTCAATAATAGCGCATGAATATATAACGTGCAATATTCTCTCCCAGTGTATCATAAGTTGTACCATAATTTGTATCACCTTCTCTCATAGCATATAGAAAGAAGACTTCTTATCCCCTTCTGTACTGCTGTATAACACATATTATAGTTAGGGTTATTGTCCCCGTAGATTATAATTATATCTACACCGGTATGTCACATCCGTTCCTTCACAGGTATTAAGGTGGTGGAGGTGAGGTGAAATGGGGTTAAAGTCGTACTTAAGAATATTTCGCTCACATGACGACGTGCATGCGTGTGTATATGTGTGCCGCGGTATGCCGCTTAGATTCGAGCTGGTTTTATAGTGCAAGCTCACTGAGATGCCATGCCGCAGCCGAAGCATGAATACCCTTCCACTCAGACAATATTAAAACTGACCTCGAGCCGACCCGTCCTTGTATCCATTAATGCCGAGCGCCAGGCAGGGACGAACAAGTACCATATTTTAACGTCTTTTGGTGCAAGCACGGCCGGGTGGATCGGACCCGCGACCTTCCGCTGCGGGAGGACACTCCTAGCAACTACACCACGGTGGCGCTCCCGGCGTATATGGGGGCGCGGTGGGGTAGTCTAATCGATTAATGCGCTCGTTCATCACGCCAAAAGCCCGGTTTTGATTTCCCACATCGATGATACAATGTGCTTTACAGCGTAATATTGCTTTGAATATTGCTGAAAAAGCGGCGCAAAATCAACCCCATTCACTCACTCTAAGTGTTTTGAATGGAAATCCACTGGCATATATATCCTCCTACTTTGTGTACGATGTATATCATGCCCTGTATGCCACAATAAGTTGAATACTGTAATAAATTCATGATCAGCCCTGACGTGCAATGAATGATGGGGATAATTACCGGTGATATTCAGGAGTACAGTTTCTGACATCCATATATTCGATGTCAGAGTTGACAATCCACAATGTCTTGTCATAACTGTTTTGGCATGATCAGCGTCTCCATTATTTCTGAGTTCCCAGCATTTTATGTGGAATATGTTTCATTATACCCTCAGGATGAAGACCTTCCTGGCCCTGACGTCACTACTTCGTGCTTACGACGCATGCTTCTGGAGTTCCACCTTCGCACTTCAATGGATACGAGGTGTGCGGTCTCAGTCTCAGTGCATGAGCAGCTACGACATCTGCATCAGTCTCGGCGGATGTGACGACATCGTCGACTATTCCGCTACATGTTACACCTGCCAGCAGCCCTGCTTCAGTGACGGCGGGGAAACATGTCTGGGGGAAATGTGGTCAGCAATACCTGTAGTAGACGAGCTACCGCCGTACTACACTGAACTCCGCCGCGCATGGCAGCACAGCTACCGCCGTGCTATAAGAACTCGCCGCAGCGTAATTGCAACATAGCTACCGCCGTTGGACCTGTACTACGCCCCCTACATCGACGCCGACGACTCCAGGTGGTGCAACAACGTAAGGATACGGACTTTACAAAACTGGAGGCGAATCTGGTTTCTGATGAATCACGTTTTCTTTTTGCAACGTCACGACGGAAGACAGCGTCTGTATAGGAGACGTCATAAACGTTTAGCGCCCATCTGCGTCCGACAGGTGGACAGATTTGGCGGAGAAAGCGTCATGGTTTGGGGAACCATCTCATACAACCAGAAATCTGACTTGGTGATCGTTCAGGGAACCTGACAGCCCAACGCTACATCAACCACGTGTTAGAGCTTCACCTTCTCCCGATTATTGACCAACAGACACAGATTTTTCAACGGGACAACGCCCGGCCTCATACTGCACGTGCAACAATGAACTTTCTGCAGAATTCCAACGTCAATGTCTTGCCATGACCCTCTAAATCACCAGACCTCAACCCTATTGAACACCTGTGGGATACTCTGGATCGACGCGTACGTCAACGTCAGCCGCCGCCACAGACGCTGCAACAGCTCGCCGTTGCACTGCAGGAGGAGTGGAGAGCCATTCCCCAGGAAAGAATCCGGCGTCTTATCCGTTCTTGTCCAAGGAGATGCCGTGCAGTGATTGCAGCGCGTGGTGCTCATACGAGATACTGAGACAGACGCCCCCCTGGTGACAAACTGGTGTCTGTGAGATGACTTTTGAAATGACAATTTTAAACATGCCCATCTGGGTTATTATTCTGCCAAATTTCAGACTTCTGTCTTAAATAATAAAAATGCCGTGTCGTCCTAAAACTTCAGATCAAAATCTCTAAAATACAGGGGTTGCGTTTCTTTTTTGACAGAGTTTAGAAAGAAGACTTCTAATCCCCTTCCGTACTGCTGTATAACATATATTATAGTTAGGGTTATTGTCCCCCGTAGATATAATTATATCTACACTATGTCACATCCGTTCTTAGTGTATTGGTGGTGAGGTGAGGTGAAATGGGGTTAAAAGTCGTACTTAAGAATATTTCGCTCATATGACGACGTGCATGCGTGTATATGTGTGGCTGTTTGCGCTAGATTCGAGCTGGTTTTATAGTGCAAGCTCACTGAGATGCCATGCCGCAGCGAAGCATGAATACCCCACTCAGACACATTAAACTGACTCCGAGCCGACCCGTCCTTGTATCCATTAATGCCGAGCGCCAGGCAGGGACGAACAAGTACCATATTTTAACGTCTTTTGGTGCAACACGGCCGGTGGATCGGACCCGCGACCTTCCGCTCTCCGGGAGGACACTCTAGCAACTACACCACGGTGGCGCTCCTAAGTGTATGGGGGCGCGGTGGGGTAGTCTAATGATTAATGCGCTCGTTCATCACGCCAAAAGCCCGGTTTTGATTTCCCACATCGATGATACAATGTGTGCCTACAGCGGTAATATTGCTTGAATATTGCTGAAAAAGCGGCGCAAAATCAACCTCATTCACTCACTCTAAGTGTTTTGAATGGAAATCCTGGCATATATATCCTCCTACTTTGTGTACGATGTATATCATGCCCTGTATGCCACACAAGGAATACTGTAATAAATTCATGATCAGCCCTGGACGTGCAATGAATGATGGGGGATAATTACTGTGATATTCAGAGTAGTTTCTGACATCCATATATTCAAGATGTCAGAGTTGACAATCCACAATGTCTTGTCATAACTGTTTTGGCGATCAGCGTCTCCATTATTTCTGAGTTCCCAGCATTTTATGTGGAATATGTTTGTTATACCCTCAGGATGAAGACCTTCCTGGCCCTGACGTCACTGCTCGTGCTTACGACGCATGCTTCTGGAGTTCCACTGCACTTCAATGGATACGAGGTGTGTGAGTCTCAGTGTATGAGCAGCTACGACATCTGCATCAGTCTCGGCGGATGTGACGACATCGTCGACTATTCGCTACGTTACACCTGCCAGCAGCCCTGCTTCAGTGACGGGGAAACATGTCTGGGGAAATGTGGTCAGCAACACCTGTAGTAGACGAGCTACCGCCGTACTACTGAACTCGCCGCGCATGTGCAACACAGCTACCGCCGTACTACAGAACTCGCCGCGCATGTGCAACATAGCTACCGCCGTACTACAGAACGCCCGCGCATGTGCAGCACAGCACCGCACATGTGACAACACTTGATATGTGCCGCTGTTGTGCGATTTGGACCTGTTTATTTTGTGCAATAATTTTACCAATGCGGACATAAGTAATGTACTATTCTGCGTAAACGTTGCATGTTAATCTGGTATTCTGTGATTTGTAATTATGTTTCAATTCACAGTTCTTATCCACGGAAACTCACTTCCATTACGTCCACAAAAAGGGAGAGTTCAAGCCAATAGTATGAACATACTTTGATACAGCATGTATACTGAATGGTACAATGTACATGTCACAATCATTTTAGTAAATTCACGTCATTCAACAATATATTATTCCTTGTCAGGCTGTGGAGCTAATAGATGCTATGCTTTAAACACTTGCCGCTTTGCTTGGGCAGATCATGCACAGCTTTTTTGCGAATACTTGGTGTTATCTGGGATTTTCAGTAAACCATCAATACAATTTAACCAATATTCTGCCTTTTACGCCTATTTCGGCCAACACCACGACATGGTTAGTCTGTGGCTTTGCCATTTTGATTCTCCGTGCTTCGCATTCCCTGCAATGCTTGCAGCATCAGGAATTTTCCCTGCATTTTGTCCTGGCATTCTCCCATTATTTTCACCACTAGGCATTCCTATGTTCTTGCAATATTTTCACCACTAGGCAATCCTACATACCTAGACTATTTTTACCATTAGTCATTCCTACTTTCTTGCAATATTTCACTACTAGGCATTCTTAAATTCTTGCAATATTTCCACCACTATGTGTTCCTACATACTTGCACTATTTTTACCATTAGTCATTCCTACTTTCTTGCAATATTTTCACCATTAGGCATTCCTAGGTTCTTGCAGTATTTTTACCTCTAGGTGTTCCTACATACGTGAACTATTTTTACCATTAGTCATTCCTACTTTCTTGCAATATTTTCACCATTAGGCATTCCTAGGTTCTTGCAATATTTTCACCTCTAGGTGTTCCTACATACTGCACTATTTTTACCATTAGTCATTCCTACTTTCTTGCAATATTTCACTACTAGGCATTCCTACATTCTTGCATATTTTCACCACTAGGTGTTCCGCAATATTTTCACCTCTAGGTGTTCCTACATTCTTGCAATATTCTCATCTCTAGGTGTTTATAAATTTTTGCAATATTTTCACCCCAACGCTTGCCTGCAATGTGTTTATCAACAGACGTCTATGTCTGCACTATTTTCACCACTGTTTTCCTGCCTTTCTTTTCCACCACTACCTGTCACTGTTATCAGCACTGTCTTCCTGCCTATCTTTTCCATCACTACCTGTCACTGTTATCAGCACTGTTTTCCTGCCTATCTTATCCACCACTACCTGTCACTGTTATCAGCACTGTTTTCCTGCCTATCTTATCCACCACTACGTGTCACTGTTATCAGCACTGTTTTCCTGCCTATCTTATCCACCACTACCTGTCACTGTTATCACCCCTGTTTTCCTGCCTATCTTATCCACCACTACCTGTCACTGTTATCACCACTGTTTTCCTGCCTATCTTATCCACCACTACCTGTCACTGTTATCAGCACTGTTTTCCTGCCTATCTTATCCACCACTACCTGTCACTGTTATCAGCACTGTTTTCCTGCCTATCTTATCCACCACTACCTGTCACTGTTATCAGCACTGTTTTCCTGCCTCTCTATCCACCACTACCTGTCACTGTTATCACCACTGTTTTCCTGCCTATCTTTTCCACCACTACCTGTCACTGTTATCAGCACTGTTTTCCTGCCTATCTTTTCCACCACTACCTGTCACTGTTATCAGCACTGTTTTCCTGCCTATCTTATCCACCACTACCTGTCACCGTCATCAGCCACTGTTTTCCTGCCCTGTCTTTCCACCACTACCTGTCACCGTTATCACCCCTGCACCTGCCTATCTTATCCACCACTACCTGTCACCGTTATCACCCGTTTTCCTACCTATCTTATCCACCACTACCTGTCACTGTTATCACCACTGTTTTCCCTGCCTATCTTTCCACCACTACCTGTCACTGTTATCACCACTGTTTTCCTACCTATCTTTTCCACCACCGTTATCAGCACCCGTTTTCCCGCCTATCTTATCCACCACTGTCACCATATCACCACTGTTTTTCCTGCCTATCTTTTCCACCACTACCTGTCACCGTTATCACCACTGTTTTCCCGCCTATCTTTTCCACCACTACCCGTCACTGTTATCAGCACCTGTTTTCCTGCCTATCTTTTCCACCACTACCTGTCACCGTTATCAGCACTGTTTCTGTTTTCCTGCCTATCTTTTCCACCACTACCTGTCACTGTTATCACCACTGTTTTCCTGCCTATCTTTCCACCACTACCTGTCACTGTTATCACCACTGTTTTCCTGCCTATCTTTTCCACCACTACCTGTCACTGTTATCACCACTGTTTTCCTGCCTATCTTTTCCACCACTACCTGTCACTGTTATCACCACTGTTTTCCTGCCTATCTTTTCCCACCACTACGTGTCACCGTTATCACCACTGTTTTCCCGCCTATCTTTCCACCACTCCCGTCACCGTTATCAGCACTGTTTTCCCGTGCTTCCACCACTACGTGTCACTGTTTCACCCCTGTTTTCCCGCCTATCTTTCCACCACTACCTGTCACCGTTATCACCCCGTTGTTTTCCTGCCTATCTTTCCACCACTACGCGTGTCACCGTTATCACCCCTGTTTTCCTGTCCATCACCACCTGTCACCTCTTATTTGTTTTCCCACCTATCTTTTCCACCACTACCTGTCACTGTTATCAGCACTGTTTTCCTGCCTATCTTTTCCACCACTACGTGTCACTGTTATCACCCCTGTTTTCCTGTTATCAGCTTTTCCCGCCCTATCTTTTCCACCACTACCTGTCACTGTTATCACCCCTGTTTTCCTGCCTATCTTTTCCACCACTACCTGTCACTGTTATCACCACTGTTTTCCTGCCAATCTTTTCCACCACTACGTGTCACTGTTATCACCCCTGTTTTCCTGCCTATCTTTTCCACCACTACCTGTCACTGTTATCACCCCTGTTTTCCTGCCTATCTTTTCCACCACTACCTGTCACTGTTATCACCCCTGTTTTCCTGCCTATCTTTTCCACCACTACCTGTCACTGTTATCACCCCTGTTTTCCTGCCTATCTTTTCCACCACTACCTGTCACTGTTATCACCTGTTTTCCTGCCTGCCTATCTTTCCACCACTACCTGTCACCGTTATCACCACTGTTTTCCTACCTATCTTTCCACCACTACCTGTCACTGTTATCACCACTGTTTTCCTGCCTATCTTTCCACCACTACCTGTCACTGTTATCACCCCCTGTTTTCCTGCTATCCTATCTTTTCCACCACTACCCGTCACTGTTATCACCACACCCCTGTTTTCCTGCCTATCTTTTCCACCACTACCCACCACTACCCGTCACTGTTATCACCACTGTTTTCCTGCCTATCTTTTCCACCACTACCTGTCACTGTTATCACCACTGTTTTCCTGCCTATCTTTTCCACCACTATGTGTCACTGTTATCACCCCTGTTTTCCTGCCTATCTTTTCCACCACTACCTGTCACTGTTATCACCACTGTTTTCCTGCCTATTTTTCCACCACTACCTGTCACTGTTATCAGCCCTGTTTTCCTGCCTATCTTTTCCACCACTACCTGTCACTGTTATCAGCACTGTGAGTACATTAACCCTCGGAGACTGCAATAGTTCTGCAGATCCATTAACTGTTAACCCAACCCAACATACGTACAGTTTGCTCAATATATCTAGACGGGATAGTTATTCACTGACACATCCAAGTACAACAAGTACTAAAATCAGTAGAATCATGTTTTTCCAGAATGTTTTCCTATTTATATCTGGGGCTGACCTGCAATACTTCTGGAAACACGCATATCAATAACAAACTTATTAAGTTGGTGGTGTATCAGTGATGGAGGAGTTATCGCCCTTGTGTACACAAAGGCATGTGCGCTGAAGACATGTGCGGCTGCCTGCGATCTCGCTTTGTGATTTCGTCACGAGTCAGAGAGCAGGTGACCTACAAAAGCTCAGAGTTAGCATACGAACCAGCCCACTCACGAGGAGTGTATCGTTACTTGTAAATCGCACGCGGGTCACGTCATGCGTTCTGATACATGTTTCAAGTAGGGCGGGTGGAAGCTCTAACGTGGATGATCTCACAATGCAGATTGACACACCAGTCAGTATACATAGTACATGCATGTGATTATAGCACAGTTGAAAACTCACCGAGCGTGTTTAACACCACAGCAGCAGAACACACTGTGTTGTGTATATTTGCTGTCGTCCATTTCTACCCACAATCCAATATATATAATTTTTGATAGAACAAACAAGCCCATTTAATGAAAAGGATCGGGTGGTCAGGCTCTGCTAGACTTCTTCGTTTAGGGCTGACTACATATAGGCATAATGTGGTTCAGGGACTATCCCCACATTCCACGCGACTTGTAGGGATCGATGCTCATCGCTGACTTCGTTGACACTGGTATCCCAATTGCGTAGATCGTCTCATGCTGTCCTGGAGACTCGATTATTTACAGTAAAGCTGGAATATTGCTGAATGTGGCGTAAAACACTCACTCACTCCCAACCCACGCATAAATGTTTCCTTTGCAGCTCATAACATTTCTGCGAATATGCATACCAACAATAAATTCTAAACATTCTAAATTCAAGACGCAAGAAATGAAGGACATTCACTAATATATAGCACATCTAACACTGATACAACACGTGCACCCACGTTCTACCAGACATCATTACTAAACCTGATGAGCCCCTCCTGAACGTGCTATTGAAGGGTAACCCTACCACTACTGTCCCAGACTGTGTGGTCTCATTATGTTCACACAGGGGCCCTTAAAGCCACAGAAGACGTTCCCGTTTACCTATTATAGGATATTTATATAGCGCAAATATCCACGCAACTGGTAAATGCTCAATGCGCTGTTTTTCCCCTCGTTCATTGGATGTCAATCTCAACAACACGTCGTATTATCAATATCAACTCCCTGGGGATCATACAACTCTTGCAGCCACTAGGCACACATCAAGTTATGTCGGCTTTCCTATCCTAACGAGGTACCCATTCACAGCTGGGTGGATAGGGACACATAGTGACAGTTCTTTGTCCAAGTTCACTGCACGTCGATGTACCCGTAGCTACAGTCCGTTTGAGTTCAAACGAGAACGATGAATTTAAATAACTCGAAATAGGGATAAGTACCCAAAACATAAACAAGACACGTGGTCCTGAAACCTCTGTACCCAACAGAATCTGAAATCTGACATATGTTATGATCGATCACGGAAAAAGTTGTTCCAGAAACAATCCCGTAATATTGTGCTATTTTCATAGCACACGGCAGGTGACAAACAGCTGGTGGAACAGCGCCACCTGTGTCCGGACACCTGGTTGTGTAGAACAACAAATAAACCCATTTAAAGAGCGTGCCGGCGCTGTTCCACCAGAGTTATTGTCTTCCCCTTCCCTGCCACAAGAGGGCTCTGCCATTGGTTGATACCGCGTCTCCTCGTGGAATAGCGACGAACACAGCTTCTGAAGGTGATACCACTTGTTTAGATTATATACCTATAAGCTATACCTATATATTGCTATATCTACCCTCTGTCTACTACTGACTATGTCTATTCCCTCGTCTAATGTAACCTTTGACAGGTAAAACAGTGGAATATATCTTGTACGATACATAAGAGATGTAAAGTCTGTATCCGGTCTTTGTTCTATTTTTTTTTTGCGTTCTGGTCACTCACTATCTTGTATTATCTCACTATATTGTATTATCTCACTCGCACAATCTTGTATTATCTCACAATCTTGTATTATCTCACTATCTTGTATTATCTCACTATATTGTATTATCTCACTATATTGTATTATCTCACTCTCACAATCTTGTATTATCTCACTATATTGTATTATCTCACTCTCACAATCTTGTATTATCTCACTATCTTGTATTATCTCATAATCTTGTATTATCTCACTATATTGTATTATCTCACTATATTGTATTATCTCACTCTCAATCTTGTATTATTTCACTATATTGTATTATCTCACTATCTTGTATTATCTCACAATCTTGTATTATCTCACTATCTTGTATTATCTCACAATCTTGTATTATCTCACTATCTTGTATTATCTCACAATCGTCCAGGGCACAGGAGGCATAATATATAATCGCGAGCCTGAGGTAAGTTCTCACAGAAGTGTGGATTCATCAAACCGTGCAGCCATGTTCCCTTATACCTGTATGTAGGAAGTACATACACAACTAATTACTTCTCGATAGTGACAAGTGAGTGGGTGAATTTGGTCTTACTAATTTAGCTTCACAAATTGTACCCATGTGGGTATCGAACCTGGGTCTTCGGCGTGACGATCGAACACCTTAACCACTAAGCTACCGCTCCGTCCTTGGTAGTTACAAACTTACTCATCACAGTGACCGCAACACTTGCTTTGTGTGCATGAATCGTCACATGGCACTGCTCTATAGCAGGGGCAAACTCACGTGTGCGAGATGTTTTTAAATATCTCTCGACAGTAAGGGCGGATTTATCTTTTTATGCTTCAAGGACGAAAATTGATGTTAAGTTTAATGATTATATCATGTTAATTCACATTTAAATCTTAACAAATTCCATGTGATGAAATAAATTTATTCAGAATAATATATTCACACAATTCGGAGAAAATGGAATACTCGTTGGAGTGCAATCTCTGTTTGGCTGTCCTTATACAGCCTACACCCCATTACGCCGGTTCAGGCTCATAACGCCGACCTTTCGACCAAACTGCACGGTTGAGTGGAAACAAAATATCGGCGTCCTGAGACTAGTTTCATTTTGCCAATTGATAAAGGATTACGAGGACAATGAAGGACCAACGAGTTATTAGAAGAGGATAATCCGGATTATGCGGATGAGAGCACACCTAATGAGAAGACGACAACAGTTTATATTTTTATCAGTTTATTTTCATACTTGAAGCACTCATCAACAAACTCAGATGACATTTGAACGGGTTTTTTTAACAATGATTCACACAAGTAAATACGTGAAATTGTAACAAATACATCGCATACCCGATGCGTATTCATGATACATATAGTACACATTTTGTTCACAGAGATTGATCCACAGATTTTAACCCAAATGCAACAGGTGGAATGCTGAATCAGCAAACTGTCTCACGGAGAGTGTACCTTGTCTGAGCTGGTGACGGATGTCATCCAGTCGTGGCTCCAAGTCCCTGTATTTCTTCTTCTTGGACGGACGCTTCTGGCCAGCAGCGTACTGGACCAGCTTGTTGTTGTTGGTTCTTGGCCCATCTGAGCTGTGGTGGTTTCACTGCGATATGTTCACCTAGTGCGACGAGTTCACCTTATCAAAACATCTAGAGTAGATTATCCGCAACCATAATTCCGCCTAATCAGAACCTAACCTTCAGAGGAAACCGCAGGTCGGCGTCCTGAGACTAGTGGAAAATCGAAAGGTCGGCGTCCTGAGACGACACCATTTCGCCTAAGGAGTAAACTTCTATCAAAATAATTGTATGGATGAGTGCACATAACAGTCTAACAATCACAGTCATCCCTTTAGGATAATGAACACTTCCAACAAGACAACATTAACAATGAAGATACTTTGATTTATTTGAGCATTTTATACATATAGCAGCAATAGACAACACTGTATACTTTGATATATACTAGCTTTTCTTTTTTTAAAGCATCATTTATTAGCAATAAAGTTCCACGATTTTACATTCCCTGTACAGTGTCACGTGGATGGACATACCAGGGTGTTGGGGTTAAAAATATACAAGCTGTTCTGGAAACGATGATGCCATCATGAGGGTATCTCCGGCGATATCTGCCATAAACAAGTGCCCACCTGAGAAAAACAAGATACATAAAAACGATAAATTGGAGTCGCTTTTGTCAGTGATGCGTCAAATCTGGAACTGTTCACATGTCATCCGGAGAATATAGTGAAGCTTCTCTGATGTTGATCGGATCCTGCGTATTCCCTATTAAAGCATCACTTTGTGTTTGTGGCGAATTTCGGATAGCTCGAAGTATTAACGTAGGTCCCTTTGACTTCGACACAGTGTTTCAGTGTAGTTTAAAAATGTGCATTATTTGTGGGCTGGTTGACTTGGCTCATTGTGTAAGTCCTGTGTCATAGTTTACTACACCCGCTCTAACATGTCTCTTTTTTCATTTTTACAGAAACAGTGAGTTGTACAGAAACAAAGAAGGAAGAAAGAAAAAGGTCTTGGAAACCTTGGAAACGGAAGACAAACCAGCATTTGAAGCAGCAGAAGAAATGGACCCTGTAAGATTCATGTATATATTAGTTCTTCATTTAGCTTGACGCGTGTGTGGAGAGTGCTGGTTGTCTAGGTTATGGGAATATTGGGGACAGTGTATTGTACATTAGGCTGTACATTAGCGGGCGCTCTGTCGATCATGGAAGTATGCTAGTCAAGGAATTCCTGTAGAGCAAGATCTGAAGGATTGTAATATAAATGGAATATCAGAATATGGTTTGGTTTACGTTTCGTTTACCTTAGCATCGTGATATTGTCCACGATCGTAGAATGATCATGAAAGTAACTTTCCAACATTTCCACATGTGCATATAAGCGATTCTCGTTTAAGTGAGTGAGTGAGTTTAGGTTTACGCCGCACTCAGCAATATTCCAGCTATATGGCGACGGTATGTAAATAATCCAGTCTGGACCAGTGATCAACAGCATGAGCATCGACCTGCGCAATTTAAGATTTGCCATGGGTAATGCGTCGCCACGTATAAACATTTGAAGGGATGTTCGGTATTGATTTAAGGGAAATCACTATAAAAATAATATCCGAATAAACGTTTAGGGCCCTAATGCGGAATTAATCTCGTTTGTTTTTTGGCCCATGTGCATAATTCTGCGTTGGCCTTTATACGTGAGGTCCAGGTATAGCGTGACACTGCTTTTGTTGAGAAAACTATCCTTGGCGTCACCGACCTCTCGTTGTCATAATTGTCATCATTTAATACGTCATCATTTAATACGTCATCATTAGGTTACCTGTAATGGCTACAATGCTTATGCATTTTCATTCTTCAAATATCACGTAGTAATAGTACGGAATAACATACTTTGAATTGGAGATTATGTAACCCTCAAAACCGAATGATGAAAGGCTTGGAATGTAATTCATTGACGCTGGACTTGAAATCCGTAATTCCTCGTTGCCTATTCTCGGACTCCTAGCTGGGTAGATATAACAATATTCCACTTAACGACAGAAAATGTTTTTATTGTAAACACTGTGTTGAAGACGAAGTTCATGTTTTAATTAATTGTCCGGTTTATAGTGATGAACGTTTTAGTCTTTTAAATACTTGTGATAGCCTGTCAGAATTTTAGTAATCTTACTGATATACTAAAAACTGCTTTTATCCTGTCCAATAGCAATATCTGTTTTATAGCTGCCAAAACCTGCCATGTTATTTTAAAAAGGAGAAAATCCGTATTATATAACTTTTAATTATTGTTATTCATAATACATGTACATGCAATTTTTCAAGAATTTTAGTCTCTCATAATTCCGTATGGAATGGCCCTTATGTAAATATATGTTTAATTAGTTTGTATATATGTATAACAGGGGTGAGACTTTAATAAATAATCTGTCTGTCTGTCTGTCTGTCCTACTGAGGAAACCATGATCTCTGTTATTGGCAGGTTGACGCTAGTCGGGGCAGTGCCAGTTCGGGTGAAGAGACACATGCCGTCACACAACAGAAACTCAGCAAAGAAGCACGCCTGCAATCACTACAGCGCTGGGATGAAGCCTTGTCGCATTCTCAACAATGCACAGATCAGCCCTGCACTCAGAATCGTTGTAGTAGGATGAAGCGTATCATAAGACATTTACATTCGTGTAAAAACGGGCGAGGTTGTACGATCTGTAAAAAGACTTTGATATTGTGTTCCTTCCATGCAAAGCAATGTAAAGAAACACGCTTCTGTACAGTGCCCTTTTGTGAGGACCTGAAACTGGATTTGCGGCTGAGGAATAGGGTATTACCGTTACTGCGACAGAGGGGTAGACCGCCTGCAGCATAGCGTGGGACAGACAGTCTTCAACGGAACTGTCACATGATCGGTAACGCTGTGATATGATAAATGGTGAATCCTGGTGTGAGGAGACAGCTGTCCGAAATTCATCGATCCATCAGCAAAACTCGACAAACATACATTTATGGGGCCAGGTAGATTTAGTGTCAACTGGAAATTGTTAAGACCGTATATTTCTTTTTAAAAACGGATATATACATGTTGATAGAATTTATTCATTCTGACGTTCTGTTTGACATTATTCTATTCAACAATAAACCATTGAAAATGAACACCACCCGCCTGTGATGTTTCTTCTGCTAACGTGTGTGTCCTGTAATGTCGGAATCAAGCAATGTGTTTTTGTAGTCGATATCACTGTCAGCCTGTTCACAAACAGTACATGAAATCAAGCTGTCACTGTTGTTAGTTTGACTCTGAGTCACATAGGAAGTTGATTTGATTTACTCTTATTGTTGGTTTGTTGTTTAACACCGGACTCAGCAATATTCCAAATATATGGCGGCCTGTAAATTATCGAGTCTGGATCAGACAGCCCATTGGTCAACAGCATGAGCATCGTTCTACGCAATTGGGATACGATGACATGTGTCAGCCAGGCAAGTCACCGAGTCGGACGTCGACCACCCGATCCCTTGCTGAAGACCAATTATGACCCTGATCATCTGGGGTCTACTGATAACGAAAGTGACATTGACACTGGCTTCAGGAATCCCTAAGCTGGTCTTGTTTTAAAACCTTTCAGTGGTATGACATTTATTCATTCCGAACCAAGAGGAGTGAGTGAGTGAGTGAAAGAGTGAGAGAGAGAGAGAATGAGTGAGAGAGAGAGAGAGAGAGAGAGAGAGGGAGAGAGAGAGAGAGAGAGAGAGAGAGAGAGAGAGAGAGAGAGAGAGAGAGGGAGGAGGAGAGGTTTTAGCAATATTCCAGCAATATCATTCATGGCGGGGGACACCAGAAATGGAATTCACACATTGTACCCATGTGTGGAATCGAACCCGGGTCTTGAGCGTGACGAGCGGAAGGTTTTACCACTAGGCCACCCCACCGCCCCTGCGAACCAAGAGCAACTCCCACTCCACACACCAATCCACAAAGTTAACAAATATGTCCCCTCTGGGAACCTGTTTCAATTTATGACGCCTTATAATGTTGCGAAATATTTCCTTGAATTTCTGAAGGAGAGACAGATATTTCTTTGTGTTTCTGACAGACAGACATATTGTATTTACATCTCATCGCTGTACATCGTAAACCAACAAATGTATATATTTAGTTGTGAGAGATGGTACAAGGCATAAATAAGCAATGAAACAAATCTGTCCCCTCTAGGAACTTGTTGCTAAATATTTCCTTGAATTTCTGGGGCCATTCGGTACACACACACAATTCAGTTGTAACGGTAATACCGTATCAGCATATTCTGTGGTCTAGAAATATGACCCTATATCGGCCACGAACGACTTTATGTCATTCTGTTGCGTCATTCCTGATTACAAATTCCCAAGGAGTCACCTATAAATTATACCCCGTGTAAACCTCGGCAGGTAAATAACTGCAGCTCGTGGTGATAGGTACCAAGCAACGGTGTTACAATAACAATGATTTATAACACCCCTGTCTAGTTCAGCGTAAGGCCGCCTTCTTGGTGTTATTTTACGTTGAATCTACTCCACTAATGCCTGTCTATGTTCAGCTGGGTACCTGGGTAGTCTAGGATCAGGGAACATAGCCGTGGCGTCCACATGATCACTCAACACTGTCCTTGTCATCGATTTCAGAAAAAATGGATTACGTCCTTCGAGTGTATTTGTTTTGACAAGAATACTGCTATTGATTAACTGTTAGATATATGTCAAACAGTAAGCCTGACACTTACCGAACCGATATAACGCATACACATTAAACCCAGGTATAGATTCAGCCTGGTCGCCCAGGCGTGTCTCCTGAGTAGGTCAATGCAACAGGTGTCACAAACATAAGGATTAACTTGACACGCTTGTACATCTGATGGTGGATGATCAGTTCACGACAATGTAGACATGGGAGTAACGCCCGTAAGTATGCATTGGAATGCTTGTTTAGACATTCATAGTGTATACATAACACATTTCCCTGCAGTTAAAAAATGTATTCAATGAAAAGTGGTAACTAAACTTTGGGAACAAACCGGTTTGACATGCTGAGCGTTCGGAAACAAACATATGTCTGAATAAATCTGTAGTGTATGCGTCAGCTGGGTACATAAACGCGTGGTTGTACTGTTGACACCAATATTTTGACAGGACATTTAACCATCATACAGGTGAAGCGAGGCGAGTACGTAATGCTCGGGACACGGCACTAGAGTTATCCACCTTCCATACCCGCCACTAGGGGGCCATGGGCTCCAGACTCCGGTCCTGTCTGGCATCGTGCGCAGCGTTCAGGCCTGCCTGTATCAGCAAGGGAGGACCAGGTAAGTGGAATATGACAGGACCGCCCGCCGGTCGGAATAACTGGTTATCGTTTTCCCCGAAATCTTCGTTAAAGAGAGTAACAGATACCAACTACGAGTTATTCATGCGCATACTTCCTGGTGGCAACAATAATGCAATATCGCTATGAATAGACGAGACTCGCTATTCCGTTGTGAAAGGCTGGGTTGTTGGATGTTTCCGGGTTATAGAACGGCCCTGACTGTTGCTGATAGGACCTTTGTGTAACAAGAGATTGATTGGGGTAGAGCCAGTCAGTCGAACCATGGTTATATATACACGGATAGATTTTCATACTCCTATGAAATGAATTATCTGTGTGAAGTATTACGTAGATAATTTCCCTATCGATGAAACAAGATTTTGTCATGATAATGAAAAATGCCTCCAGTTGGGTGTTTTCTAAGGGTCTGACGTCATCGATAACCTGATCACCTGTGCCCACTTTATTAGCCTACGGGGATATGTATGTTATACTGAGCAGATAGGTAATGCCCAACAGGTTTAATCAAACAAAACATTACAGGGGCGGATACAGCTTTTTGAGGTGGGATGGGGGTGGGGTTGCATACTTTCATTTTCACCCGTTTACACGAGAGCTTCAATGGTCGTTTAACAGATTTTCAGGACAGGTAGGTGTGCGTGCGTGCGTGCGTGCGTGCGTGCGTGCGTGTGTGTGTGTGTGTGTAACGTAGATTATCCCTGGTTCAACCAAAGGTGACCATTATCGTGGAATGTACCTGTTACATGTCTGGGTGACATTGTGTTACAGATGCGGAGAAAGCTGCCGCAGATGAACCCGTGGAGGTCACAGCAACACTGAACGATGGGGAGGCTGATACAGTAAGATACTGACAAGCATGTTTGTAAAATCGTAATCAACTTTGCTTTTGTAATTTATCTGGACACCCCGCTGAAAACACGTTATTACAGTTATGTAGAGTATACCTGCTTCTACATCGGATGCGGTGACGCCAGTTGTCAGATCCTCAATAGATTGGATTCCAGGCCATATTCGCCTTGATGTAACTGTTATCAGGTCCAACGGGGCTATGAGACCATTTTTTGAAATGGAAAAAATACACAAACCAATTTAACTTTAAAAGCTGGGTGTGATGAAATACTGCTGAACTGCTGTTCTTTACAGGAAAGGAAAACCAAGTTCTATGGATAGTTAATTCTTCATTGCAATGAATGCGAACTTTCTGTGTAGATTCTAACACCGTTTTCACGCAAGTGATACAAAGAGATGAACCAAGGTGTTAGTATCGTCACCGAAACGTCGCATTCATTGCAATAAAGTAGTTGACTATCCTTAGAAATTGGTTTTCCTTCATCTTTACAACTTCTAAAATGCCTCTCAAAGAAGTTATCTTTACAGAGAACATGTCCACTGACTGCTATCAGTTGCCTGTACCTATATAGACATAGACATACCAGCAGCACAGGCCCTCGTGTCTTTGCGAAGATTAAAGTTTGATTTTTTATTTTATTTTGAGATGACCCCCCGCCTCGAAATGCTACACAGTACAATACATTATGACAAGGCCGGACGGTGTCTTACCGAAACGTCGACCCCTAGGGTTGAGGGTAAAACTCCTTTGATGTGATATGTTTGTTTTAGCGTTGTTGTTTCAAGGGATTAAAGTCTGGGTGTCACCCAAAGTTGAACTCAGGTGCGAAAAGTGATCACCAATTTAAGTATGAAATCTGTCCACCGGCCGGACATCCAGTTGTGTCAAGTTTTAATTGATTGCATGCGATGGTAGCGTAGCGATCGGCAAAGCAGGCGGGTAGGATACACCGAAGTATCCGGCATTGTCATAATGTATTGTACTGTGTAGCATTTCGAGTCGGGGGTAATCTAAAAACAAATAATGTTTTTAATCTTTAATCTTCGAAAAGACGAGGGCCTGTGGCCAGCAGGGCTGCTGGGCTCCAGATAAGGGCCGTATCGGCGTATGCACGAATGAAATATGCACGATACGGTAGGAAATAATTTAGAAAACGTAGCAGATACGCACCACAGCAATGGTGTATGGTCTTAGAATCATTTACAGACGTATTTATCTGAAAAAAGTATTGTTATATCGTTCACTGACATGTTTACACAAGAGTATCAATGCTGTGGTGCATATGACACGAAACACAAGAGTACTGGTACTCCATTAATTTCAATTCAGTACTCTTTATGTACACTTAAGGTTTTCCAGTACTCCTATAGTGAAAAAATAAGGAGTACGTACTCCTAAAGTCGAAATCTTATCTGAAACCCTGCGGGCTGCAGAGTTTCACCGTACGGTGTGTAGACAGGTGCTTTCTGTTGGCAGGTTGACGGTAAGACCAGCCCGGGAGATGCGGAACAGGACGCTGGTGACAAACCTGCACCTCCAAAGAAAACACGCAGACAGGAAATAGAGGGCTATGTGCAGTCGTTAGTACATGCTGTCAAGTGTAAGGACCCATCATGCACTGTAACGGACTGTCACAGGATACGGGAAGGTGTGAGGCACATGCAAACCTGCACCAAGAAGATGAACGGAGGATGCACGACCTGTAAACAGCTGATTGCGCTCTGCTGCCACCATGCAAAGAGCTGTCGTAGTGACGATTGTCAGCTTCAGTTCTGTGTACAGCTGAAAAACAATTCACGGAAAACGTGAATACAGGAGACTATGGGGAAAAACGTGAATACAGGAAACTATGGGGAAAACGTGAATACAAGAAACTATGGGGAAAAACGTGAATACAGGAGACTATGGGGAAAACGTGAATACAGAAGAGGGGGAAAACGTGAATACAAGAAACTATGGGGAAAAACGTGAATACAGGAGACTATGGGGAAAACGTGAATACAGGAGACTATGGGGAAAACGTGAATACAGGAAACTATGGGGAAAACGTGAATACAGGAGACTATGGGGAAAACGTGAATACAAGAGACTATGTACCTTTGCAACATCAGAAGTTGGAGACAACATCGGAGGGATATGTTCCATGTTCATATCTCACCATGATCCTTGAGAAACGTTTAAAGAATATCAACGAAATGTTAAATAGCTGTGGTTCAATCCGTTTCTTTGTTAGAGCTTTTGCTGTGCCAAGTGGGATATCTGTTTTGCTAAAACATTGCCAAAAGTACCCTGAAGACATATAATATATTTAAATAATGATGAGTCCCTAACACACTTCATATATTGTCTTCAATGTTTGCTCCCTACGACCTGGAAGATTGCCTTTGTGGGTTTACCACTTACTGTACTGGCGGGATGGAGCAATCATGTCATAGAAATAATAGAAATAGAATTTTCCCTGATTTTGTTTTACGGTAAAAAGATGCATTATTCGTTCATTAGACATGCTGGGTGCTTCAAATAATGTAATTAATCTATTTGACGGTTCAAAGGAAAAACGTCTTCTTTGATTCAAGACGATATTTTGTCTCAAACAAAAATCGAATTCCACTCCAGACTATAGCATGGTCGATCCATTGTTTTCTACAGTTTGTATCATGTATATGTATAGATCGGCTTTTTACACTGACGAATGATGCATCACTGCGCTGCTTGTGTGCTAGCTAGACTTACTCGTCTGTCCAATACTCCATTTTGTTATATATATTTGGGCTGGCCACATCCTCAGTCACTACTCCTGACTGCTGTTGCGTTAGAAAATTGCGTTTTACCTGTTAGTGTGTGACAAGGGAGAGCGCTATGCTTAGTGAAAAGATGCTCTCGCCATTGCATTCTCACAAATAAAGGTCAGTTTGATCTTTCTTCATCTACATTTATTGCAAGTTTTTTCTGAGGTAATGTGACATATATCAATGTCAAAACTATGTCCCTGTGATCTGAATTTTATATTTTTATGAAATAAGGTGCATAATTGAGTGGAAAACATTTATTTATTGTTCTTTCTTTTATTGGGATGGGAGATGAGAAACATCACTAAAATACGGATCCCCTTACATGTCTTCCGTTTAATGGTACAAGCGTCCCAATGGCTTGTAGGCAGAACTGACTCGCCATTAATTCGATCCGTGATACGTTGTTTGTTACGAACAATGTTGCAAGTAAGGTTCAAATGAAAGTGACGATTTATTGTTCACTCTTTTGGGGATTATTAAGAATTAAATTTTGTAAATTTGTCGGTAATGTGTGTAGTTGGGGGTCGCTTCTAACGTGAATGATTTGATTAGATGCTGTGATGGTATAGACACGATGCTTCATAGTACGGTCTCTGTGTTTATTTGGATAGGGAACCTTTGGAAGACCAGTCGCGGTGTGATATATTATCTTAGTGTTGAAGTATTGCAATGATGCTTCCTTCGGTGTTGACAAGATTATTATAAGAATTGCGTCTTTTGACTGACAGCAATATGTTTCTAATGCTTTATTGTATTTTATATATTCGTGTTACGATCAATAAACTGTTGATAATGACAACTTGTATGTTAGTTCCGACACACGTCCCAGGGATTCCGAGACTGAGTAGCCAGTCACAACACCACCTGGAATCATGTGATTACAATCCATTAACTGACTGAACTGAAACCTCTAAGACAAGGATCTATGCTACTGCTATCATCAACAGATATATATGCAAAGGTCGACATAAAGACGCTGAATACCGGAGTCAGAAGAACATAGTTGACTTTCCAACACACACACACACACACACACACACAAACACACACACACACTCTCTTGTCTGTGCACCCTCGCTGTTCTGTCCTCTAAGATTTTCCTTTTGTGTGCAACATGCGATGCAAACATGATATGCCGACCTATATCCAATTCACTGTACATGTAACGACAGTCAACAGCTATCTGACCTAATATGTGTGTTGATGCATGAACGAAGACCGCCTGTTAGTAGCGAAGGCTGTCGATCATACTCTGTCTGATATCAACAATGTTCATTACTATTCGTGTTTCGATTCGTAATGTAATTTGTATAATAAACACCTGTGACACCTGTCGGGTTATCCATGTGGAAATGTGCCCTAGTTGATCCCCGCCTGGAGCCTCGGTTTGTCCTGTGCTGGCGTCTGTTGTGACATACTTAGTTGACAGGTGAGACCCGAACACCTTCACGTTGTAGTGGATACCTGCATCACACCAGCCTGACTCAGCGGAAGATAATGTGTAAATAATCGAACCTGGACCAAACGATTCACTGATTGACATCATGGGAATCAATCTACACAATGGGATATCGAAACGTCATGCATCAACAAAGTTGGCGAGCCTGACCATCCCGTTCGTCGCCTTTTACACAAAGTGTTAGCCAACTCGGTCACTGAATAACTGAATAACAGGAGAGAAAAGTTTGAGGTAAACTTTTCTTTAACCGTGAAAGTTCTGAGATTACGACAGCTAATCAGTTTTACTCGAACCATCAGCCCACGTCAGAGGGATTTAGAAAGCAGAGTTGTTTCCCTTTGACCAATTTACTATGACATCTGATTTAGAAATT
Source organism: Haliotis rubra (assembly GCF_003918875.1). Lineage (NCBI taxonomy): Eukaryota > Metazoa > Mollusca > Gastropoda > Lepetellida > Haliotidae > Haliotis > Haliotis rubra. The sequence goes on from NW_025767041.1 coordinate 983,666, forward strand.
TGTCTCACATTCGATAAAGCATTTGTTTCACATCGCAGTCATAATTGCCACACAAGCATGGGTTGCTGAACACCAATTTAAACCCGGATATTATATTCACGGATCTATGGTGTGGTAGCAGTACCACTCTCGTGAGTGACTGCATATTGTTTTAGGACGTAATGAGCAATTGTACAATTAAACGAAACTTATCTATAAGTCGAGGGTTGATGTGGTTCTACCGAGTTATAGTCAGGAATGGAGTAGACATGTGAGCAAAGCGATATCGAGGCTTGTCTTCAGTTCTTTAAGGTAGTGAATGGACACATATCCAGGTGTTAATAAAACACGGGTGGGTACCTCTCACGGTGGGACATGTCTACTCCGTTCCTGACTATAAGTCTCGTTTAACTGTACAATTCTACCTCGTCATAGCCGTGACGTCCCTCCGTAATCACGTGAGATTTTAAAGCTATGTGTTCATAGGTCGGAACACAACAATTTATTATCAGCTTGATAGTTGTACATTTCTTCAGCCAACTAAAAAAGATTGCACTGTAATATATTACTTGCTGCATCATAAACGGTCTTGGCTCTTACAAGACTCAACTGGCCAAACATTCAATAATATGCTCTCAAACGAGAGACCCGTGAACGTCCGGGTTAAAATATTGATCTTCAGTAACCCATGCTTATCGTAAGAGGCGACTAACGGGATCGGGGTGGTCAGGCTCGCTGACTTGGTTGACACACGTCATCGGTTCCCAGTTGGGCAGATAGATGCTCATGCTGTTGATCACTGGATTGTCTGGTCTAGACTCGATTATTTACAGACCGCCGCCATATAGCTGGAATATTGCTGAGTGCGGCGTAAAACTTAACTCACTCACTCAAGGATGTAAATGTGTGTTAAGTCATAAATGAAAAAGACAAGCTATTGTCTGCCCTTGTCATTACAGAGCTATCTCCCTTTCCGGATACTCGATTCCTAGAAATAGGACTCGATTCCAGCTGTACCCGACCCGGATTCGAGTACCCGAGTACCCGACCCAGCCTTAGAATGCAGTGATTCATTTGTCGCCACTGAATAAGAAATATAAGTGATGTAATTGGCGTTTCAATACCGGCCTTCTCGAAACGTGATTTTGTAAACACTATCCAATAGGGCGCAAAGTGCACTTGGGCGTTCGTGTGAGTGTATTTATGAAAACATCTGAACACGATTCCAGGTTTATCGGCAACGTTTCAGAATTATTAATAGTGATTTTATGAAAAACTGATATCATTGTTAATTAATATGCTATTTTTGAAAGTCTATACTCCAAGTAATTATCCGATTATGTTTTGATATGTCCGTCTGGCATCCCTTCCCATAGATGGATTTTAATTACATTTTTCCTAATCATTTCAGCAATAGGCCTAATTTCTTTTTCATTCTTCGAATGTTTTAATTGAAGCAAATCATCTTTTAAAAATGCTATATAAATTGACGAAAACTTAGTTAGCATACACATTGCTCTCGCAACTGATGTGTAGGAAAAGAAACAAAACATTATTATGTATCTATTTCTGTTGTGAGTGATATGCAGGCCTACTTCGTAGTCACTTTGATTAAATGTTATATTTGAATATCGAAACCTTTTTGTCACAGCGAACACAACACTATCACTTGTCATATTACACGATAATATTTGGAATTTTTAACCTTTTTTTATAACAATATCTGAATGCTAATGTTATACACTGATAGGTTCATATAAGGAATACACTGGCACAATAGTATTTCTCTGCCGAATCGTTGCAGCTTTCTATAATACACTTATGAAATATAATACATGTTTTCCGTCCTTGGAGACATTGAAAAGAACTATCTATGCATTAAATGGAGGTTCACCTGATTAATGGGTATCGAGGAAATTGTGTTCATCTACTACAGCGTTCTATAATACACTTATGAAATATACTCTCCCAAAAAAGAAACGCATGAAGAAAATAGCAATTTCATGTAGCAATGAATTAAACCGTGATTCATTTTACAAAAGGTTTTGCTCTGTTTATGAGTCCTATGGTGTTTATGGTTTGAAACATCACAACAAAACGCACCATCCGTAAAATACCCGTATTTAACAGCATGATTTTCAATTTCGGCGTGTAGTGTCACAGAATACACAATTCACATGCAATGCACGTGAAAGTTGGGATCAGATAGTCTCAATGATGGGTATAAAAGGTTGATCGCTGTCTGTCGATTATTCACTGTATTTGGAATATTGTTGACGAACGCAAAATGCCACGTCTAAGTGAAGCCAACCGTCATATCGCCATTGGTTTGCTTGAAGCTGGCCAGTCTCAACGTGCAGTTGCCCGACGCAGGAATGTTCACCAAAGTACCATTTCACGGCTCTGGGAGAGATATCGCCGTCAGAATGCGGTAGCAGATGCCCCTCGTAGTGGGCTACCTCGAGCGACCACTGCGGCGCAGGATCGCTACATCCGGGTACATCACCTGCGTCATAGAACAGCTACGCGACCAGTACCGCTCGACAAAAAATTTGGATTCAGGAGGCTTTCTGCACAGACCGTCAGGAACAGGTTTACGTGCCAGAAGACCGTATTTGGGCCATGTGCTTCGACAACAACATCGTCGACATCGAGTTCAATGGTGCACCAACGTTCAGGCCTGGAACCTACCGAATTGGCGTAGAATCTGGTTCAGTGATGAATCACGATTTCTATTGGAACGACGCGATGGAAGAATGCGGGTGTACAGACGTCGACGTGGACGTTTCGCCGAGGCATGCGTTCCCCAGGTGGACAGATTCGGCCGGGGCAGTGTTATGATGTGGGGTGAGATCACCTGCCGTAGGAGAAGTGATTTGGTGATGATCCAGGGCAATCTGACAGCTCAACGGTAATGTGACGAATCCTACGCCCACACATCCTTCCAATCATTGATCGCCAGAGGGAGTTGTTTCAACAGGACAATGCCAGGCCCCACACAGCACGTCACACTAGAGACTTCCTCCAGAACCACAACATCAATGTGCTCCCCTAGCCCTCAAGATCACCGGACTTAAACCCGATCGAACATCTGTGGGATGCCCTTGACAGACGGGTGCGACGCCGTAACCCTCAGCCCCAGACACTTCAGCAACACGCACAGGCACTACAGGCAGAGTGGGCTGCGATTGGGCAACACGAGATTCTGAGACTGATTCGTTCGATGCCGAGGCGATGCCGTGCAGTTCTGGATGCCCACGGTGGTCACACGAGGTATTGACTTCAGCACCACCACACGTCTCCATGTGACACTCAAACTGACTTCCCTCGATTTGGTGCCAAAGACGGATAAGTCTGCATTCCCAGTGTGCAATTTCGCTATATTTCATTGACTCATAAAGCCTACAAGATGTTTCAAAATAAACATAAAAATACAGTTGAAATTCCTATATGCGTTTCTTTTTTGGGAGAGTATATAATACATGTTTTCCGATCGTGAAGTCATTAAAAAGAACTATGCATTTTCTGCAGTCACTTGTGAATTGAACTAAATGAAGGTCCATCTGATTAATGAGTATCGAGGAAATTATGTTCATCTATAAATTAGACGCAGCTTCATGTTTTTCAAGACATCTTTCCGGAATATGCGTCTGTGAAGGCGTTCAGATAATGACGATATTGCACAGTATTATTCACGAGATTCCTGTCAACAGTAAGGTCGGATAATAGATCATTTTTATTCAGCAGTGTTGGCCCTGAGGCCTATAGTACAATTACAGTTTGATCTGCTTGCACGTGGTGCTAGTAACATATTAAGTTTCTATTGGCATTGAATGCATATTTCAGATAAAAGCTAATGGTATTATAGTCACAACATCTATATTGTTTGATATTAAAAGATTTGGCAATGTGTGTTCATACATTACACTTTTTGACAGACTTGGCAAATAATTAATAAATGATATTGATAGCATCTTCACGACTTGGCCATACAGTCATGACAATTTAAGGAGTGAAAAGTGAGCGATAGGTCTTGTGGGAATTCAAAATTCATTAAGACTGTAGCCGTCTAAGCTTAACTCTGTGTGTAATATTTATACATTTTCTATCCACGGACAACACATGCTTCTAATATTAATATTATTTCCATGGATTCATCATATTTTATCTATAGCTGTGCTATAGTTTTCATTAAAATGTCTTTTCTGTTGTTGGAATTGAAGTAGGTCCCACTCAGAGCTGGGATCATTTGTCTTTGAAATATAAATTATGCAAACGGCTGGAACCTTGTGTTCCAATCCAAAACGTTCGTAGCGCTACGACTTTCGCATGCCTATGATAAACTATAGAGTTGTCCTCAACCATTGACTGGATTACATTCTCTTCGTCAGCAGAGAAATTTCGACTTCTCTTTCTCCTTGGGGTGCAGGCGACATTTTGCGTTTTCATTTTGGTAAACCGGAAGTAAACAGAAAACGGAACTATGGGATATATGGAAACTAACCAGTGACGTTAACCACACTGTTAAACTTTGACGGCGACGTTAGCTAACGGCATGACTAACCATGTTTTGAACAACGCATATTTAACGTTCGGTTACCTAACGGCCGGTTAAGGATTTAACCGGCCGTTAGGAGTTAACCGGCGGTTAAGATAACCGAGTATTGAACAACCGGGCCCAGATAGATAGTTAGTTAACCAACTAAGTACGTTTCCACGAACACCATCATTTTCTAATTTGTGCAATAAACCTTTATGCCATGCCCTGTAAAAAGCTTTTGAAATATCACAAAACAGCATACAGTAAAGGTGGTGATTTTCTAGGACTGAGCATATATTATGATAAATGTCTATGTTGAGATGTAGTAGAATGACTAGCAGTAAAACCTGACTGGAATTTACTTAAAATGTTATGTTCATGGAAATGGTCGTGCACATGCTTTACCATTATTCTTTCAAGGATTTTCCAAAGGATAGGTATTAAACTAATAGGTCTGTAATTAGTTGGGAGGATGCATTTCCTTCTTTCAAAATAGGAGTAACATTACCCGTTTTAGACATTGTAGGAAATACAGTCACTCAGTGATATATTATACAACAAACAAAGAGGTTCAGCTATAGATGTACAAATTCGTTTTAACACTCTCATGTTAATGCCATCAGGTCCACTAGATTTGTTTTGCTGGTAAGGTCTTATCAGATACCTCCTTTTCGGTTACAATGACATTTGTTATACTGTTAACACAGCGATGGCTAACAGGTGGCAAAGTCTTGCCGCCATCAGTAACATTTGAAACAGATACAAAATATTCATTAAATGTTTGAGCTTTATCCAAATCTGTAAAAACTGAAGGTATCCCAGAATCATCAGTGACAAGAAGGGGAATGGGTCCCGATGAAGTAGTAACCACCTGACTGAGGTGATAAAGAGTTATCAAAAATAGATTAAAAGTTTCCCTTGGCTATTCTTTTCAGATTATTTACTTTATTCCTTTGCTTTTTGTATTTAAATAGCAGAGAAGTATTCAGAGATCGAAATGCTTTTTTCCTTAGACGTTCTCATTTCTTTTTAGTATGTTACGAGGGGCGTTGAAAAAGTAGTCAAACTAACTATATTCTCGATGTCCAATGTTTGAAAAACAGCTTCCATTTTATTTTGAAGGAATCATTAGCAAAGTCATATCCAATATTTCATGTGGGTAATGTGGTTAGCGAGATATTAGTCATCACAACATTGGGGTATTATGTTTCTTGCAAATTTGCAGAAAATGGAAAACGATCTCCCATTTGGTATCTAGTAATAGTAATAGTCCGCTTATATGGCGCTCACATCCAGGCACATTGCCTGCTCACGGCGCTACGTACATTACTATCCCCGATCATAGGACACTATCGTAGTTTCCGATACTTTTTCAACTCCCCGGGGACTGTACAGCCATGCTGCCTGTTAAGCGCAATGAACTTAACTCTCACATTGCCAGCACATACTCACGGGTACCCATTTTACAGCTGGGTGAACTGAGACAGTGTAGATCTAAGTATCTTGTCCAAGGATACTACGCAAATGTGCCCATCTCGGGAACCGAACCTCGGCGCCTCCTCGAAACAGGGCTTTCAGCGTGATAGGCAGACGCCTTACAACTGCACTATTGCGCTATCTCTTGGATAATGGTATACCCTCAGATAGTATCATATAAAATATGTTCAGCATAGTATTGGATGAATTCCCGTCATCATCAACATTCAAAGATTTGGATTGCTTGATTTACATTTAGACGGGGACTGTATTTTTAGGACACCCTCATTATAAATTTTCAAAAACATTGTGTCCAGATATACAACATATTGAGAGCTGACACTTGTGTGACCATTCAGTATTTAGTTTGAACCCTTGACACCATGTATGAATAAGTGAAAACTTTAGGATGAGTTATATTCTTATGATGACGTCAACTGAAAGGGGGTGAGTAGTGTCTCCAAAACAAGCCCTTTCAGTAAACATGAAGGGGGAGTCACTTGAACAAGCGAGTATAGTTTAAAGTTGCTTTTATGTGCAGTTTAATATCTAAGTTTGACTTTTACCAACATACAACATGTATTTTGCATATTTTGTTTCAATTGGTGTAGGGGGATTCCCGCCAATACACCTTGATATAAAATTGGGTCAAAATCTATTAATTCTTTCCTGAGTTCGCGGCTACCAAGCTTGGCATGTGCAAAACTGTTACACCTTCGCTGTGATCTTTAAAATGACCTCAATGTCACTAAATTCAAGTGGTGTCGGTAAATCTCGCCAATATACCTTGGTACCAAATTTGAACAAAATCCATCATTTCTTTCTCGAGTTCTTTCAGTAAACCGAAGGGGGAGTCATTTGAACAAGCGATTGTAGCTTCAAATTGCCTTTTTGTGCAGTTTAATATCTACGTTTGATTCTAGCCGACCTCTACCAATCTCAAACATACAAAAATGTTTCTTGCATATTTTGTTTCCTGAAGTTTAATTTGTGATGCATGTCATTGCTAGTCAGCTAGGCTATTCCATTTGTCCGAACCACAACATACGGAGACAGATCATTTAGCAGACCGGGTGCTGTACTCTGGAATTGATTACTTGAAAATGTCAGAAAATCGGAAAATATCAACAGTTTCAGATCTTGTCTCAAAACCACCCTCTTCAAAGGAGCATTCGACTAAGTGCGCATGAGCAGGACTCTGGATATGTAGCGCTATACAAATGTCTAATTTGATTTGATTTGATTTGATATACCCGTTAGAAACCCACCCCCCACCCCACTTTATATTTATACATATCAAAACCTCAAAAGATATTTGCGAAAGACATGATACAGAGGACAGTAAGAGATTTTATATCGATTATATATCAGGACGAATATCATTTTCGTCATTTGGCTAAGATTTGTCAATTCTTTCTTGGGTATCGCGCTAACAATCTTTATATTGGCAAAACCCTAAGATTTTTGCTGTGACCTTGAAAATTATCTCAAGGTCACTCCATTTCACTTGTGTCGGTGAATCTCGCCAATATACTTTGGTACCAAATTTGAACAAAATCCATCATTTCTTTCTTGAGTTATCGCCCTAACAAGCTTATTTGATGTATGAAATGCAACGAAAAACAAACACCCGCGTATTTACGAGTGATTAAAACTGTTATTACAATTTACGTAAATATTTATTACATTTTACCGCAACGAAAATTATTACAATTTACGTCAATTTTTATTACAATTTGCGTATTACAATTTACGTCAATTTTTATTACAATTTACGTTTTTATTACAATTTACGTCAAGTTTATTACAATTTGCTGCAAGTATTACAATTTGCGTTTTTATTACAATTTACGTCGTAAGGTGCCTCTGTCTAACAGTGCGGGTTCCAATCCGGTACTTCTGTTTGACCTTTACTGAGAAGATGATATCCCAAATATAACATACACAGACATTGATAAAGCAACGTCTATTTCATAGACCTATAATTCTGTGAATTAAGAAAATAACTTTTTAAAAAAAGAATTGATTAACATTGTGCATGTTGCTCTGTAGCATGGTTTCTTTGTCATATTGCTCGTGAAATGTCATACGTTGATGTCATGTTTTTACTGATAACATGTCAGATTCGCTTTTTTCGATTCGGAGTGAATATTCACACAGACAGACACACAAACAGACAGATTTTAGTCAGTATAGCTATTCTGTATAGTTACTGCATCTGAAGCGTGCTAAAATCATATTTAAGCGAAAAGGAAGTGATGAGTTCAGATAGTATTCAACAGTCTGTAGGGGTTTATAGTGTTTATATTAATATTAATTAGGAGTCTGATAAGTTATTTAAATTTGCACTCCAGGTCTCCAACATATTGGGAAATCCATGCATATCCAAATCTGAATAAAATAATTTTAATGTGAGTAGCATTAGACGTGCGTCCCATATCATGAAGGGCAGTGAGCATCCTGTAGCAGTGGTGGGGGAGTCTCTCAGGGCCCATTTGTATCAGCCTACACCAGTACTTCACAGCTCTTGTCATATATATGTAAGCTGCAGTGGAGCTCTACCACATTCACCTAGCACCATCACATTACATGTATTATTTGACACTCTAAGAAAAGTTTTGCACATTTTCACGTGAACATCTTCAATCACTGTGCTGTAATTAATTTCGTAAAATTTCAGATCTATAGCTCAGGATAGGATTAACAATACTGTCAAATATCTTGAACAAATCTTTACATTGCACGTGAAATGTCATACGGTGAAATCATGTTTCTACTGATGACATGTCACACTCTCTTCTTTCGATTCGGATTGAATATTCAGTACTGTAATTGTCATGCCGTGTCGTAAATTGTCAGCAGCTACAATGTGGCATATTATTGGCAGGAGAAATGCAGGGATGTCTCAAACTGGACTTCCAGGTGGACGCAATCCATCCATCATTTCTAGTCTCTTGAGCAAACACAGGGTTATCAATGATGCTAAGTTCTTCCAAAACCCGGCAGACTCCGTTAAGCAACAATAAGAGAGGTTCACTTTTCTTATGAGAGTCGTTTCTTATTGCGTATGTTGGATGATCGCACAAAGGACCACCGCTATGGTTCCCCACAGTATCCAGGAGACAGTTACCTCTGGGGGAGGGTCAATCATTGCATGTGGATGTATTTCCTTGGGTTGCAAGATGGACCTCATTACCTTTCGTGGTAACTTTATGGGTCTTGGTATCAACAGGAGATCCTTGAGTGGGCTGTTGTCCCACATTTTGATAGCCATCCTCCAGCCACAAGACCCATCTTTAGGGATGACAACGACAGGCTTCACAGAGCACGTGCTGTCACCCAGTTCTTGCAACAGAATTCTGTTGAGACCATTCAATGGCCAGCAATGAGCCAAGGTCTCAATCCCTATTAGCATTTGTAGGACATTTAGACCGTCGTGTTCGACAGAGAGACCATCCCGCTCTCAATGAATTGACTGCTGCTTTGTACGAAGAATGGATCACGATTCATCAGAATTAAATCCGGAGATTGATCCAAGGAATAATGAGGAGTCGTCTTGAATCAGTTGCGCGTGTGCAGAGAGGCTACATAAGCCACTGTTTACTATAGATCCTCAGAGAAAATACGGGCGGGTGTTGCCTAAATAGTTTCCATATACATATGTTACATTTGACCAGTTTCTAAAAGGCATCGTCTGTACTACAATGTAGTACAGCAATAAAACTTAAAACTGTTTAAACTTTATTTAACAGTTGCTACCTTGAGCAACCTTGTAAGATCTATTGATATCTTAAACCATGTATTACAGTTCAAGGAACAACATGATTGATAAGACATGGTTATGATAATTTATCTGCAGAAAGAGCTCACATATTGACTTTGTTAATTCAAAACATCTTGAATGTCTGATGCAAAAGGCGAAAATGTGACGATAATTATGTCAGAGGGTTACAGAAAATCAGGATATGTGCTGCTTTACCGGTCATACTCATCATCCATAAGACATTTAATCAAAGACTGTTATTAATGAGCTATGGAAGTTCTATATCTCACTACAAACGTCTACGTCATAATACTATATATAGACCAGCGTGCGTCAAATTGCGAATTAGAGATCGAGTTTCATTCTCAGTTTTCTGTGGGGTCTACAAGCTGTGTGCGTCACATGCCCATCTCACGTTACTGTGTGCGTCACATGCCCAACATGCCCATCTCACGTTACTGTGTGCGTCACATGCCCATCTCACGTTACTGTGTGGGTCACGTGCCCATCTCACGTTACTGTGTGAGTCACATGCTCATCTCACGTTACTGTGTGAGTCACATGCCCATCTCACGTTACTGTGTGAGTCACATGCCCATCTCACGTTACTGTGTGAGTCACATGCCCATCTCACGTTACTGTGTGAGTCACATGCCCATCTCACGTTACTGTGTGAGTCACATGCCCATCTCACGTTACTGTGTGAGTCACATGCCCATCTCACGTTACTGCCAAAACAGCTCACCTCTTTACAGTGTACTGTACAAAGTGATTAGAAAAAACTGAACAAACGGCAATAATAAGCTTGCAATCCTTGCAACTCAAGCTAATCATCCTTCGAGACTCACGAAAAGCACATGTTAGAAAGACGGTAATTTTAGGTCTGCGAAAGTGTCAAGAAATACCACACCACTAGGACTAGTTACTGTCTACTAAGCAGACCAGAGCGTCTATGTTCTTTGCTCTGAGGGCGGTAAATGTACTCGTTATAAAGAAGTGGACCATGAAATATATAATCTCCCCAAAAAGAAACGCATATAGGAATTTCAACTGTATTTTTATGTTTATTTTGAAACATCTTGTAGGCTTTATGAGTCAATGAAATATAGCGAAATTGCACACTGGGAATGCAGACTTATCCGTCTTTGGCACCAACTCGAGGAAAGTCAGTTTCAGTGTCACATGGAGACGTGTGGTGGCGCTGAAGTCAATACCTCGTGTGACCACCGTGGGCATCCAGAACTGCACCGCATCGCCTCGGCATTGAACGAATAAGTCTCAGAATCTCGTGTTGCCCAATCGCAGCCCACTCTGCCTGTAGTGCCTGTGCGAGTTGCTGAAGTGTCTGGGGCTGAGGGTTACGGCGTCGCACCCGTCTGTCGAGCCCACAGATGTTCGATCGGGTTTAAGTCCGGTGATCTTGAGGGCCAGGGGAGCACATTGATGTTGTGGTTCTGGAGAAAGTCTCTAGTGTGACGTGCTGTGTGGGGCCTGGCATTGTCCTGTTGAAACAACTCCCTCTGGCGATCAATGATTAGAAGGAGGTGTGGGCGTAGGATTTCGTTACAGTACCGTTGAGCTGTCAGGTTGCCCTGGATCATCACCAAATCACTTCTCCTACGGCATATGATAGCTCCACCACATCATAACACTTCCACCGCCGAATCTGTCCACCGTCGGCAACGCAAGCGTCGGCGAAACGTTCACGTCGACGTCTGTACACCCGCATTCTTCCATCGCGTCGTTCCAATAGAAATCGTGATTCATCACTGAACCAGATTCTACACCAATTCGGTAGGTTCCAGGCCTGAACGTTGGTGCACCATTGAACTCGATGTCGACGATGTTGTTGTCGAAGCACTGGGCCAAAATAATCTTCTGGCACGTAATCCAGCCTCTCTCAACCTGTTCCTGACGGTCTGTGCAGAAAGCCTCCTCAATCCGGGTATTTGTCGAGCGGTACTGGTCGCCGTAGCTGTTCGGTGACGCAGGTGATGTACCCGGATGTAGCGATCCTGCGCCGCAGTGATCGCTCGAGGTCGCCCACTACGAGGGGTATCTGCTACCGCATTCTGCCGGCGATATCTCTCCCAGAGCCGTGAAATGGTGCTTTGGTGAGTCGGGCAACTGCACGTTGAGACTGGCCAGCTTCAAGCAAACCGATGGCGATATGACGGTTGGCTTCACTTAGACGTGGCATTTTGTGTTCGTCAACAATATTCCAAATACAGTGAATAATCGACAGACAGCGATCAACCTTTTATACCCATCATTGAGACTATCTGATCCCAAACTTTCACGTGCATTGCATGTGAATTGTGTATTCTGTGACACTACACGCCGAACTTGAAAATCATGCTGTTAAATACGGGTATTTTACGGATGGTGCGTTTTGTTGTGATGTTCAAAACATAAACACCATAAGACTCATAAACAGAGCAAAACCTTTTGTAAAATGAATCACGTTTTAATTCATTGCTACATGAAATTGCTATTTTCATGATGCGTTTCTTTTTGGGAGATTATATATGGTAAGTGTTGATGACAAACATCAGAAGTAGATTAAATTAAGCCTGTAATACCGAAACACATCGGATAGTTCGCACCTGCGGGCTCAGTAGCTCCAGATGTATGACGATGCTATTACTGAACTTGATACGTTCAAGATAGGTCGGTTATTCTCAGTGGGGCATTTATTTAGTTGATCTTTTCATTCATGGTTGTGTGTGAACTGGCGATGCAACCTCTGCAACACGAAGCTTCTACGGGCTGGTGGCATGTTGCAGTACTCGGCGAAACAACATGGCCAATGGTTCCAACTAGTGGAAGAACATTCAGCGTACATTCTTACTGAAAGTATTGAATCACAGCGTGTCCTATGATCTTATGTTGTAGTTACCTACAGGAAAATGGGTCATTTCATTGGCATTACTACTTAGTAGGTGGTACATAGAAGGCAGTACTATATTTTTTTGTATGATTAAAATGTTAAATATATCATGAACATTTGGAAGAGTAACGACATCAACAATTTAATAATATCTGGTGCTATTTTCACACGCATTTGTCAATATATTCAAACAAATGAATGATACCTGACAAACTGAGTATTGTGATAGTCGATAGAATAAGGGCTCTTTAAAAATGGGTAAGAGCTCGTGAATATCAAAGTTATTTGATTCATTCAAATGTTCACACAAACATGTGGTATTTGTCAAGAAGACCATGCATGTGGTTAAAAATATACCCATCTTTGCTGTTCCATTGCAGCATAATGTCTTTTGTCATTATTCTCATCAAGATGAGTTGCTAACTGTTCCTTTGGGAGGCATGCACTGACGTAAACGTTGCTTTAGGATTACTCCGATATCCATCAATGGAATATGTATGGACTCCAGATTTCAGGTTCACATAATCATCTTTGTGTTTCGCAGTGCCATATTTATACCCTACATTTTGTTGACAAATATATGATTAATATAAATTTGATATATTTAGTACCAAGTTCTACATGGGCAATGATTATTAGCAAGAGGGTAACTGTTGTTCTGTCACGAAGAATAAAGGGTAGAACCTTTTATTTATGTTGGTCCTTAGCAAAGATACAAAAGTTTTAATGCCCAGATTAGAACTCATGTTGCGCTTTGTCTTTCTCCCTCATTTACTCTCACCCATTTCCAGCACATGACCAACACCCACATTCATCATGGAATGTTACATACCGTAATAGATTTTGAGTTGATATATAGTTCCAGTTCGCAGCAATATTGTTTGCAACAGTGGTGTGGGATAATATGGCAATGTGGGTTATGTAAGATCGTTTCATTTTTGACCACCGACTAGCAATTGCTTCATACTTCCTCCTTGGGAGCTTAATCTTCAGGAAAACATATATATCATATAAATGATTTGACACACACATTTTACTTATATCGTGTAAAGACGATATGAAGATTATCATAATTTGGACGAAACACCCACAGTAATTTGGTTAACAGTGTCGTGATGGTAAATCCAGTTGTGATTTTAGGTGGATGTGTAAATCTCTGATGAATATAGAATTTCAAATTACTTTTTCGAAAAAGAAAACCATTCCTTTTACAACAGCTTTTGTTTAAGTTATTCTTTTATCGTAGCTAATACTTGTAGTAACATAAGGCATCAAAATCATGTTCAAGAAAAAGTTCTGCTAAACAGACGGAACTTATCATTTTGGTTCAAAATCATACTTCCAAATATCAGTTTCCTCCACTGAGACCATGACATTGGCCCCAGAAAGAAATTATGGAGTACGTTTTAAGTCATCCCTGACCATTGAGCGATATATTCATCCTGTCTGCAAGACATGTTATTTCCCCCTTAGAAACATCAGCTTGATCAAGAGGTATATTGAAATATCAGCTATAAAGACTCTTGTCCATGCCTTTATCGCCTCTCTTGTTGAAAGTATACTGTATGGAGCATCAGAACAGTCACTTAATCTCCCAAAAGAATTCAACACAGTGCAAGCTAGATTCATTACTGGAACCAGATGTTAGTACCATATAACTTCGGTTCTACGCGATCTTCACCTGGTTACCGAATCAACAAAGAATTATGTTCAAGTTCCTTGTCTTCGTGTTGAAGTCCCTGCATGATCTAGTTCCACCCTACATTATCTCCCTTTAATTACATCCCCAGGCGTACTCTGGGGAAAAGAGCATAACAATTCCAAAGCAGGGCCCATATAAGAGACAGTCTTCCACACAACATCCAAAAAATTCGAAATTAAAAATTACACAAAGCAGAGTTTATTCAAAAAGTGCATAAAGAGTCACATACTGAGGCAGGAGTCAGGGACGCGTCATCAATAGCAAGTGTGAGCACCCTGGACATCTATACAGGTCAACATACGTCTCCTCATTGACGTTCGGTGAATGATGTCAGGAGGAATCCTGTTCGTAAGTCCAATAGCCTGAACAAGTTCATGTCGGTTCATTGGAGGCGGAGCACGCTGTCTCAGCTGACGATCACGACGATCCCAGAGATGTTCATGTTTGGAGAAGGCGCTGGCCAAGGCAATACCTTGAAGTTAGGTATTCTTGAACAGTTCTGGCATATATATGTATGTATGTATGTATGTATGTATGTATGTATGTATGTATGTATGTATGTATGTATGTATGTATGTATGTATGTATGTATGTATGTATGTATGTATGTATGTATGTATGTATGTATGTATGTATGTATGTATGTATGTATGTATGTATGTATGTATGTATGTATGTATGTATGTATGTATGTATGTATGTATGTATGTATGGTATGTACGTACGTACGTACGTGTGTGTGTGAGAGTGAGTGAGTGAGTGTGTGTATATGTATGTATGTATGCGTGTGTATGTGTGTATGTATATATGCATGCATGTATGTCTTGAATTTTGACGCGTGCTTGGATTAGATGTGCATGCATCTGCCTCAACGTATCCTATTGCAAGCAAATGATTTGTTCAATGATTGAGGAGATTCAAACGTGATAATACAACTTAACAATTTTCTGTAATTTATTACACGTTCATTCTCTGCAAAGTCTTATATAATTCTGTTGTATGGAAATACATTAAATCATTGTGAATTTTATTTTGCACCTGTGAATACAAAATGTTAACAAATTGTCAACCGAAACCTAACTTAAAATGCGAATTGTCTTGCGGTACGTTTTACGTCAGGGTTTTTGTTTAGTAGCCATGTAGGGTAGGACTAACAGCCATCGTCACTCTATCTGTTCACTCTACAAAGTAGTTGGCCCATCACACTGACCGTTAATCTTTCAATCACGGAGGTCACCGTGCCTTTAGTCGTGAGGTCCCCCTACAGTGTATCTGGGCACCCTAATCGCACAACTATCTTACCAATATCGTGTGTTCACTTGGCAATGACCTGATTCACAGACCTAACTTGATATCCCCCACACAAAGTATGCACAATACAATCAATGCAACATGTCTCTGTGTGGGGCTGTTTTGAACACCGTGCTTGAAGAAAGTCATGTTTTCATCGTTCTTTGCATTGTATTATTTGAAATCTCCCGTGTTATAAATTCATGAAGGACGATCAAGGGTTCACTGTGACTCAGTGTTGGGTATTGTATTCTGGATTTCTTCTGTGTCTTCTGGCTTGATTGATGTGTTGCTGTTGTTGTTGTCAGGTATACCGTCTGGCACACAACAAGGTTTTCATGCAGACATTTTCCACCAGTGATCAAATTATAAACGTTGAAATATGTAAACATAAAAACATCCCTTATATTTCAGAAGATCAATGTGTTACCATTAAACATAGTAAAATAACTTATCCAAGCTTCAATACAACTCACTATCTGGGTAAATTGACCAGCAAGGAAAATTTAAATAGAAATTCTAAACACAAAGAGAGGTAAACACTGTAGTTTTTTCAGAGAAGCAAACATGGCAGATAACCGACAGTGACTGCTGATAGTCCTTAACATCATCATTTGCTGATACTCTCTGGCCAATCGGTTGACAGTCGATGATTGACAACCAATATCCCGTGCAATAGCATCAATGACATGCTAGCATTCTGCCTACCAATCCTTTTACCGTCTTTGTCAGTTGAGGAGGCCCACTAATTTCTCATCAACAACGAAAGTAATTGATTGACAGGTTACAGAAGTTGATGTTTGCTTAATGTATTGCACGTGATATTCGGCTTGGATAACAGCCTGTCATTTGGGTACTGCACAATGGACTATGCTCGAACTTTCAAAGAGTTGATCAACACTTTCCTCTTTAAAATGCACGGTTTAACGTCTTGTTAAAAACCGGCTGATATGGCGTTTATAACATTACTCCAGTCACACCATCGTTTGAAAGTAAAGCCTTGCCCAATGTATTTGCCTCCAGAACAATGTACATGCCCTCACCTGCCACGTGCTACTGGTCATTCCTTAACCGTGTTAGTATGCTTCACGAGATGACGTTTTTAGCTAGAAGATTTTTGTTGTCAAGTACAAATTATTGTTAGGTCAAGTACAAATTTGGCAAATCAGGGACCCTCTGTTGATTCAACTGACTTACATTTGTTTATATTGTTATATTTTATCCGTTTGTGACCCAACGGATAACGTTCCATACATCTGACGTAAATATGTTACTTCAGTTAATCTTTGAGTTTGGACTTGACTATCTAGTGATTAGCATTATGGGGATCCTTGTACGCAAATGGTGTTTATCAACTAGGTCACCGAACCTGATCACCAGACCCAGTGTCTCGCCCTTTACAAGCATTGTTTGCTGAAGATCAACTGTAAACAAAGATGCGGTCTAACAGTTCTGTAGCCAAACTCGATTCCATGATAATGAAGGTTTTCAAATACTGTGCCTTCATTTGATTATATGAAATGACATAATTGATTCACTCGCTGTAGTAAAGTATTTATGTATACCATCTACACAAAGTACTAACTGACTGAGTTTAGTTTTACGCCGCTTTTAGCAATATTCCAGCAATATCACGGCTGGGGACACCAGAAATGGGCTTAACACATTGTGCCCATGTGGGGAATCGAACCCGAGTCTTCGGCGTGACGAGCCAACGCTTTAACCACTAGGCTACCCCACCGCCCCCCACAAAAAGTAGGGGATATTGGATTTACAAGATTGATAAAATGCAAATGATGAAGCCAAGGAAGAAACAGATGATGAAGAGAAATTAAGGGAGAATGTGACAATTTATTCCATTCCTTTGGAAATGGTTTATCTGTACTGATATATACTATTTTCTTCATATGCATTGGCAATGGCTAGTGGTATAAGCGCAAAATGGAATATCCCCTACGTTTTTAAATGATATATTTATATGGAACGGACATTATATACAATGTAGATATTATGCATTAACGAAACAAATAGACAAAGGCTTAACATATTCGCCAAAGTGTCAAACATGTTCATGAACTTGAGTGGAAGAAACGTTTGTAAAGAAAAGCGTGTTTGAATAGCCTGACATACGTAATATAATCAGCACAGTTAGAACGATACACTGTAAGCAGTATCATTGGTTTCGCTATAGTGGACCAATCGTCTGTCTGCATATCTAGTGGACAAGTTTACAGCTGTCTAACGTATCTAGGTGACACACCACAGTGCATTGCCATAACACAGCTACCGCTTCATATAACAAGACCCTTGTCTACTGACATCCAGCAGCAACACGGCTGTGGCCACTGTAGACTACCAGACACACCGCCATAGACAGACAGTCACACCGCCATAGACAGACAGTCACACCGCCATAGACATACAGTCACACCGCGGGACAAGGCATTGCGTAAGTATTGATAATGTCGTCATTACTAGAGTATGATTTGGTATGAAGTGAAATAGTTGTTACCGTTTCGTGATATTGAAACACCTTTTATAAGAAACAATGTACTTGTTGTTGAGGAAATTGTTACTTGGATCCTTTGGTTGAAACAGGTGCCCATGCCACTAATCATTTCTGGCGCTGTGTTCCTTCAGCAGAATAAGACATACGTGCATGATCACTGGAAAGTATTACAAAACCATGCAGATTAAAATAAAGCTTGCAATACAAACATTTGTTGACGTTGATATCTGGTCAGAACAATTATATACTGAACTGCATGTGGTCGTTATATCGGTGACCTGTGCAATCTTACTTCATGCTAGTAAATACTGGGTTCGGGCTTATTCAGGCTGTGTCTTTCTCCCGAGATAATATCTATGAACTGAAGGGGTTTCGAGAGTAAAAGTGGTATCGATATGTGATTCTACGTTTTCGGATTTATATTGTCTGGTGTTCAACCCAGGTTTGTCCAGCATTATACGTTTTAAAACACATTCAGAAAGTGCTAAGGACGTATTTTCAAGAAACATATTTCTAAGATAGTTGCACATGTCACATTACATAACTGGCATACTAGCTGCAGAATAGATATAACCCTACACTAAATCTGTCTTTGGACCCGATACAAGTAGTGTCGCTGTTGTCATAAAATTTACTAATGTACAGCCCGGTGTCTGGTCGCTGTTGTCCTACACTTCACCCATGTACAGCCCAGTGTCTGGTCACTGTTGTCCTACACTTCACTCTTGTACAACCCGATGTCTGGTCACTGTTGTCCTACACTTCACTCTTGTACAACCCGGTGTCTGGTCACTGTTGTCATACACTTCACCCATGTACAACCCGGTGTCTGGTCACTGTTGTCCTACACTTCACCCATGTACAACCCGGTGTCTGGTCACTGTTGTCCTACACTTCACTCATGTACAACCCGGTGTCTGGTCACTGTTGTCCTACACTTCACCCATGTACAACCCGATGTCTGGTCACTGTTGTCCTACACTTCACCCATGTACAACCCGATGTCTGGTCACTGTTGTCCTACACTTCACCCATGTACAGCCTCGTGTCCGGTGTCTGGTCACTGTTATCCTACACTTCACCCATGTACAACCAGATGTCTGGTCACTGTTGTCCTACACTTCATCCATGTACAACCCGATGTCTGGTCACTGTTGTCCTACACTTCACCCATGTACAGCCCGGTGTCTGGTCACTGTTGTCATACACTTCACCCATGTACAACCCGATGTCTGGTCACTGTTGTCCTACACTTCACCCATGTACAACCCGATGTCTGGTCACTGTTGTCCTACACTTCACCCATGTACAACCCGATGTCTGGTCACTGTTGTCCTACACTTCACCCATGTACAGCCCGATGTCTGGTCACTGTTGTCCTACACTTCATCCATGTACAACCCGATGTCTGGTCACTGTTGTCCTACACTTCACCCATGTACAACCCGATGTCTGGTCACTGTTGTCGTACACTTCACTCATGTACAACCCGATGTCTGGTCACTGTTGTCCTGTTGTCCTACACTTCACCCATGTACAACCCGATGTCTGGTCACTGTTGTCCTACACTTCACTATTGTACAACCCGATGTCTGGTCACTGTTGTCCTACACTTCACCCATGTACAACCCGATGTCTGGTCACTGTTGTCCTACACTTCACCCATGTACAACAGCCCGGTGATGTCTGGTCACTGTTGTCCTACACTTCACCCATGTACAGCCCGGTGTCTGGTCACTGGTTATCCTACACTTCACCCATGTACAACCCGATGTCTGGTCACTGTTGTCCTACACTTCACCCATGTACAACCCGATGTCTGGTCACTGTTGTCCTACACTTCACCCATGTACAACCCGATGTCTGGTCACTGTTGTCCTACACTTCACCCTTGTGTACAACCCGATGTCTGGTCACTGTTGTCACTTTGTCCTACACTTCACCCATGTACAACCCGATGTCTGGTCACTGTTGTCCTACACTTCACCCATGTACAACCCGATGTCTGGTCACTGTTATCCTACACTTCACCCATGTACAACCCGATGTCTGGTCACTGTTATCCTACACTTCACCCATGTACAACCCGATGTCTGGTCACTGTTATCCTACACTTCACCCATGTACAACCCGATGTCTGGTCACTGTTGTCCTACACTTCACCCATGTACAACCCAGTGTCTGGTCACTGTTATCCTACACTTCATCCATGTACAACCCATGTCTGGTCACTGTTACCTACACTTCCCTTCATGTACTGGTGTCACTGTTGTCCTACACTTCACCCATGTACAACCCGATGTCTGGTCACTGTTGTCCTACACTTCACCCATGTACAACCCGATGTCTGGTCACTGTTGTCCTACACTTCACCCATGTACAACCCGATGTCTGGTCACTGTTGTCCTACACTTCACCCATGTACAACCCGATGTCTGGTCACTGTTATCCTACACTTCACCCATGTACAACCCGATGTCTGGTCACTGTTATCCTACACTTCACCCATGTACAACCCGATGTCTGGTCATGGTTATCCTACACTTCACCCATGTACAACCCGATGTCTGGTCACTGTTATCCTACACTTCACCCATGTACAACCCGATGTCTGGTCACTGTTGTCCTACACTTCATCCATGTACAGCCCAGTGTCTGGTCACTGTTGTCCTACACTTCATCCATGTACAACCCGATGTCTGGTCACTGTTGTCCTACACTTCATCCATGTACAACCCGATGTCTGGTCACTGTTGTCCTACACTTCATCCATGTACAACCCGATGTCTGGTCACTGTTATCCTACACTTCACCCTTGTACAGCGCGATGTCTGGTCACTGTTGTCCTACACTTCACCCTTGTACAACCCGATGTCTGGTCACTGTTATCCTACACTTCACCCATGTACAACCCGATGTCTGGTCACTGTTATCCTACACTTCATCCATGTACAGCCCGATGTCTGGTCACTGTTATCCTACACTTCACCCATGTACAGCCCGATGTCTGGTCATGGTTGTCCTACACTTCACCCATGTACAGCCCAGTGTCTGGTCACTGTTGTCCTACACTTCACCCATGTACAGCCCGATGTCTGGTCACTGTTGTCCTACACTTCATCCATGTACAGCCCGATGTCTGGTCACTGTTATCCTACACTTCATCCATGTACAACCCGATGTCTGGTCATGGTTATCCTACACTTCACCCATGTACAGCGCGATGTCTGGTCACTGTTGTCCTACACTTCACCCATGTTACAGCCAGTGTCTGGTAACTGTTATCCTACACTTCACCCATGTACAACCCAATGTCTGGTCACTGTTACCCTACACCTCATCCAAGTACAACCCGATGTCTGGTCATGGTTATCCTACACTTCACCCATGTACAGCCCGGTGTCTGGTCGCTGTTGTCCTACGCTTCACCCATGTACCACCCGATGTATGGTCACTGTTATTCTACACTTCACCCATGTACAGCCCGATGTCTGGTCACTGTTATCTTACACTTCACCCATGTACAGCCCTGTGTCTGGTCTCTGCTGTGCTACACTTCATCCATGTACAGCCCAGTGTCTGGTCACTGTTGTCCTACAGTTCATGCATGTGCAACATTAGTAACTGTGATCCTACACTACATCCATGTTCAGAGCCAGTGGCTGGTCCCTGTTACCCTACAGTTCATGCATGTGCAACATTAGTGTCTGTGGTCCTACACTACATCCATGTTCAAACTCAGTGTCTGGTCCCTGTTATTCATTTACAACCTCCAAAACATCAATCTTTAGTAAAAGTAGATACATGTATTCATTTTGAAAACGCTTAAAATTACATTACTGAGTTGAATTTTGTGAGCGGACTCTAAGCTTTTGAAAACAAATGATAAAAAATTAACCTAAAGTAGTAAACAATATTTAAAAGAGCGGGTAATAAATCGAGCAAGCAGGTCGAGTTTGGTTAGACCCTGTACACGTCGGAGGTCTGGGAACCGGCACGCAACTAAACAGACACAACCGAACACATCTCAGTACACTGCACGCACTACATCAACACAGAATGGTACTCCCAACTCACTGGATACCAACACATTCAGCTCCAAGTCGTATTTGGCCGCCTGAACAACACTGAAACATTCAGGAGCCGTACAGGCAAACCCCCCAAATCCTCAACATCATCATTATCATCATCATTAAAATCACCATCACCATCATCATCACCTCATCATCATCGTGTATTGGGTCTGACAACTCACAAACGACTCAATGTGAGTTACAGTACAAGAGATGGATATCAGTCACAAAACAGATCGCATACACAGAATCATTCAGTTTCTTTAAAAACGTCATGATAAATCCGAAACCTGTGCCAACAGCGGGGTGTACATAATTTTACCAGCTTCGGGCTCATGTTCACCCGTCGACCTTTTGTGCTGTAAGAGCCGATAAAGTCAGTAAATTGACATGGCCATATTTTATACAACGAAAGAGTGTACTCGCCTACATACATAATTAATCATCCTACACTCCAGATCATCTATTTAGAACAGTTAACTTATTTGAATTATTAAAAACAATTTCTTGTGGTATTTAGACAAACTGTGAATTTAGTTCGTTCTCAGGATAATGTATTTTCAGTTTTGAGCAGTAATTTTGAATAGGATTGCACCTTCTGATTTTGGAATGCTGATACAGTGGTGAATCAGGATTCATGTGATTTTATATTTCCATGCAAAAGTGAACTGAGAAGAGAAGACAATGCATCTGATGCTTACCTCAAATTAGATTCCTTCATTGAGTTACAGAAGCGGGCGTGTAGCCCGGCCTCCCTCACTCATTGTGTTAGAAGGTCACAACTACTTACCTATCTTGTGATTGATATATTAGTAAACACAAAATAGCTGTCAATCTATTGTTATAGGTAATAAATTAGTTTCCTTTCTCATTTTGGGGTATTTAACGGTGGCGATCTGAAGGACGTTAATATTACTAATTACGCAAGGAACTAAATATACGTTATGTATCATATAGAGATGCATTCGCGCCTTAATCATGAACTACAAATAGTGAACATTGCTGGATAGTTGAATGATGGCAGAATTGACATTCTATCTGACATATCCAATAACTTGTACATGTATAAACCTTTTGCAGACACTTCAGTCATGTCACACAGAGAGATACTACAACGAAATCACGTGTACCTGAAGGAACACCTGGATGTGGACACGATTCTGGATGAACTGTTTCAAACGGAGGTGTTCAGCCTTACGGATAAAGAAAGGTGCATAGGTAAAAGTGGACTAGCTGCCCAGAGCGATGAACTGTTAAGCATTCTGCACCGAAAAGGTAGAAAGGGATACGACACCTTCCTTCAGATACTGGAAAAGGTTCAGCCCTACATTAAAGATCATCTCGAGGGACGGGAATCAAGCGATTCACATACTGCCAGTGCTCCAGACAAACAACTGGCGGATCAGCTGGAGCGCCTAAGAATGGTCTGTTTTAATGTTTCGGTACTTGAAGCAACCTCAAATGTTTCCTTGAGTGCACAGTCCTCACTATTCAGAGAGACATAACACTCTTTTATATAAAATTCACCGGTTTCACTTTCATCCTGACACAAATGCCTCCTTTTTACATATATTGTTTGGGTTTTTTCAGGAAAATGATAAGTTGAGAATGGAGGCAGCCCGACGTGAGAAGTCTCATATACAGCTGAAATCATCACATGAGCAGGTCAAAACGTCTCTTAGACAGGTCAAAGCGTCCCATAAGACGGTCAAAAAGGAGATTGAGATGTTAAAGAACCAACAACTTCAGAAGGTAGGCCTCAGAGTCAAACCTGAATTATATACTCTCCCAAAAAGAAACGCATATAAGAATGTCAATTGTATTTTTATGTTTATTTTGAAACATCTTGTAGGCTTTATGAGTCAATGAAATATAGCGATATTGCACACTGGGAATGCAGACTTATCCGTCTTTGGCACCAACTCGAGGAAAGTTAGTTTGAGTGTCACATGGAGACGTGTGGTGGTGCTGAAGTCAATACCTCGTTTGACCACCGTGGGCATCCAGAATTGCACGGTATCGCCTCGGCATCGAACGAATAAGTCTCAGAATCTCGTGTTGCCCAATCGCAGCCCACTCTGCCTGTAGTGCCTGTGCGAGTTGCTGAAGTGTCTGGGGCTGAGGGTTACGGCGTCGCACCCGTCTGTCCAGGGCATCCCACAGGCACGTAAACCAGCCTCTCTCAACCTGTTCCTGACGGTCTGTGCAGAAAGCCTCCTCAATCCGGGTATTTGTCGAACGGTACTGGTCGTCGTAGCTGTTCGATGACGCAGGTGATGTACCCGGATGTAGCGATCCTGCGCCGTTGTGGTCGCTCGAGGTCGCCCACTACGAGGGGCATCTGCTACCGCATTCTGCCGGCGATATCTCTCCCAGAGCCTCGAAATGGTGCTTTGGCTTACATTCATGCGTCGGGCAACTGCACGTTGAGACTGGCCAGCTTCAAGCAAACCAATGGCTATATGACGGTTGGCTTCTCTTAGACGTGGCATTTTGCGTTCGTCAACAATATTCAAAATACAGTGAATAATCGACGGACAGCGATCAACCTTTTATACCCATCATTGAGACTATCTGATCCCCAACTTTTACGTGCATTGCATGTGAATAGTGTATTCTGTGACACTACGCGCCGAAATTGAAAATCATGCTGTTAAATACGGGTATTTTACGGATGGTGCGTTTTGTTGTGATGTTTCAAAACATAAACACCATAGGACTCATAAACAGAGCAAAACCTTTTGTAAAATGATTCACGTTTTAATTCATTGCTACATGAAATTGCTATTTTCATGATGCGTTTCTTTTTGGGAGAGTATACATGTGTGATTTACTGTACATCATGGCAGGAAGGTCACAACTAAATATGTTATTCCACCAAAAAATGTTCACCATCTATTTTGGGAACGGTTACAATCTCGTTGTTCTCCTACTCAAAATAGGAACAATTATAATAGCAGATCAACAGCGTCCAAACTCGTCAAATATACTATGTCAGTGAAATAGCCTGGTGGTTGTAGTTTTAAAATGTCCTGCCACGGATCGTGACGGGCAGTATAACCACTCACTCTAAAATATGACTGTGTTATTCCCAGTTGCACAGTTATTCATATTGTTATATCTTTGCTCACTTTCGTGACCAGAGTCAAGGGGCAGCAGCGAGTGACAGAGCAAGAATTCCCGATTCCAAGTTGGACCCAGGTAAGCATTGTCTTTGGTTGTGACAAGTAAAGCGGTTTATAGAAGACGTATCTGCATCATTAGCACTAACCTGCTTCAGCATATAACCGAGACTGGTTATTTCCTGGCTCTGACTTTTAATGTAGTCAAGAAGTTCCAAGTTCGTGTTGGAGACAAACATTCAGCAGAATATTTCATATGAATATCTTACTATGGTACGCATTTAGGATAATGTGTAACTGTATGTGTTAAGCATAGAATGGGTTCTTCCCTGCTCTTTTTCCTTTATTGTTTATAGCTTATATGCCGACGGGTATTTCCAATGACGGCGCCTACCATAAGCTGAGGTTTCCAGGACAAAACATCACTCTACAGTGTAAGTAATGCACCCATGTGTGTTGACAACGCATGTCCCACCCACCAGTAGTATCCATGTGTGTTGACAACCCAGGTCCCACCCACCAGTAGTATCCTTGTGTGTTGACAACCCATGTCCCACCCACCAGTAGTATCCATGTGTGTTGAGAACCCATGTCCCACCCACCAGTAGTATCCATGTGTGCTGACAACCCATGTCCAACCCACCAGTAGTATCCATGTGTGTTGACAACCCAGGTCCCACCCATCAGTAGTACCCATGTGTGTTGACAACCCATGTCCCACCCACCAGTAGTATCCATATGTGTTGACAACCCATGTCCCACCCACCAGTAGTATCCATGTGTGTTGACAACCCATGTCCCACCCACCAGTAGTATCCATGTGTGTTGACAACCCAGGTCCCACCCACCAGTAGTACCCATGTGTGTTGACAACCCATGTCCCACCCACCAGTAGTATCCATGTGTGCTGACAACCCATGTCCAACCCACCAGTAGTATCCATGTGTGTTGACAACCCAGGTCCCACCCATCATTAGTATCCATGTGTGCTGACAACCCATGTCCCACCCACCAGTAGTTTCCATGTGTGTTGACAACCCATGTCCCACCCATCAGTAGTATCCATGTGTGTTGACAACCCATGTCCCACCCATCAGTAGTATCCATGTGTGTTGACAACCCATGTCCCACCCACCAGTAGTATCCATGTGTGTTGACAACCCATGTCCCACCCACCAGTAGTATCCATGTGTGTTGACAACCCATGTCCCACCCACCAGTAGTATCCATGTGTGTTGACAACCCATGTCCCACCCACCAGTAGTATCCATGTGTGTTGACAGCCCATGTCCCACCCACCAGTAGTATCCATGTGTGTTGACAACCCATGTCCAACCCACCAGTAGTATCCATGTGTGTTGACAACCCATGTCCCACCCACCAGTAGTATCCATGTGTGTTGACAACCCATGTCCCACCCACCAGTAGTATCCATGTGTGTTGACAACCCATGTCCCACCCACCAGTAGTATCCATGTGTGTTGACAACCCATGTACCAGTAGTATCCATGTGTGTTGACAACCCATGTCCCACCCACCAGTAGTATCCATGTGTTGTTGACAACCCATGTCCCACCCACCAGTAGTATCCATGTGTGTTGACAACCCATGTCCCACCCACCAGTAGTATCCATGTGTGTTGACAACCCATGTCCCACCCACCAGTAGTATCCATGTGTGTTGACAACCCATGTCCCACCCACCAGTAGTATCCATGTGTGTTGACAACCCATGTCCCACCCACCAGTAGTATCCATGTGTGTTGACAACCCATGTCCCACCCACCAGTAGTATCCATGTGTGTTGACAGCCCATGTCCCACCCACCAGTAGTATCCATGTGTGTTGACAACCCATGTCCCTCCCACCAGTAATATCCATGTGTGTTGACAACCCATGTCCCACCCACCAGTAATATCCATGTGTGTTGACAACCCATGTCCCACCCACCAGTAGTATCCATGTGTGTTGACAACCCATGTCCCACCCACCAGTAGTATCCATGTGTGTTGACAACCCATGTCCCACCCACCAGTAGTATCCCTGTGTGTTGACAACCCATGTCCCACCCACTAGTAGTGTCCATGTGTGTTGAGAACCCATGTCCCTCCCACCAGTAATATCCATGTGTGTTGAGAACCCATGTCCCACCAAGCATTAGTACCCATGTGTGTTGACAACCCATGTCCCACCCACAAGTAGTATCCATGTGTGTTGACAACCCATGTCCCACCCACCAGTAGTATCCCTGTGTGTTGACAACCCATGTCCCACCCACTAGTAGTGTCCATGTGTGTTGACAACCCATGTCCAACCTACCAGTACTATCCAAGTGTACTGACAACCCATGTCCCATCCACCATTGATACCCTGTTTTTCTGACAACCCGTATCTTAGCTGGAGTATCCATTTTCAACTCTGGCATGTGGGCATGCACTATAAAACCGACGTTTGGCTGGACGCACACATGCTATGTATGTGCGATCGGCTTAAAAGCGCCTTTACACAACATTTCACCTCACCTGACCTATCAGCATCGGCAACCACAGCAGTAGATAAGTCGAATACTGGATAGCCTGAATGCGTACGTGTGTGGGAATCAACAGGAGGTCACAGGAACAATGTGGAGGCGGTATTGTTTAGGATTCTCTGTGCCCATATTATCATATGCAGACGGACAATCTAGTCTTACTGGCTCCCATGGAGAACAAAAGAAGAGCAAAGGAGTGACAAATCCTGGACGTCAGCTCTCGTATATTCTGAAATACTTACCCCTGCAACATGCGGGTTCATACCGGTATCGTGGTTTAACACATGAACACTTGTAGAGCCCGTGTTCCTTTTCGTCAGTAAGTACAGACAGTGTGGTGATATGGCAGATGACGCATTTCGAAAAACTGTACAAGTCGACACTACAGCAAATCCTTCTATATACTACGCATACTTGGGATATATGGACACCGTCAAATTAAATCGCCTGCTTGCCCGAAACAGTGCATTTGAGTTCCCAAGAACTGCTCCACCTAGTAACTTATGTTCTTAATAATACATTGTCTCAGTAAAATACTAGTTACTGCACTTTTTCGATCAAGTCCCAACTAGATTCGAACCCACAGTCTCAGAATGAGGCGCCCAATCGCCAGGACAGAGTTAGGTAACTAAGACACGTAGCCACCGTGGCCTCCACTAAAGTGGAAGTCGCATAACTGATAGTTTAGATCACGTATGGCGTATACACTCTGACAAGTGGAAGTATATAGCAGGAAGGGTACTTTCAAATCTGGAATTCACTTCTCAAGTACAACATACAAATCAGACAGATTATGACGTCACAGACAAGAACATGTTACACAGATGCAAGGCGAGTAGGTAGAGATCTTCATGGGGCGTGGTCACCCTTTGTCTGCCTATTCTGATGTCCGGTCTGGACCAAGTTGCCCACAGTAATACAGGAGCAGTTCAATGTTCTTGCAACATGGGCCTGTGGTGTCTCCATTTGCAGCATTCCTATGGCCCTCTCACGCTCTTTTTGTGTTAACCTGACCTTTTCTTCTATGGTTATTCTTAATACTGCATCTCTAATATCTGAACTGAACAGCTTTTATACCGTTTGTGCATGTGCCATTTCGAAACACGAAAATCACGTGTTTTCTGCCACAAAATCCTTTTTCAAAACGCCCGAGCAAAACACTGCACTCATGACACGGATTCGTATTCTGGGGTCTTGGGGATTGGATTTGGCTTGGTTACGTTTAGCTGAAAGTGTCTTTCAACAGTTTAATTTGTTTAGTTGCCAAGTTTTTGGACGTTAGTTCATATAGCAGAAAGAGTGCTTTCAAATATTGAATTCACTTCTCTGTAACAACATACAAATCAGACAGTTTTAGTAAAGTATCTTAGAAATATATAAAAAGTAGATATTTTTGCAGGATCAAGAGCAGTCGGCGACTCTGATCTTTTTAGCGAAGATTTTCTACTTCGCTTTCCGCTTTTATGTTGTATTTGGTAATGGGTTGTCGCGTTACCCACTGACCTCATATACTATATTAAAGGTGGGTCGCTTTCCACGGCAGAAAGTACATCATATACCTATGTAATAAGTGGTAGAGGTGTTTTAAAGATATATGTGAACCAGATCGGCACTCGGTATTCGATAATGTTCCCAAATGCAACATAAAAATCGGACAGATTAACCAATTGTTTCTCGGGTTATGGAAACGACGGACAAACTTAAGTATAAAAAAACTACTTTCAAATAGCAAAGAAATCAAAACGCTGATTTGCAACAGTAACGACTTTAAGGCTCACGAAGTAAGATCATTATTTGAAGATCTGGGCCTAGATTGTCGAAGCTCTCTTAGCACTAAGATAGTCGTAAGTGCCATACATTAACATTAACTTACGACTATCTTAGCGCTAAGAGAGCTTCGAAAATCTAGACCCAGTATTATAATATCTGTGAGGGCCTGTATGTGAAGATTTAATAACGCGCCTCAAAAGGCATTTTTGCAGTAATTTCATGACTTATACGATACAATTTCTTTATTGCTTTGCTTTCACCCACATAGCAAAATCTCACATAGATCTGATACGGCTGGTGTACCAATTAGAAAACAGTCGTTGTAGCATTGTATATATCACGCTTAATATGTGTTGTCTGAGACATGTTGTCTATGACAGTGACATTTATCTTACTTACCAGGGCCTAGATTTTCGAAGCTCTCTTAGCGCTAAGACGGTCGTAAGTGCCATTCATTAACATTAACTTACGACGATCTTAGCGCGAAGAGAGATTCGAAAATCTAGGTCCGGAAGACTCAGCAGCTGAGATTTTATCAGCATATATTTTGAATTAGATAAAGAACACGTTCACACAATTCAACTTCTAAACGTATAGAGAAAACAATATACAAATCTCTATTCTGGTTTCAGTGATGTGGGGTGTTCACACAGTGAAGAGATGTTTGCAATATTAGTTTTTGGTTTGTATTCTCACGCCCGATTGTTACTAGGTATCAGATAATGTTACACCTTAAACGAGTCACATGTGACGCTAAGTTTGACATCATCCATACATTCATGTCCCAGTCAATACACGTGTCCCGCCCGGCGAGTGTGCTCAGACTGTGGTCAGTGATTGAAGCGGACGTAGAAGTTACCTGTTGACACTGTCTGTTGAACACTCAGATGTAAAAATATCGTCAAACAACTACTTTGTCGGTCTCATTGTTTAGTAAATCGTATAAGAAGAGTTTAGAATACTAACAATGATAGTTTTATCATGATATAAACTTTATACATATGTGTTTTCAGGCGGCAAGTGTCTATTTCTGACTACTGACAGCTAACCAGCTCAACTAACAATTTCTGACGAAATGTTTCATGGAGTGTTTATTTCATTGTCAATCAATATAAAAATGTATGAAAAACATTTAGAATACCCATACAAATATTTTCACAGAGTTATAATTTCTATTTAAAGCACAATTATGACACAATTCACACACAGACGAAAATGGCAGCCGATATTCAGTGCGCTGTTTTGTAAACATTGAAACGAGGTTGACAATAAAATGTCTAATTTGTTGTCTGAAGTCGGGAAATTTGTTAAACTGTAAACAAAATGTATATTTCCAGGTCCTAAACTACAACTGTCCGCTGATCGAGCCAACACAGACTGGTGCCACGTAACTACAGGCGGTGAGCTGGTGAACTCGCCACCCGCCACACAACACAGACACAGCGGCAGGTTACGGCAATATTGGGGTACATGTGCCTCCACCCCCATCCCCCTTCCTCCATCCCCCTCTACTGTCACCCCTGTCCCCCACACACCACGATACTGGGAGACCGACTCTAGGGTGGGTGTGGTGGGTGTGATGGGTAGAGTGTATCTACTCCTGGAGATGGGTGTGATAGAGAAGAGCCAGGTGGACAGTGAGGTGTATGTTTGTGACCAGCCCCGCTCCTGGTGTGTCTGTGTAGGGAGCTGTCCCACACACCAGGGGAGTCTCTGTACCAGTGTGTGGCAGCAGGGGGAGGAGGGGGAGTGTTACAGTAACACAATGTCTGCTACACCCGGCACACAGGCCACCCTCCACTATGGCATTGTGCTGGATGTGGGGAGGGGGAGACTCGCCTTCATAGACCTCGACAGAGAGGTTGTTTTGGCCAAGATGGATGTTGAGTGGAGCGAGTCTCTTCTTCCCATGTTTGGTGTTGGGCTGCCTGGTGTCCACACAGTCAACATGAAGGTGATAAGTGGTGCAGATATCACCATGACTGACACCAAGAAGTCACTTATTTATGACGCCTTGAATTAGACAATAAAATAAATATGACATTGTGTAAACTTGTAAGTGTGACTTATTTTTTTAAACTGTCAAATGTAATTGTAGTGATTGAGGCGGACGTATAAGTTGTCTGTCTATGTGCTGTTTGTTGTGTACAAGAATGTAACGAGGTCAGCTGAATGTGATGTTTTTCTACTTGACTGGATTCAGGGGGATGTTACAAACATTTTACATCCACACATGACTATTGTTATGATTATTATTCTGCAGTAGTTGACCAGTTTATCATACATTTCATACATGTCTGGGAAATGTCACAACAAATAACTGAATCCACAAATTCATCAAAAGTTGTTTCAAATCATGAATTTATTGCCATGTTTAGTTTCTACTCTGTAATGTAAATGTTTTAAATCCCCACATGAACAGTTGTGATGAAATTATTGTAGTTGTGAATCCACATACGTCACATTTGATCTCAGTGAAGAGATGTGGTGAAAGTGATAGAAGCGGACATAGAATGTCCCAAGTTTCAGTGTTGTGACCTGGGCTACAAAGTTCACTGTGTTGATTCACATGTCGTCTCTCTCACTGTGTCTACCCTCTTGTTGCTATAACTGTCTTAAAATATATATTTCCTGATTCAAGGTGTTGTTTACACATGTCTACGTCAATGATTCAATGATAATATACTCTCCCAAAAAAGAAACGCATATAGGAATTTCAATTGTATTTTTATGTTTATTTTGAAACATCTTGTAGGCTTTTTGAGTCAATGAAATATAGCGAAATTGCACAGTGGGAATGGAGACTTATCCATCTTTGGCACCAACTCGAGGAAAGTCAGTTACAGTGTCACATGGAGACGTGTAGTGGTGCTGAAGTCAAATACCTCATGTGAGCACCGTGGGCAACCAGAACTGCACGGCATCGCCTCGGCATTGAACGAATAAGTCTCAGAATCTCGTGTTGCCCAATCGCAGCCCACTCTGCCTGTAGTGCCTGTGCGAGTTGCTGAAGTGTCTGGGGCTGAGGGTTACGGCGTCGCACCCGTCTGTCCAGGGCATCCCACAGATGTTCGTTGGGGTTTAAGTCGGGTGATCTTGAGGGCCAGGGGAGCACATTGATGTTGTGTTTCTGGAGGAAGTCTCTAGTGTGACGTGCTGTGTGGGGCCTGGCATTGTCCTGTTGAAACAACTCGCTCTGGCGATCAAAGATTGGAAGGAGGTGTGGGCGTAGGATTTCGTCACAGTACCGTTGAGCTGTCAGGTTGCCCTGGATCATCACCAAATCACTTCTCCTACGGCAGGTGATCACTCCCAACATCATAACACTTCTCCGGCCGAATCTGTCCACCTGGGGAACGCAAGCGTCGGCGAAACGTTCACGTCGACGTCTGTACACCAACATTCTTCCATCGCGTCGTTCCAATAGAAATCGGGATTCATCACTGAACCGGTTTCTACACCAATTCGGTAGGTTCCTGCCCTGAACGTTGGTGCACCATTGAACTCGCTGTCGACGATGTTGTTTTTGAAGCACAGGGTCAAAATAAGGTCTTCTGGCACGTAAACCAGCCTCTCTCAACCTGTTCCTGACGGTCTGTGCAGAAGGCCTTCTCAATCCGGGTATTTGTCGAGCGGTACTGGTCGTCGTAGCTGTTCGATGACGCAGGTGATGTACCCGGATGTAGCAATCCTGCGCCGCAGTGGTCGCTCGAAGTCGCCCACTACGAGGGGCATCTGCTACCGTATTCTGCCGGCGATATCTCTCCCAGAGCCGTGAAATGGTGCTTTGGTGTGAACATGCAACTGCACGTTGAGACTGACCAGCTTCAAGAAAACCAATCGCGATATGACGGTTGGCTTCACTTAGACGTGGCATTTTGCGTTCGTCAACAATATTCCAAATACAGTGACTAATCGACAGACAACGATCAACCTTTTATACCCATCATTGAGACTATCTGATCCCCAACTTTCACGTGCATTGCATGTGAATTGTGTATTCTGTGACACTACACGCTGAAATTGAAAATCATGCTGTTAAATACGGTTATTTTACGGATGGTGCGTTTTGTTGTGATGTTTCAAAACATAAACACCATAGGACTCATAACCAGAGCAATACCTTTTGTAGAATGAATCACGTTTTAATTCATTGCTACATGAAATTGCTATTTTCATGATGCGTTTCTTTTCTTAGGAGAGTATATATACCTTACCTGGCACAGATCTGTCACAATTCTAGACAGCCAACTCTGATTGATATACGGACATATAAACAAAGAAATTGATCCTAATCTAAAACAGTTTTAGATGAATGCCAATAAAACCAAACAGATAACGACAGAAAACATACTCACAATGACGTTTGGGGAGTGTTAGTTCGTTCTCCTCAACGTAAGATGAGCATAGTATTCAGCACTGAAGCTTTCTCAATCTTTCGACTATGAGAGTAGGGAATTACGATAACTAAAACACTTATAAATATGTCATTACTCCTTGAATGAGACTTAAGAAGCTTTTACTGCTGTAATCTCAACTCCTAGACCGCAAATGATCAGAAAATGTTATTTAGCCTGAAATTGACATTTGTAAAAGCTAGCGATCTGGTAAACCTCTGTAATGTACTCATACTACATGTACTGACAAGCATTTTCCTATCGATGGATCTCTACATGACATGTAAGGCATATTCTTGAATATTTCTTCATCAGAAATATTACAGCTTATTACAGCAATGCTTGGGTTGCGTTCAAAAGTACTGGAAAAAGATGAAATAAGATGTACATGACAGTGTCTTCTTAACCCGGTGGAGAAAATCAGTTTGATCCTGACCTGAATGGGAAACATGAGTAGTTGGTGAGTGTGAGCATTACAGTTATCAAATTAGATCCCCCTCCGACTTTTCTTAAATGTGTTCTAAACATATTTATTTCCACCAAAGTGTCGCGGGATCGCTAAACAAGCGAAAGATAGCTTGTTTCAATGTCTCTCCCATGACGTACAATTTACATACAAATGTGATGCTCAGTTGAAAGATGACAATATGAACAACGATCGACAATTTTCCAGTGTGAAGTTGATGGCAATAACGCTTACTAATTGAATCGATGGTGCAACGAATAGTCATAAAGAAAGAGAATGTTTCTGAAGCTGTTTAAGAAAAATCTGGGCATCTCTGAAATATAAGTATGAAACTGATAATTTCAAAATCTCACGTTTTACGATTTTCTGTTGAAGCTGTGTGACTCAGAGAACAGAAAGAAAATCCCTTAGCATAGACGTACATTCTGTGTCTCATGTCATTGAATGCTGGGCAGATAACGACGGAATGAAGTGCGTCTTCAGTGATATAACCGACATTACATATACGACTGTCGGATATGAACCTCGCACATTTGTCAGCATTGGGGTTGGTACACCCGAGTTGGTGGTGGGAGAATACTTTAGCAGAAATTCGTAGTTCAAATCATTAATCATGCATTTGATTCTTACTATATTCCTTTTATTTCCTTTCACATTCAGAGAACTGCAACAATTCTTGTGAACTAGCATTGATATAATCTATGGGAAGGGAGTTTCAAATATTTACTGTATCCGGGAAATATGTTTGTTCAAGTCAACTGACAAATTGGTGCGCCCATTGCTATAGTTTGGTTTACTAACTTTACAAAGTACAGACGTCAGTTTGTTTCACAATCCGTTTTACTCTCGCTATCACTCCCTACACCCAGTTCAGTTATCAATAATAGACCTGTTTTAAATAAAGTTAGGGCATTGCTGACAATTTCTCGACGGGTGACCTTGTCTCAGCTGTTCAACCAAAGGTGCGCCCTTCACAATCACGGTCACGCAATTCATTTGTATTCGCTTGATCAGGTCAAGCTGAACAAGCTGTAAGGAATTTTAGGAGTAGGTTAGGTGAGGAATAAGTCAGTTGAGGTGAGGTGAGGTATGGTGAAATGGGGTTTAACGTCGCATGTCAACAAATATAATACAGCGACGTGCATACATATGTACGTGCATGTAGCTGCATACATGAGTCCTGGCTAGTTCTAGCTGTATATCACTAATCCAAGCCGCAGTGTTTAACAAGGATAACCTACACTGACACATAAATGGGATTTCGAGCCTGCCAGTTCGTGTTGTTTACAATTAGAACTCCAGACAGGGCAACAACAAGTTCCATCTTTCAACGGATTTTGGTCGATGAGGTTGGATATACATTTTTATAAATATTTCTATCATTAACGGACGTTTATCCCATAAACATGTGCAGAACGGGCCTTGGAATCCTTGAAAACAAAAACAGATCTTGCAAAATCATGCTTGCCAAATTGGTCAAATATGTACAGAAAGAGCACCATACGACGTGTTTCTTCTGATCCCAGATGGTAGTTCATCAAGCTGGGGTAGGTGAGGTAAAAAAGTAATGCCGGAAATGCTTGGAAAATGCTTTTTGGCCTCAATATCAATATGATGAATTTGACACAAGATAAAAGCACATATATGATACATGTACGACTCTATCTAGTTGGATATTAAAGCTCAGATGAAAAAATACACTAGAGGGGTGACTTCACGGGGGGAAATTTTGACGTTTGAACAACATTCGTAAATATTCTAAGTACAAACTGTAGTTTTGAAATACAGACTATAATTATGCATAAAGCCTCAACTCATTTAATTGCACAAATGATTGCAAAAAAGTTTGTTGTTTTTTTAACTTCTATATGTGAAAAAGATGGAACTCTTGTAGTAGTTATATTCAAAATAATTACGTTAAAAAGTATTAATTCAAATCGCATAGATAATCCTGCTCACCCATAGAAGTTTCACTTCGTGTGTGAGCACATAACTGGCAACATGCGACTTGATATCTCTGCAGAACAATTAATTTCACATTTATACCAGTATTTCATACTGAAGAAACAAAGGGGGAAACTTCTGGTCAGCTATGACAGGGTTTACTATAGAATGTGTAATGCCATTAATTTGACATATAGTCAGGTTTACAAAGTTGTAAACAAATCAGTTACCTCAGGGGTCTTGTCAAAATCAAAACCAGGTAGGAAACACAAACTGGATAGCTTTGATAAGGGTGTCATACGCCGTGCAGTTTATAAACTGTATGAACGCAAAATCCCACCGACGTGTGCTAAAATACATACCTCGTCCATTGGCTTCCAAGCTCCCCCTTTGTGCATTGTAATCACAACCAATCAATGTGTACATCAACCTACTCTCTTCAACTCACGATTACCATCTCAGGAGGACTGTACATCGACTCATCTATTGTATAAACTCATTCTGCATATTGTTTTAATCACCATCACTCTGTACATCAACCTACTCTGCTCAAATCACTAACTATCAATCCAATGTATATCAACCTTGTCAATTGTATATACTCACTATACAGCTATGTATATATTCTCCTTGTTACTACTTTTTTATCACATGCTTGATAACGGTGTTAGTACCTACACCGAAACGTCGCACTCATTGCAAAAAAGAAGTTGTCTATCCATAGAACTTTGTCTTCCAACACAAGTGACTGATGACGATTTACGGCAAATAAACAAACCTCTCAGAAATTTCAAGTGTTTTCCCGTTGATTCCTTTATTTTCTCGGTATCTTAATCATAGCATCTGAATTTGATATGCTTTAATTACCTCGATTCTTTTCTCGTTACCTTGATTATTTTTTTCGCTATTTCACATAATGAAAATTTAATACAAATTCTGAAAAAAATAATGGAAGTAACGAGATTTCAAAATTTTCGAAAAATGGGCTTAACCAGAAATGTCAGTCAACAAAATAGTTTTTTGCTACCACAGTTGCATTCATATCTCAACAAATATTCAATGTTATCATGAGAAGAATGCATCCTCTAATGACCTAAGCAAATCGATTTGTCAGTTGCAAATGTGTGTAGGGTGAATCGTGCTTAGTACCAGTGAAACACTAGACACTGGCACATAAGGCAAAACTAAGTATGGACTGTGTCAGTTTCTGGATTGCCAACTTGTCTTATTTTGTTTGTTAGACATTTAACGATGCATTCTGCATTATCCCAGTAGCATGTCAACCCGACCGGACGAACCAGTGGTGGATATATAGAGAGTAACGATTATGGCACGCAATCCAGAAAGTCACTCAGCTTGACCATCTGATCTATCAAATCGCCTCTTACGACCAGCATACGTTTCCGTGTACCTAGTATGGGCGGATTCTCTGCGGGGTTATGTAGTATGAAGTAATGTGACCAACTAATATACAGTCTAATCGAATTTATGTGGTTCAAGATGACGAATGTTCCAATGTAAGAGTTAATGTAAGTCCAGGTGTCCAGATCTTACAGTTTATGTTGGTCCAGGTGTCCAGATCTTGCAGTTTGTGTGGGTCCAGGTGTCCAGATCTTACAGTTTGTGTAGGTCCAGGTGTCCAGATCTTACAGTTTGTGTGGGTCCAGGTGTCCATATCTTACAGTTTGTGTAGGTCCAGGTGTCCATATCTTACAGTTTGTGTAGGTCCAGGTGTCCATATCTTACAGTTTGTGTAGGTCCAGGTGTCCATATCTTACAGTTTGTGTATGTCCAGGTGTCCATATCTTACAGTGTGAGTATGTCCAGGTGTCCAGATCTTACAGTTTGAGTATGTCCAGGTGTCCATATCTTACAGTGTGAGTATGTCCAGGTGTCCAGATCTTACAGTTTGTGTAGGTTCAGGTGTCCAGATCTTGCAGTTTATGTTGCTCCAGGTGTCCATATTTTGGAGTTTATATAGGTCCAGGTGTCAAGATCTTGCAGTTTGTGTAGGTCCAGGTGTTCAAATCTTGCAGTCGTGTTGGTCCAGGTGTCCAGACCTTGCAGTTTGTGTGGGTCCAGGTGTTCAAATCTTGCAGTGGTGTAGATCCAGGTGTCCAAATCTTGCAGTCCGGTTGGTCCAGCTGTCCTGATCTTGCAGTCGTGTAGGTCCAGGTGTCCAGATCTTGCAGTTTGTGTAGGTCCAGGTGTCCAGATCTTGCAGTTTGTGTGGGCCCAGGTGTTCCGATCTTGCAGTTTCTGTAGGTCCAGGTGTCCAGATCTTGCAGTTTCTGTAGGTCCATTTGTTACAGGTGTCCCGGTGTTAAAGTTTGAATAGATCCAGATGACTAAATGTAGGATTTGATGCAGGTCCAGGATCTTGCAGTTTGTGTAGGTCCAGGTTTTCACATCTTCCCAGATCTTACAGATCTTGCAGTCCATGTGTCCAAATCTTGCAGTCGTGTTGGTGTTCCCAGATCTTGCAGTTTGTGGCGGTCCAGGGGTCCAGAGCTTGCAGTTTGTGTAGGTCCAGGTGTCCAGCAGTCGTGTAGATCCAGGTGCAGTTTGTGTAGGTCCAGGGTGTCCAGATCTTGCAGTTTGTGTCTTGCAGGTGTCCAGGTGTCCAGATCTTGCAGTTTCCAGTGTTGGTCTTGCAGTTTGTGTGTCTTGCAGCTTGGTGTAAGCCGAGGTGTCCAGGTTACAGTTTTGTTGGTCCATGTGTCCAAATTTGCAGTCGTGTTGGTCCAGGTTCCCAGGTGGTGGTCAGATCTTGCAGTTTGTGTAGTCCAGGTGTGTGTAAGTCCAGGTGTCCAGATCTTGCAGTTTCTGTAGGTCCATTTGTTACAGGTGTCCCGGTGTTAAAGTTTGAATAGATCCAGATGACTATATGTAGCATTTGATGCAGGTCCAGGATCTTGCAGTTTGTGTAGGTCCAGGTTTTCACATCTTGCAGTTGGTGTAAGCCGAGGTGTCCAGATCTTACAGTTTATGTTGGTCCATGTGTCCAAATCTTGCAGTCGTGTTGGTCCAGGTTCCCAGATCTTGCAGTTTGTGGTGGTCCAGGGGTCCAGAGCTTGCAGTTTGTGCAGGTCGAGGTGTCCAAATCTTGCATTTTGCTTAGGTCCAGGTGTCCAGATCTTGCAGTTTGTGTAGGTCCAGGTGTCCAGATCTTGCAGTTTGTGTAGGTCCAGATGTTCCGATCTTGCAGTTTGTGTACGTCCATTTTATCACAGGTGTCCCGATGTTTAAGTTTGAATAGATCCAGACGACTATATGTAGCATTTGATGCAGGTCCAAGTATCCAGGTTTTATAGTTATGTAGGTCCGGATGTCCTGATGTCACAGTTTATGTAGGTCCAGATGGTCACATGTCACGGTTTGAGTAGGTCCAGATGTCACAGTTTATGTTGGTCCAGTTGTGAAAGTAATGGCAGGAACCAGGTATTATATTTTGTGTAGAGACCGGGCAGATGTGTAAAGAATACTGCCGACTTGCTATTTTGTTTTATTCATAAGTGAAGAAACATTTCAAATGCATCCATATCTGAAGATAATCAAACTGAGAGAGTTGTTCATCTGGATTCAGTTTTCCACAAAACATGAATTTGTTGCAATTTTTTGCAATGTATTTGCATTAAAACTGAGTAGGAAGTGTAAATTTCATTTGTAATCGGTCCATGTGTATGTGCAAATGTAGGCAGGAATTTTGATATTTCTGTGGTGTTGGCAGTTCATAACAGACTGTGAGTAATTTGAAAGTGCATCAAGTGTGGTAATGCCTCGTGCAAGCTTGATTTATGTGTTTTTGCTTTAAAGCCACTTTAGTCAACATAACGTTATTTCATTGTGTGCCATACCATTACATTCACTCTGCAACTTCAAGATTGCCAAACAGTTGTATATCTTTTCAGTTTGTAAGAGTAGTATTCCAAGTCTTATTCCCATCAACTGTTAACTTTCACCATTTTGGGAATGCCATTGTATTCAATAGTCGGTACTTATCATTGCATTACAACTGTTTACCATTATACATCAGACAAACTGCAGTCAATGTTCATATACATTGGATGATACTAGCTGATAAAATTCAGGATATGTTAGATTTACAAAATAATATTAATTCTGGACTCAAATGAAAGTCCAGAAACTCTCGTTGACCACAATATGTTGGGCACTTTCTGACAAAGGGATTTGACCAAATTAAACATGCAGTTGTTATGAACATATGCCAAGGATGAAAAAATGAAAAAAATTTTTTCGAAAACTTTAAATTTAAACTCGCTCGCCCATGGGCCTGCCCATGGGCGAACAGTCAACCATGGGCCGGCCCATGGGCGAGAATGTTTAATTTCGATCAGAATTCATGTTTTGGAGGTTGTAAATGAATGAGTGTATGTTTATAAGCATCATGTCACAAATTTCAACTCATATTGACTTAAATCGATTAAATTAGAGCGATATTAAAAAATCTCGCCCATGGGCGAAAAATATGTTGGCCCATGGGCGAGAATGTTTAATTTCGATCAGAATTCATGTTTTGGAGGTTATAAATGAATGAATGTATGTTTATAAGCATCATGACACAAATTTCAACTCATTTTGACTTAATTCGACTAACTTAGAGCGATATTAAAAATCTCGCCCATGGGCGAAAAATATGTTGGCCCATGGGCGAGAATATTTCTTTTACTCAAAATACATGTTTTTCCATGTTTTGAAGGTTGTAAATGAATGAGTGTATGTTTATAAGCATCATGTCACAAATTTCAACTCATTTTGACTTAAATCGACTAACTTAGAACGATATTAAAAAATCTCGCCCATGGGCGAAAAACATTTTAGCCCATGGGCGAGAATGTTTAATTTCGCTCAAAATTCATGTTTTGGAGGTTGTAAATGAATGAGTGTATGTTTATAAGCATCATGTCACAAATTTCAACTCATTTTGACTTAATTCGACTAACTTAGAGCGATATTAAAAATCTCGCCCATGGGCGAAACATATGTTGGCCCATGGGCGAGAATATTTTTTTACTCAAAATACATGTTTTCCCATGTTTTGGATGTTGTAAATGAATGAGTGTATGTTTATAAGCATCATGTCACAAATTTCAACTCATTTTGACTTAATTCGACTAACTTAGAACAATATTTAGAAATCTCGCCCATGGGCAAAAGATATGTTGGCCCATGGGCGAGAATATTATTCTTTACTCAAAATACATGTTTTTCCATGTTTTGGATTTTGTAAATGAATGCGTGTATACTTATGGGTATCATGAAACAAATTTCAACTCATTTTGACTTAATTCGACTAACTTAGAGCGATATTAAAAAATCTCGCCCATGGGCGAAAAATATGTTGGCCCATGGGCGAGAATATTTCCTTTTACTCAAAATACATGTTTTTCCATGTTTTGAAGGTTGTAAATGAATGAGTGTATGTTTATAAGCATCATGTCACAAATTTCAACTCATTTTGACTTAAATCGACTAACTTAGGGCGATATTAAAAAATCTCGCCCATGGGCGAAAAATATGTTGGCCCATGGGCGAGAATGTTTAATTTCGATCAGAATTCATGTTTTGGATGTTGTAAATGAATGGGTGTATGTTTATAAGCATCATGACACAAATTTCAACTCATTTTGACTTAATTCGACTAACTTAGAGCGATATTAAAAAATCTCGCCCATGGGCGAAACATATGTTGGCCCATGGGCGAGAATATTTACTTTTACTCAAAATACATGTTTTCCCATGTTTTGGATGTTGTAAATGAATGAGTGTATGTTTATAAGCATCATGACACAAATTTCAACTCATTTTGACTTAATTCGACTAACTTGGGGCGATATTACAAAATCTCGCCCATGGGCGAAAAACATTTTGGCCCATGGGCGAGAATATTTCCTTTTACTCAAAATACATGTTTTTCCATGTTTTGGATGTTGTAAATGAATGAGTGTATGTTTATAAGCATCATGTCACAAATTTCAACTCCTTTTGACTTAATTCGACTAACTTAGGACGATATTAAAAAATCTCGCCCATGGGCGAAAATATGTTGGCCCATGGGCGAGAATGTTTAATTTCGATCAGAATTCATGTTTTGGAGGTTATAAATGAATGAGTGTACATTTATAAGCATCATGTCACAAATTTCAACTCCTTTTGACTTAATTCGACTAACTTAGAGCGATATTAAAAAATCTCGCCCATGGGCGAAAATATTTTGGCCCATGGGCGAGAATGTTAAATTTCGATCAGAATTCATGTTTTGGAGGTTATAAATGAATGAGTGTATATTTATAAGCATCATGACACAAATTTCAACTCATTTTGACTTAATCCATTTTCAACTCTTGTTCTCTTAAAAGTGGCTTTCTATCAGCACATCCCAATCCGACCATCTGTCATTAATTCCCCGCATGAGCTATCAGTTGCATTGAAAGCTCTCGCCTAATGTTTCGTTACTTAATTGTTTCACGGATAGGTATGTACAGCAAGGAGAGTTCTATATGATATCATTTGCTTGATAACGGTGTTAGTAGCTACACCGAAACGTCGCTCATATCATATTAAAGAAGGTGTATATCCATAGAACTCTCCTTGTGGTTCATCACACCACCTTCTAAATGCCACTTAAACATGTGATAGGTATGTAGTCACTCCAAATTCATCATATGTGCGTGACTGTCCTCTCCGACGTCCGCGCCCACCTCTCAGCCTAACAATCTCGATCCACTTTCTGCTCACTATCAAGCCATCTATAACTTCCCCTCTCTCTCCTACCACCTGTCTTCTCAGAGGTCCGCGCGCCTCTCTTTTCCTTCATTATTTCACACCAACTCTACCTCCCAACAACTACTGTCTCCTCCGAGGTCCGCGCGCCTCCAGCCACCACCGACTCCCGCCGCCTCTCAGCACCAACCATAACAAACTCCACGGTCAAGGCTTCCCATAGCCCCTCAATTACTACACTCGCTCAGCCTGCCTTGCCCCCCTCAATGCTCCCATACCACCCCTTCACCCCACCCACCCTAGAAGGACTTACATGGTCCCTTCATACGGTGGCGGTTGGGCACAAATTTAGCCATCACTTAAAAACACAAGTATCCTACTATTATAAACCTGGTATATCTAAATTTACTTCAAATGTTGTGAGACTTACGTGCCCTCCCTAGAAGACAAAACTGTGAAACCCGTGAAGGTCCGGGTTAGAATTGGCCTTCAATAACCCATGCTTATCGTAAGAGGTGACCAACGGGATCGGGTGGTCAGGCTCGCTGGCTTGGTTGACACGTGTCATCGGTTCCCGGTCGTGCCGAACCCGTGAAGATCCGGGTTAGAATTGATCTTCAGTAACCCATGCTTGTCGTACGAGGCGACTAACGGGATCGGGTGGTCAGGCTTGCTGACTTGGTTGACACATGTCATCGGTTCCCAATTGCGCTGATCGATGCTCATGCTGTTGATCACTGGATTGTCTGGTCCAGGCTCGATTATTTACAGACCGCTGCCATATAGTTGGAATATTGCTGAGTGCAGCCTAAAACTAAACTCACTCATCCAACTGCTCAAATCGATGCTCAATTTGTTGATCACTGGATCGTCTGGTCCAGACTCGAATATTTACAGACAGCCGCCATATAGCTGGAATATTGCTGAGTGCAGCCTAAAACTAAACTCACTCGCTCACTCACTCCAAACTGTGAAAATTAAGAACACCTCTAGCTACCAACAATGTCAACAAGAACATAATGGAGTCCCTACATCAATACATCTTCAAGACTAAACGAACTGATAAATTATTCTAGACCAATATCTGTACACAAATAATTAAATGTAACTGCAAGTTCAAGGTTCATAAGCACGTCCATTGCACATTTACCCTACCTCATGTGATAATATCTATCTCTGATTGATTCACGTGACCTTGAACAAATGGTGGACGGAAAAAAGTCATAGGAAAAAAGTCATTGAAGAAAGGACATAGAAAAAATAGCTATCATAAAACATCATGTTCTCCAGTTATTTACTGTGTTTATACTATTTCACTTTCAAGTTAATTATTCCTTTAGTGTGACGCTGTAAGCAATTGGATCTTATCAAAACAGTAGAAATGAACAGATTATTATTGTGGGATTGTGGGATTAAAAGTCACAAGTCACATGATTGTTTGTTTAACTAGCTTTGAGCTTGCCGATATCACACCGATTAATGAACTCATGGGATTATCAGTTAATGCTTTTACTCAAATGGCTTCCTTCTAGCAGCTAATATACGACCCCCCCTGGCCGTAAGACTGTGATCCAACCTCTTCACGGCATTGGCTGGAACATTCGGTTAAATAAAATATGCAAGGACAACTGACT
This sequence comes from Haliotis rubra, assembly GCF_003918875.1. Taxonomy (NCBI): domain Eukaryota; kingdom Metazoa; phylum Mollusca; class Gastropoda; order Lepetellida; family Haliotidae; genus Haliotis; species Haliotis rubra. The sequence goes on from NW_025767041.1 coordinate 1,028,494, forward strand.
GATGTAGTGCTGTTGCAGATGAAAGTGTTATGATGACTTTTTTTATTGATGTCATGTATTTTACTTGAATGATAACATTAATTATATATGTTAGGTTCAAATATGGTAGTGCTGTTGATGATAATATTGTTATGACTTGTTAAATAAATACATTATCAATACTGACCTTTTTTGAGTTTATGACTATTTCGCTATGACTTTTTTTCCTACCCAAATCTTTTACTTTTTTCCATGACTTTTTTCTACAACCAAACAAATTACAATGTATGCCTGGTGCACGGTTGTGCACTGCTTGGGTGGTGTTGTACAAATCATCAGGCAGAATAAATCATTTATATCCCGCCCCATGGAAAAAAACGGTATCTTCCCATAAGATAGACCTCCCAAAAGACAGACCGCTTAAAACAGCACATTTTATGGTTGGTTGCATAAGGCTTAATGAAGCTGTACCCTTGAAAATATGCATCCACGGCAGTCAGTGAACCGTGAAGCAGTGGTTCAAATCGACTAGTCAGTACCATGTTAGTGAAATATATGACTGAATTTCATGCTATATTTACATGAAGAGAGATTTAAGATATTTTTGCCTAAGGTTATGTATTTATATGGTTTTATAAAAATCTTTCTATGATGTATAGTTTGACCCTCTAGATAACAGCGTCTCATAAGCCTGTTAAGGCTGGATGTATGTAAATCATTATGCGTTTATTTTATATGTATTTTATATCTTGTTTACATACATGGGACACTTTAATAAACTATGTCTATCTGTCTGTCTGTCTTTAAACATTCGTCAAGATAAATTCTGTTCACTATTGTGATAACGTGCGTCCCGTTTTATCCACCTAGCCGAAGGCGTCAATTACAGTTTGCTACTACTTATGATAGGAATTAATCTGACGTTTTTGTGTATCCAGTTCTTGTGTATTCTGTTATATTATACATGTGCCGGGGAGGTATTAATAAAAGCAATGTTTTGCTTGTTTACCAAACCAGATTCACTGAGAATATAAATATGTTTAAACCATATGTTCAAAACTGAAATACAATATGAACATGCACACAATAGCAAAATTGAAAGGCACATCTTGCCAAACAAGGTTTTCAAGAGAATATACACATAAATGTGCACGTCTTGAGAAAGGTCAAAGTTCCTATTCCTATCTCAGTAAACAGGGTTGTTCAATCACACATATAAACACATCAATTTGGCATGACAAATAAGTTAATGCACAAAAGAGAATTTAACACCATTTCGACACCTTATAATACAATCAATTCGAGATTTCCTTAGAATGTACGATATTTGGCTGCGCGATAAGCGCAGTCAGTCTTTAAAAAAACCCCCTCACGAGCACCTGTACATCTCACACCTAGCCCAGGGTGATCAACGGATTGTATATATTTGGAAAGCAAAATACACTTGAAAGTCGTGGCTGTTTAACTCAATACACAAGACCAACGGATGGGACACAACGGCGCAAATTGTCGCAGGCGCTTTGCGGAAATTACGTAACTGAACGCGGAGATACACTAAACGTCATCGTTCCGCTCCGTGACCTCGTCTTTGCGAGCTACACTGTAATAATCAACTGAGGTGAAACTCAGAATGATGAAATTGGAAATGAGGAAGAAACCAGCTAAATCAACATGTGGATGACAACACAATAGCGAAAATCGCTCATGAATTCGTATGACAATGCAATATCTGTTGAGACCATGATAATTTGAACAACAGAGAAAGTTATATGGATATACAACTTCTTTATTATAATGTAAGCGGCGTTTCGGCGGTGTACCCCAACAGGCAGCAGGGGTTACCTGGGATAAGAGGACACACATGAATGAGTGTGCAGGGCAGGTTGTTCCGTGTGTAATATGGTCCAGGGTATTTTGGCTGCCCATAAAATTGACGCTGTGACTTCATTCATTCATTTATTTCAATATACATATCATCATCATCATCATCAATCTCATCAACAGTATTATGAAATACAACCATTAGGCAATATTAGCACTACCATCATGATACAAACATACATTATTACAAAATATCACATTATACACACTATCACAAGCATACATCATTATTCATAGTCCCACAAGGTGAGACACACCGTAAGCAAGTGGAGTCTCGACACCATCTTGCAGCAGTCTATCCTAGCCGTTCTTCAAGCTGGCGATATTTGTTTTTCTTAGGTTTCACACAACCACCACCCTGGAACTGCATCAACGTTATTTCTGTGAAGTTCCTTATCAGATTGATATGTCAACGAGATAAGTGATGTGTTCAGTTTAAACATAACACCAATCATTAATTTAATCACTCACTCGTGTTAGTGTCAGTTCAGGTGAACTCTGTTCACGAGCTCAGCGCAGTGGTAAGGTGAACCGTAATCCCATAAACCCAGTGAGGCATGAAGTCCCACATAGCCTAATGAACGGTACCTACCTAATTGAATAATTTTAGGCCTCGTGGGACGACACTAAAAAGTGTATCACCTGTTGTTTCAAGAGATTAGCATGGTTCAGTGACTTGAAACCTTTGAAAAATATCTGCTGGCAAACTGGGGACACCCCGTTTCGGCGTAGCTGCTAAAACCGTTATCAAGCAAGTGATGTCTACTGGGTAGACCCGTAAGTTAGACCAGAGACCATATAATAGATCTATTATATGGTCTCTGGTTAGACCTGCTGGGTCGAGGTAAAATCCTTGGATGTTTGATGTTGTGATGACGGTGTTGTTTTAAGGGAATAGGACACTAGCTTTCTACCAAATGTAAAATGTGTGTTAAATCAGCTCACCCAGGAAACGAAATAAGACACGTGTACCAGAATGTGAGTGAATTTGTAAGTTATGGCAAATGCACAGTTAGACTCCAAAGTTTTCCCTACATTTCGTGGTGGAAGATACCTTTGTGTAAATGGTTATATGTTCATAGTGAAAAGAGGAAAAGGGAAGAATGGATCTCGTGCAAATGCATGCAGAAAGACTGCATACGGATCAACACTCTCAACTGTCTTAACGACATAGTTTCTAAAATGCCAAGAGACCACAACCACGGACCTGTACATAACGAAGTCAAGGTAAATCTTTTCGACTGTAGCAAAATATTGACAATTTTTAAAAAGGTAAAAGCAAACTCAATCTTGAATATATTGTGTATTCCTCATTGCCTAATGTAAAGACTACATATAAATACTATGGATATTTTAATGTATAGTTTAAACATGTTTTCTTCAAGTAATCATGACGGGATTGGCAAACAAACATAAACATGCATGTCAAAGCCGCTCCAGAACAATAATACAATTACATAGATAGTGATGTACACTGTGTGCAAAACATAATCAGTTAGACGTCCGATCAGTTAGACGTCCCAGACACGTCAAATCAACAAAAGTTATGGTTGGTTGCACTCAGGTACACTGCACTGTTAACTTTATTGGGTAATGGATTGATCCAAAGTTATGTGCTTAAGAATATATTAAGCGATCTAATTAATAGGGCTGTAATGATGCATCAAACTATCGATGAATTGCAATTATTCCGAAAGCAATTAATCGATGGTAGAAATGAAAAACTATCGATGCATCGATAGTATGTGTGACTATCGATAGTTAAGTGATGGTTATTTATTCTTATTAAATATATGTGTTGTTTTTATTTTTTAATTGTTTAGGTGCAAACTTGCAGCTTCATTTAGTTTATGTTTTAACTGTTTACTCGATCTTGGTTTCAAGTTTCTTGTCAGTTATTCATAGGGGGAGCAGAGGAAGCCCAACAACCCGTCGTATCCACCTCTGTACCTCTGGGAGTAACTCAATTAGTTACATGGGAAATCTATAATCCTGTTTTGATCAAAGTGAACATTATGAACACAAACTGTGAGAAGCCGAAGTCAATAAACATTAGTATTTTGATCAAAGTATTTCTGCACAAAAAGTAACAAACTCATAATTAGTGTTAAAATATACCACTAACCACTAATATGAAAACATCTCGTTAGTCTATGGGATAAGTCTATTACGTCAGTGGGTAAAACTAGGTTTGTAATCACAGTCACGCCTGATTGATCCAAAGTTGTCTGATAATTAGCGTGTCTGACAAATGGGATGTCTAACTTATGAGAGCAAAAGCATACATGGAATTGGAGACCCCTTCTTCATCTCGGTTAAATGTGTGTTTAGCATTAATAAATCCTAAATAAAAAAACCCAACTTGCTTATATATACAGGATGTACAGGAGGACTGCAGCTGTCACAATGGATTGACATGAGAGTGACGATGAGAGCTATCGGGATAGGTTTGTATGGTGAGGTACAATATCTTCTGATAAGTTTTCATTACTATCAATGCATCCCACTAATATATGATAACATTCATGATAACAGCACTCCATGTCCAGCTCGTTAAACAACATAATAAAAATACAATTATTATAATAAACTCACTCCCTAAAACCTCTGGCGAAGAATAGCCGTGACGGGCAGATGGGAATTACAAAGTAATTGATCACAAAATATTAAAACGAAACGTGCGAAACTGGGTAGGTACACCTCGCAAGTGTGGGGTTGCCCACGATAGAATTTAGTCAACAATGAATACTATGACGACATACCGAATGTCACGTTGAATAAAAACACAGTTTTGATGCTTTTTTTTTCCTTTGTGAGGAGGTTTGACAAGGCCTTTAGCTCCTGAGTGGTGACGTGTGACGTCCGAGGCAGGAAGTGACAGTGTATTGACTTCTTTCCTTAATTACCCAGTTGGGGCTCCTAATTGACCTTTATTTGTTCTGAAGCAGCGTGGACTATTTATTTTATTTGGAAGTGGTTATTGGCAAATGTCAATAGGATTGACAAGACATATTTCAATACAGTTAAAGCTCTCACAATACTGTTTATGTTACAAGAATTACAAATTAACAGTAATATTTCATATTCAACAATTTCTTAATTTTGACTGTTCCGACGTGTATGTTTTGATAATATATGTTCGTGCACGCATACCATTGACGAGCCACATTTCCATTTGCACTGAGTTATTTCGCATGTTGTACGTTAACAAATTAATAAATAAGATACTGTACTGGGTCTTATCTTGCCGTGATTTCTGAATCAATGTATCATTGAAGCAGTATGTCAGATACAGTTTCCAACACAAGGTAGTACCTTTGCCTATACAATATCACGTCATACTGTAGTTAGATAACTTGTTCCATGGCATTACTTCTAATGTTTTAAGTGCCTAGTGACTACATATGATGATGATTATGAGTTTAACGTCGGCTTCTGGCTGTAGCCAATAACACCGACAGGGTAGGTGGGAGCTAAAGTAATAATTAATATGTTCATAATAAGGGATAAACCACCATACCCCATAAATGTAAATGATGGGGTGTTAACCTAAGTGAATTTTGAATGAAAACGGCTACAAACATGATAATAAATAAAAAGCCGTGATTAGGAAGGGAAAATAAAAAATAATGTAGTTTGATGTAATTAGATGAGAAGAGATGGGAAGCCTTGACCGTGGAGTTTGTTATGGTTGGTGCTGAGAGGCGGCGGGAGTCGGTGGTGGCTGGAGGCGCGCGGACCTCGGAGGAGACAGTAGTTGTTGGGAGGTAGAGTTGGTGTGAAATAATGAAGGAAAAGAGAGGCGCGCGGACCTCTGAGAAGACAGGTGGTTAGAGAGAGAGGTGAAGTTATAGATGGCTTGATAGTGAGCAGAAAGTGGATCGAGATTGGTAGGTTGAGAGGTGGGCGCGGACGTCGGAGAGGACAGTCACGCACATATGGTGAATTTGGAGTGACTACATACCTATCCGTGAAACAATGAAGTAATGAAACAATAGGCGAGAGCTTTCAATACAACTGATAGCTCATGACAGGTAATAAATGACAGATGGTTGGATTGGGATGTGCTGATAGTTATAGCCTGGGAAAGCCACTTTTAAGAAAACAAGAGTTGAAAATGGTTTGGCTCAACCGGCAATGGGTATGATTGAGTGATCGTGTGAATGTGGGTTTCCCGGCAATGCGCTATTAGCTAATCCATGTTACCGTAAATAATGCAGATTTTTAAATATCGCTCTAAATAAGCCGATTTAAGTCAACATGAATTGAAATTTGTGTCATGATGTTTATAAACATACGCTCATTCATTTACAACCTTCAAAACATGGAAAAACATGTATTTTGAGTAAAAGGATATATTCTCGCCCATGGGCCAAAATGTTTTTCGCCCATGGGCGAGATTTGTTAATATCGCTCTAAGTTAGTCGAATTAAGTCAAAATGAGTTGAAATTTGTTTCATGATACCCATAAGTATACACGCATTCATTTACAAAATCCAAAACATGGGAAAACATGTATTTTGAGTAAAAGTCAATATTCTCGCCCATGGGCCAACATATCTTTTGCCCATGGGCGAGATTTCTAAATATTGTTCTAAGTTAGTCGAATTAAGTCAAAATGAGTTGAAATTTGTGACATGATGCTTATAAACATACACTCATTCATTTACAACATCCAAAACATGGAAAAACATGTATTTTGAGTAAAAGGAAATATTCTCGCCCATGGGCCAAAATGTTTTTCGCCCATGGGCGAGATTTTGTAATGTCGCCCCAAGTTAGTCGAATTAAGTCAAAATGAGTTGAAATTTGTGACATGATGCTTATAAACATACACTCATTCATTTACAACATCCAAAACATGGGAAAACATGTATTTTGAGTAAAAGTAAATATTCTCGCCCATGGGCCAACATATGTTTCGCCCATGGGCGAGATTTTTTAATATCGCTCTAAGTTAGTCGAATTAAGTCAAAATGAGTTGAAATTTGTTTCATGATACCCATAAGTATACACGCATTCATTTACAAAATCCAAAACATGGAAAAACATGTATTTTGAGTAAAAGTAAATATTCTCGCCCATGGGCCAACATATGTTTCGCCCATGGGCGAGATTTCTAAATATTGTTCTAAGTTAGTCGAATTAAGTCAAAAGGAGTTGAAATTTGTGACATGATGCTTATAAACATACACTCATTCATTTACAACATCAAAACATGGAAAAACATGTATTTTGAGTAAAAGGAAATATTCTCGCCCATGGGCCAAAATGTTTTCGCCCATGGGCGAGATTTTTAATATCGCCCCAAGTTAGTCGAATTAAGTCAAAATGAGTTGAAATTTGTGTCATGATGCTTATAAACATACACTCATTCATTTACAACATCCAAAACATGGGAAAACATGTATTTTGAGTAAAAGTAAATATTCTCGCCCATGGGCCAACATATGTTTCGCCCATGGGCGAGATTTGTTAATATCGCCCTAAGTTAGTCGAATTAAGTCAAAATGAGTTGAAATTTGTGACATGATGTTTATAAACATACACTCATTCATTTACAACATCCAAAACATGAATTTTGAGCGAAATTAAACATTCTCGCCCATGGGCCAACATATTTTTCGCCCATGGGCGAGATTTTTGTAATATCGTTCTAAGTTAGTCGATTTAAGTCAAAATGAGTTGAAATTTGTGACATGATGCTTATAAACATACACTCATTCATTTACAACATCAAAACATGGAAAAACATGTATTTTGAGTAAAAGTCAATATTCTTGCCCATGGGTCCAAACGTTTTCGCCATGGGCGAGAGATTTTTAATATCGCCCTAAGTTAGTCGAATTAAGTCAAAATGAGTTGAAATTTGTGTCATGATGCTTATAAACATACACTCATTCATTTACAACATCAAAACATGGGGAAAACATGTATTTTGAGTAAAAGTAAATATTCTCGCCCATGGGCCAACATATGTTTCGCCCATGGGCGAGATTTGTTAATATCGCTCTAAGTTAGTCGAATTAAGTGAAAATGAGTTGAAATTTGTGTCATGATGCTTATAAACATACACTCATTCATTTACAACCTCCAAAACATGAATTCTGATCGAAATTAAACATTCTCGCCCATGGGCCAACATATTTTTCGCCCATGGGCGAGATTTTTTAATATCGCTCTAATTTAATCGATTTAAGTCAATATGAGTTGAAATTTGTGACATGATGCTTATAAACATACACTCATTCATTTACAACCTCCAAAACATGAATTCTGATCGAAATTAAACATTCTCGCCCATGGGCCGGCCCATGGGCCACTGTTCCGCCATGGGCAGGCCCATGGGCGAGCGAGTTTAAATTTAAAGTTTTCGAAATTTTTTTTTTCATTTTTTCATCCTTGGCATATGTTCATAACAACTGCATGTTTAATTTGGTCAAATCCCTTGTCAGAAAGTGCCCACAGTGCGGAGAGTTTCTGGACTTTTGTGAGTCCAGAATTAAATTGTGACGTGTTAGTTTTTTTTACCTATCATTAATCTGTCATTTGAACACCTAACTTTAGTAAGGGCTATTCTGACCTGAGATGTATGTAATGTGACCTGCTCGTAATTAATGCGATGAGATACTCTTAGCTATGTTTGACTTTGGTTCTAAAGTTTGTAAAGTATAACAGCACACTTTGTCAAGTATGATACATACATTCTACAACGAACATGCTTCCAGCATCAATGTTGCGAGGCGAGAATAATAATATATATGATTTTGTTGTTCCAACATCGTCACATATGACGGGCATTTAAGTCATGACGCACATGAAGTATTATGACGTCACATTGCTCAGTGTGACGCAAAGGACATGACGCCATACAGTCGAATTTCAAGTTAACTGTTCTACCCAAAAATTGAAACACTTTCCCTTTTCTTATTTCTACCTTGTTTTCCATACAAAGCAAATAACACATCCATTGAATATTGTATTAACCGCAACTTTGTATTTTGTAATCATCATTTGTACAAATAATGTCCTGAGTGATATTTATGTTCTTACATGAATACATCCTACGTAGTCAATTCTTGTTAATCGTGTCAGTGCTTTTCAACGAGATAGCGGTTTAGTATAGTCAGAAGGTATTATTGTAGACACCTACAGGTCAATTCCAAATTTGGCACATCGGTGACAAAAGTTCCCTCTGTAACACATATTCAAGTGAACAAGTGGCCTGCATTTGTTAAATATTATCAAATCTAACCGTATTTGAACCCCAGTGGACACCGTACCAGCGATATGACGTAGTCACATTACGTCAGTTAATTTTCGAGCTATGACCAGACAATCCAGTGATTGACATCATGACGATCCTTCTGTGCAAATGTTGGTTATGAACTAAGTCAACGTCCCTGACCACCAGATCCAGGTAGTTACTTCTTACGACAAGCATGGGTTGATGAAGAATTGTAAACAAATATATATTTGTTACAGTTCTCTAATGATAATTAACAGTTTTCTAAAGCTGTGCCTGTTTTAGTTACATGAAATGATATTGGTACACGTGCTGTATTAATCGAATATGTATTTGGAACTCAATGCAAACATTATGTCTTCACGAAACCAACATGTTTAGCACATTAATACTTGTTCTTCATAATACGGAGTGAATCGTATGTGAAAAAGCGTCTGTCAATAGTGACGAAAATACATGATATAATCGATACAACACAAGCGCTTTCAGTTGCATATCTTATTGATCAATTTGAATTCCAGGCAACACCATAGTGCGTTGCCATAACATATACACAACATCTCCAAACAACAAGAGCATGCTCCTGTCATCTGACATCCTGCAGTAACACCACTGTAGGCAACCAGACTCGACACGATAGACAGACAGAGACACCGTGGGAAAAGTAATTGCGTAAGTGTTGATAATGCCATCATTACAATTATGATTTCGTGACATTAAATCTCCTTTAATATGTTGCACTTATGAAATTGTTTCATGGTTCTTTTGGTTGAAATAGGTACCATCCATTCTAAATATTTCTGGCGTTGTGATCCTTCGGTAGAATACAACAACCAAGTATAATCTTGATATGAATCTAACATACTAACAACAGAACGTGTTTGTTTAGCCTGAAGATAGCGTGTAGCCCCAGCGTCTCCTCTCGTGTATCCGCACTACATCCTTGTGTAACCCCTGTGTATCGTCCCTTTTATTCTACACTACATATATGTATAGCCCCTGTGTATCGTCTCTTATATCCTACATTGCATCTGTGTGAAGCCGAAGTGTCTCGTCCCTTTTATCCTACACTACATATATGTATAGCCCCTGTGTCTCGTCCCTTTTATCCTACACTACATCCATGTTTAGCCCCTGTATCTCGTCCCTTTTATCCTACACAACATCCATGCACAGCCCCTAAGTCTCGTCCCTTTTACAATACACTACATCCATGTATAGCCCCGGTGTATCGTGTCTTATATCATACACTGCATCCATGTATAGCCCCTGTGTATCGTCTCTTAAATCCTACACTGCATCCATGTATAGCCCCTGTGTATCGTCCCGTTTATCCTACACTACATCCACGTATAGCCCCTGTGTATCGTCCCGTTTATCCTACACTACATCTACGTCTAGTCCCAGTGTCTCGTCCCTTTTTTATCCTACACTACATCCATGTATAGCCCCTTTGTCTCGTGCCTTTTACACAACAGTTCATCCTTGTATAGCCCCTGTGTATCGTCTCTTTTATCCTACGTTACATCTATGCGAAGCCCCAGTGTCTCGTCTCGTATATTCTATGCTACATCTATGCGTAGCCCCAGTGTCTCGTCTTGTATATCCTACGCTACATCTATGTGTAGCTCCAGTTCTCGCCTCGTATATCCTATGCTACATCTACTCTAAACGCCAAAAGAAACGTTACCCTCCTTTCTTAATGACGGAGGTACCTATCTACAGCTAACGTTTCTTGGTCTGTCTACGGTGACCCCAGTATGTCTGAAGCCCTGAATAAGTCTTATAACCGTATAACGGTGGCATACGAGGGCGTTGGCAACATTGTATGTCGATCCCATCTGCACCATCCCAATGGTTCATTCTCTCTCTTCAGCTGGTAATCTCGTACGTATGTATCATATCATGCATTCTAGCCTCTCTTTATACCCTATAGAATCCTTCTACATGTGAAATGGATGCAAATACTGCTTCAATATTGCTCCGTATTGGGGATTTATATTACTATGTGTAAACAAAAAATGGACAAGTGTAACTTTGCAAGCAAAAATGTTAACAAAGATAATTTGAGATGTTCCTAAACATTTTGTCAAAATATCAAAGATACGTTTTACTTGTTTTCACTAATGCAAATCAGCAGAAAACGTTTTAAAAGACTGAAAACATAGGAGTGATTATTTACAATTTTACACACTCTACAACAGCTGTTTCTTGTTTTAATAGTTGGAAAAAGATGACTATAATGTTTCATCTTTGTCTCAAAGCAGAATTTTAATTCAACCTTTGTTTTGGACATCTAAATCACTGTTATTGGTTTATTTCGGCATGGACGAAAATAGGACAATTTATCTCTTCTGAAAAAGATTCATTTCACTTAAATATGAATGCATTTGAGAATGTTTCTTCATGATTTACATAAAGCTATGTTGTTAAGCTTTCTTCTCAACTAATACCTTCTAAAATATCTTTGATAGTTTTGAAGTAATTCATAAAGGTAGGAGGATAACGTTTCTTTAGGCGCTTAGTGCATATGTGGCCGAAGTGTCTCGTCTCGTATATCCTACGTACATCCATGTATAGCCCCTGTACCTCGTCCATTTTATCCTACACTACATCCATGTATAGCCCCTGTGTATCGTCACTTTTATCCTACACTACATCGATGTATAGCCCTGTGGATCGTCTCTTAAATCCTACACTACACCCATGTATAGCCCCTGTGTCTCGTCTCGCATATCCTACATTATATACATGTATAATCCCTGTGTCTCGTCCATTTTTTCCTACATTACATCTATGTATATCCCTGTGTATCGTTCCTTTCATCCAACACTACATCCATGTATAGCACCTGTGTGTCGTCCCTTTTATCAGACATTATATTCATGTATAGCCCCTGTGTCTCGGCCCTTTTGCACTAAACTGCATCAATGTATAGCCCATGTGTCTCGGCCCTTTTACACTAAACTACATCCATGTATAGCCCATGTGTATCGTCCCTTTTAAACTAAACTACATCCACGTATAGCACCTGTGTGTCGTCCCTTTTATCCGACATTATATTCATGTATAGCCCCTGTGCCTCGGCCCCTCACACTAAACTACATCCATGTGTAGCCCCTGTGTCTCGTCCCTTTTATCCTACACTACATTTATGTATAGCCCCTGTGTCTCGGCCCTTTTATCCTACACTACATCCATGTATAGCCCCTGTCTCTCGTCCATTTTATCCTCCGATACATCAATGTATATAGCCCCTGTGTATCGTCCCTTTTATCCTACACTACATCCTTGTATAGCCCCTATCTATCGTTCCTGTACTCTTACACAACATCCATGGATAGCCCCTGTGTCTCGTCCCTTTTATCCAAAACTACATCCATGTCTAGCCCCTGTGTCTCGTCCCTGTTATCCTACACTACATCCATGTATAGCCCTTTTTTGTATCGTCTCGTATATCCTACACTACATCCATGTATAGCACCTGTGTCTCGTCCCTTTTATCCTACAATACATCCATGTATAGCCCCTGTGTATCGTCTCGTATATCCTACACTGCATCCATGTATAGCCCTGTGTATCGTCTCGTACATCCTACACGGCATCCGTGTATAGCCCTTGTGTATCTTCTCGTATATCTTACACTACATCTATGTCTCGTCTCGTATATCCTACACAACATCCATGTATACTCCTGTTCATCATCCCTTTTGTCCTACATTACATCCATGTATAGCCCCTGTGTCTCGTCCCTTTTATCCTGCACTACATCCATGTATAGCCACTGTGTATCGTTCATTTTATCCTACACCACATTCATGAATAGCCCCTTTGTCTCGTCCCTTTGATAATAGACTGTATCCATGTATAATCCCTGTGTCTCGTCCCTTTTTTCCTACATCTATGTATAACCCGGTTCCATCGTTCCTTGTATAGCCCCTATCTTAAATCCTACACTACATCCATGCATAGCCCCCTGTCTTAAATCCTACACTACATCCATGTATAGCCTCCTGTGTATATACTCGTTTAGTATATCTCCTACACTACATCCACATGCATAGCCACTGTTGTTGTCGTGTAGCATACACCATCATCATGCATGGTCTCCCTATGTCCTACACCACATCCTGTACATCCATGTATATCGTCCCCCCTGTGTCTCCCCAGTGGCTCCTTTTATCCACACTACATCCATGTATAGCCTCCTGTGTGTCTACATCCATTTATCCTACACATATCCATGTATAGCACCTGTGTCCATGTATATAGACCTCCTCTTATTCTCTCCTACATTGCATCCATGTATAGCCCTCTGGATCGTCTTCAGCCATCCCACACGACATCCGTGTATAGCCCCTGTGTATCGTATATCTCTACACTACATCCATAGCCCCTGTGTATGGTCTCCTATATCCTACACTACATCCATGTATAGCCCATATGTCTCGTCTCAGCATCATGTACACTGCATCCATGTGTCCAGTATCGTGTCTTACATCATACACTACATCCATGTATAGCCAATGTCCATTATATCTTACACTACATCCATGTATACTCCACCTGTGTATGGTCCTTATATCATCTTATCCTAGTATGTACCATGGTCTTCTTATTCATACACTACATCCATGTATAGTCCATGTGTATGGCTATGTCCATACACTAAATCCACCATACACAACATCAATGTATAGCCCATGTGTATCATTTCTACATCTACATAGCATCCTGTGTGTATGGCATCTACCATACTCTTCCATCCCCAGTACAGTATCCACTACATCCATGTATAGCACCTGTGTCTCTGTTCCATATTCTACACTATATCCATGTATAGCTCCCCTGTGTAATGTCTCTTTCATCATACATTCCATCCATATAGCCCCTGTGTATCGTCTCTCACTACATCCACCTTATATATCCCCTGTTATAGTCTCTTATATCACACACATCGTATCATGAGTATATCTCTTATCCATATCCACATGTATTCCATGTGTCTCGTCTCGTATATCCATACAATCCATCCATGTATATTATATGTCTCTGTCTCTTATATCATACACTTCATCCATGTATTCCTTCCATGTGTATCGTGTCTTCATCATACACTTCATATGTATAGCCCATGTGTATGGTCCATTATATCTTACACTACATCCATATATCTTTCTGTGTATGGTCTCTTATATCGTACACTCATCCATGCATAGCCATGTGTATGTCTCTGACTCATACACTGCTATATCAATATAGTCCATGTATGGTCTCTTATATCATACACCATATCCATGTATATTCCCATAAAATCGTTTCTTACATACACTACATCCATGTATTTGCCCATGTGTATCATTTCTTACATCACCATACACTACATCCATGTATATCCATTGTGTATATGTAGTCTTACATCATGGCCTCTACATCCATGTATAGCCTCTAGTAACAGTCCTTATATCATACACTACATCCACGTATAGCCCCTGTGTATAGTCTCTCATATCCTACACTACATCCACGTACAGTCCAAATGTATGGTCTATTTCATCATACACTACATCCATGTATAGCCCAAGTGTATGGTCTCATATATCTCACACTACATCCACGTATAGCCCATGTTTATAGTCTCTTATATCCTACACTATATCCTTCGTATAGGCATCCTACATCGCTCCTTCCATGTATGGTCTATTCTCCTCTACATCAAGGCCAACATCACATCCATGTATAGCCCAAGTGTAGTCTCTTTTCCATCCATGTAAGCTCTGTCCAGTCTCTATTCCCCACTTCATCTGTATATCCTCTTAGTCTCTTATATCATACACTACATCCAATGTATAGCCCCCTCTGTATAGTCTCTTATGTCAAACACTACATCCATGTATCTCCCTGTGGTTCTTATATGTAAAATAACCATATAGTCTACTGTCTTACATCATACACCATCACCTAGCAGCATTTGCTCTGGTCTCTATATCGCACACTACATCCATGTGTAGCCTCCATGTGTATCGTCTCTTACATCATACACTACATCCATGTATAGCCCCCATGTATGGTCTCTCTTATATCATACACCACATCCACGTATATAACCCCTGTGTATGGTCTCCCACTTCTATATCCAGGTATAGCCCATCTTGTGTTGGTCTCTTATATCATACACTACATCCACGTATAGGTCTATGTTCATCATACACTACATCCATGTATAGTCCATGGGTGGTCTATTTATATCTTACAACTACATCCATGTATAGCCCAAGTGTATGGTCTCTTTATATCCTCACACATCAAATCCACATATAGCCCATGCCTATAGCCCATCCATCCAATGTTGTGCCCATTATATCATACACCTCATCCATGTAAAGCCCTGTGTATGGTTCTCTATATCTCTCACACTACATTCACGTATAGCCCTTGGTCTCTCTTATATCATACACTACATCCATGTATAGCCCATGTGTATTGTCTCTATATCACACACACTACATCCATGTATAGCCTATGTGTATCGTCTCTACATCCATACATCCACGTACAGCCCCATGTATAGTGTCGTCTGTCCATGTGTGTGTATCGCTCTCAAGTATCATACACTACATCCATGTGTGTGCCCCATGTGAATGGTCTCTCTATTATGTACATAATCTCACATCCACGTATAGCCCCTCTGTGTGTATAGGTCTCTTATATCATACACCATCCACGTATAGCCCCTGTGTATAGTCTCTTATGTCCCACACTACATCCATGTATGTTGCCCCTGTGTATGGTCTATGTCATCATACACTTCATCCATGTATAGCCCATGTGTATGGTCTCTTATATCGTCCATGTGTCCATGTGTGGTCAGTCCTCATACACCATGTCCTTGTGTGTGTCTCTATATATCCACTACATTCACATCCTTGTATGGTCTAGATCATCCATGTGTATGGTCTCTCATATCACTTCCATCCATGTATGTCCATGTTACATCCTTCCTGTATGGTCTCTTGTATCTACACTACATCCATGGTTAGCCCTGTGTATGTCTGTCTCTAGTGTGTACGGTCTCATATATCATCCTAACAAAGCCCCTGTGTATGGTCTCCGTGTGTCCATCACGTATAGCCCCTTTTGTCTCTCTTTATCATCCACCACATCCATGCATATGTGTTTGTGTCGTCATCCATGTATGTCCATTGTATGTAACCTAATGCACGTGTCATCATACACTCATCCATGTATAGCCCAAAATGTGGATGGTCTCTTACATCATACACTACATCCGTATGTTCCCCCTGTGTGTATAGCTCCACGTATAGCCTCCCCTGTCTACATTACACTACATCCAATGTGTGTATGGTCTCATCATTCATCCATAGTGTATGTCATACCACACTCATCTCCAGCCCTGTGTATGGTCTCTCATATCCTAGGCAACATGCTCGTATATCCATGAGTATCTTAGTCTCCGTCCATATTCCATGTTTGTCGTCTTTATCTTATACACTACATCCATGTATAGCCCTGTGTATCCTCTCACACCTGTTCACTACATAGCAGTGTATCCATATCTACACTCATCCATGCTCCTCTTGTGTATGGTTCTCTTCTCTCATACAGTCACGTATCCATTACATGTTACCTTTTCTGTCATACACTACATGTATGTCTCTGTATATCATCTTACTACACTAATGTATCCTCTGTGTATGGTCTTTATATCATACACAGTTTATCCAATGCATGCCTTGTGTGGTATGGTCTCTGTCTGGTGTGTCCATGGTAGCTCCTGTGGTATGGTCTCTCCATGTCCAGCCACTACATCCACGTGCACAAAACCCCTGTGTGCATGGTCTTTATATCATACACTACATCCATGCATATACCCCATGTGTGGTGGTCTTTTATAACCCACACCAGATCCTGTGTGTATGGTTCTTATGATCATACACTCACATCCACGTATATAGCCTCCAAGTGTATGGTCTATTACATCATACACCACATCCATGTATGTAGCCCCCAGTGTATATGGTCTCTGTGTGTGCTCTCTTGCTAATCTCCGCACGGTCCTTACATCACACACTCAACATGCCCCATGTATTCTCTTCATATCCTACACTAAGCATCCATGTATAGCCCATGTGTTTGGTGCCATCCAAGTATTATGGTCTGGTTCCCCATAACACCACGTCCATGTATTACCCATGTGTATCGTCTCATACATCATACACTACATCCATGTATAGCCTAAGCTTCTGCCTATATCATACACCACATCCATGTATAGCCCATGTGTATGGTCTCTGTATATCATACTCCACATCCATGTATAGCCCTGTGTATCGGGTCTCTTATATCATACTCCTACATCCACGTGCATAGCCCCTGTGTGTATCTCTTATATTCCACTCTACATCCACGTATGGCCCCTGTGTATAGTCTATTTCATCATATCTCACATCCATGCTATAGCCCCTGTGTATGCTTTATCTCATACACCATATCCATGTATGGTCTCTTCTGTGTGGTAGCGGTCTCCATATCATCCTCACTACATCCACCTATAGCCCCTGTGTTCTATCGTATATTCTCTTCCATGTGGTCTCTATACCTTCTCACTACATGGACTCCATGTCTCTAGGTCCATACTACACAACATCAGGTATAGCCTTCTGTGTATCGCTCCTCACATCATACACATCCATGTATAGCCCCATGCATGTATAGCCCCTGCATCCATGTATAGCCCCTGGGTGTATGGTCTTATTTCATACACTACATCCATGTAAGCCCCTGTGTATCGTCTCTTACATCATTCACTACATCCATGTATAGCCCCTTTGTATCCTCTCTTACTTCATACACTACATCCATGTATAGCCCATGTGTATGGTCTATTATATCATACACTTCCTTCATGTTAACCCCTGTGTATGGTCTCTTATATCCTACTCTACATCTACGTATAACCCCTGTGTATGGTCTTTTATATCATACACTACATCCACGTATAGCCCCTGTGTATGGTCTCTTATATCCCCTGTGTATGGTGGTCTTTTATATCATATACTACATCCATGTATAGCCGCTGTGTATGGTCTTTTATATCATACACTACATCCATGTATAGCCCCTGTGTATGGTCTTTTATATCATAAACTACATCCACGTATAGCCCCTGTGTATGGTCTCTTATATCATACGGTACATCCATGTATAGCCCATGTGTATGGTCTCTTATATCATACACTACATCCATGAATAGCCCCTGTTTTTGGTCTCTTATATCGCACACTTCATCCACGTATGACCCCTGTGTATAGTCTCTTATATCATACACTATATCCATGTATAGCCCAAATGTATGGTCTCTTACATCATACGCTACATCCATGTACTATATATGTGTATCGTCTCTTACATCATACACTACATCCATGTATAGCCCATGTGTTTGGTCTCTTATATCACACACCACATCCATGTATAACCCATGTGTATCGTCTCTTACATCATACACTACATCCATGTATAGCCCATGTGTATCGTCTCTTACATCATACACTACATCAATGTATAACCCCTGTGTATGGTCTTTTATATCATACACTACATCCACGTATAGCCCATGTGTATGGTCTTTTATATCCTACACTACATCCACGTATAGCCCCTGTGTATAGTCTCTTATGTCATACACTACATCCATGTATAGCGCCTGTGTGTTGTCTCTTATATCCTACACTACATCCACGTCTAGCCCCTGTGTATGGTCTTTAATATCATATACTACATCCATGTATAGCCCCTGTGTATGGTCTCTTATATCTTACACTATATCCACGTATAGCCCCTGTGTATAGTCTCTTATATCTTACACTACATCCATGTATAGCCCCTGTGTATACTCTATTATATCATACACTACATCCATGTATAGCCCATGTGTATACTCTGTTAGATCATACACTACATCCATGTATAGCCCCTGTGTATACTCTGTGATATCATACACTACATCCATGTATAGCCCCAGTGTATACTCTGTTATATCATACACTACATCCTTGTATAGGCCCTGTTTATACTCTGTTATATCATACACTACATCCATGTATAGCCCCTGTGTAAACTCTGTTATATCATACACTACATCCATGTATAGCCCCAGTGTATACTCTGTTATATCATACACTACATCCATGTATAGCCCCTGTGTATACTGTTATATCATACACTACATCCATGTATAGGCCCTTTTTATACTCTGTTATATCATACACTAAATCCATGTATAGCCCCTGTGTATACTCTGTTATATCACATACTACATCCACGTATAGCCCCTGTGTATACTCTGTTATATCACACACTACATCCATGTATAGGCCCTTTTTATACTCTGTTATATCATACACTAAATCCATGAATAGCCCCTGTGTATACTCTGTTATATCACATACTACATCCACGTATAGCCCCTGTGTATACTCTGTTATATCACACACTACATCTTTATGGAGCCCTTTGGACTGGTCTATGTTAAGCTAGAATAAAAAATACCCAGTCCCTGACGTATTGTATGTCCTCTTTATTTTATATAAGTCTAGCAGGCATCAGGTCTTGCATTGCATGCAGTGATACGAAACATTTTGGTTGACGTGGTCGTTTCATAGCTACTCCCATTATTGTTAGTTCTACTCAAGTCATATGTGACAATACACAATATTTTATATGTCATGGCGTAAATGTGTCGGCATACACATATCCTCGCATGTATTGAAAGTTTCAGGCAACACATCTTTCGGTAAAGAAATATATTCTGTATTGGAGGGGTGTTTTATGTTGCTGGAGTCATTTGAATTTTTTCAACCACACAGAGTATAGTCTTGCCCTGACTGAGTGCAGTCCAAATGGTCCCTGAGGAAAGCGCCATACATTTCTAATATCACTGGTATATGTTTGTCTTTTTCCTCCTGTATTATGGCAATATCTTTGAAACTAAATAATATGTCTGTCGTCGTCTTGTCATAAAAAAAACAAGTAAGATGGCTGACTGGGCAATGTGTTCACTCAAAACAACAACTCACTCAAAGCTACCTCTTCACCAATACCCAGACTCTTACAACAACTCCTTGAACTCTAATAAATCCTCCCACCGCCACGGCAAACAACCAACTAAAGTCCTCTTTTTCATATCACCACTAAGACCCAACAAAAACAACTCCACACCATACTTACATAAACCTCTTAAATAACTCCAGTCCCTACACTCCAAAAGTCACCCATAAAACACTAACCGAGTGGAACATTTACCTCCCTTCAATACACCACAAGAAGCACACCAAAACGGGGATAAACATGTGGAAAGCTACAACACAACCTTAAGAATCCAGGAAAACCTCATCCCAGAAAAGTATTCCCATGACACACAAAACGCCACACCACAACAATCACAACCAAACTCCACGCCCATTCAGGCAGCCGCCACTAAATGACATAAGCACAAACCCCTACTACAAACACTGGGGCATTTCTTTTTCCCAACCACGAGTTCACCTACTTAACGCACAGATATCTACAAACATACTTCACCTTATACCAGTATAAACTGTAGCACAACAACGAAAACGAATCGTGGTTTTACAGCAACGGTCTTTAATTTCTACTACTCCGCTAACAATGATCAGAAAAAGGCGTGGCAGAGACCGTCAGAGAGACAGGGGCTGAGTTCAGACGTTGACCAGGTTTGGCCGGAGCTAATCTCAGGGTGTTGGTCTTCCACGAGTTAAGCTGTTGGTCTTCTGGGTCTGGTTCCTGCTGGACTGCTCGGCTGGTCTGGTTCTGGTCAGTGTTCAGCGCCCCTCTCTGTCTGTCTACTGATTTCATTGAAGACGCCGTTTATACAGTGATTTCTCAGCTAATTGGCTGAGTCTCTATCGCCAACTGGTGACCAGCGCCAAATCACAAACTGTCCAATTTGTCCACCTCGTGTTATTTAGGGGTCGAAACACAAAGCTGGTGTAATCAACCGACTGCACTGCCAGCCAGTAATGGTGTCATTATTGACCCTCACATCGTTAAGCCTGAACGTGGTGATGCTAAATAGCGTCACAGGCTGGGACACTGCCTATTGTGTTACAAAACACATTTCACAGGTAGACAAAAATCTAAAACTAGCTACTCTATCTTTACCAATCTTAATATATTTGGGATTACACTTTCTTATTAAAGTACAGATTCTAGTACTTTTGTTGGGTTGAGTCTCATCCGGGTTTCGAACCCGCATCCTCAGAGTCAGGCTGTTACGACGTAAATTGTAATAAAAACGCAAATTGTAATACTTGCAGCAAATTGTAATAAACTTGACGTAAATTGTAATAAAAACGTAAATTGTATTAACAATTGACGTAAATTGTAATACGCAAATTGTAATAAAAATTGACGTAAAATGTAATAAATGTTTACGTAAATTGTAATAACAGTTTTAATCACTCGTATATACGCGGGCGTTTGTTTTTCGTTGCATTTCATACATCAAATAAGCTTGTTAGGGCGATAACTCAAGAAAGAAATGATGGATTTTGTTCAAATTTGATACCAAGGTATATTGGCGAGATTCACCAACACAAGTGAAATGGAGTGGCCTTGAGATAATTTTCAAGGTCGAAGCAAAAATCTGAGGGTTTTGCCAATATAAAGATTGTTAGCGCGATAACCCAAGAAAGAATTGACAAATATTAGCTAAATGACAAAATGATATTCGTCCTGATATATAATCGATATAAACTGTCCTCTGTATCATGTCTTTTCGCAAACATCTTTTGAGGTTTTGATATGTATACATATAAAGTGGGGGTGGGGTAGGGGTGGGTTTCTAACGGGTATATCTAACAAAATTGCATGCATGAGTCGGAGAGGTGGGTGGGTGTTCTAACGGGTATAACTACGAGGGATGTTCAAATAGTAGTCAGCCTCACCTAGAATATGATACAAATGCAGCTGTTTTTATGTTTTATTTTTCTACATATTATCTGTCAGCCTCAAGCAAATTGGTTTTGCTATGTTGCAGCGTCACGTTCCCCATTTTGTGAGACTTTGTATCTTGGCTTGGTACTCCCCAAAAACGTAAAATCTGAAATAAAATGCATCACAAACTTCAGGAAACAAAATATGCTATGTTTGAGATTGGTAGAAGTCGGTTAGAATCAAACTTAGATATTAAACTGCACAAAAAGCGATTTCAAAACTACAATCGCTTGTTCAAATGACTCCCCATTCTGTTTACTAAAAGAACTCGAGAAAGAAATGATGGATTTTGTTTAAATTTGGTACCAAGGTTTATTGACTGGAGATTGGAGATTTACCGACACCACTTGAATTTAGTGACCTTGAGGTCATTTTAAAGGTCACAGCGAAGGTGTAACAGTTTTGCACATGCCAAGCTTGGTAGCTGCAAACTCAGGAAAGTATTAATAGATTTTGATCCTATTTTATATCAAGGTGTATTGGCGGGATTCCCCCAACACCAATTGATTGGGAAACTTGTGCTCATTTTAAGTTCACAGTGAAAAGTGTTTTGCACATGTCTAACTTTTTAGTGCGAAAATACAAGACAGAATTAATATGTTTTGCTTAAAGGTAGTAAGATGCGTTGGGAGTATGGTCTAACGCCAGTCGAATTCAGTGACCTTCGGATTATTTTCAAGGTCACAGCGAGTATTCTTGCGATATCTCCAAACCTAATGGATGGAATTTGTTCGCATTTTGTATCAAGGCATCAGATGACAGTTTCGGTAATGTTTACATAATTTTCAGGGTCAGACAGAGGATAATTGCGACATTCAGATATTGACATGTGGCGGGGGTAATAGCTTTGTTTGTGACAAACGCTTTGTCATTACTAATTTTCAAATTTTTGTTAGCATATGGTTTCTATAATTTCATGTTAATTCTACCAGCTGTGAAATTATTCGTGACACGTCTTAAAAAAGCCGGAGATTATTTGTGTATGTTTCGAAAATTAAAGTTAATTGTTTTTCATTATGGAGTTATTTTCGATGTTGACGCAAGGGCATATTTTACGAGCAATAGCTTTCAATAATTTAATGTTATTTCTATTACATTTTGAAGTTCTTCATAGCATATCCCAAAATAACAGGATATTGTTTGTTTACGCTTTGAAATGTACGTTTCTTCTTCTTCATTTTCGAATTATTTTCAATGTTGACGCAAGGATATATTTGAAGTCAATTTTATGTTTTGATCATATGTGATTTATTATGATTTATGTTTCGATCATACATTCATATATTGCGTTGTCATAGTTTAACCTGGTTCGTATTATTTTCTTCATCATATTACTACATATTATTGTTTTTTTTAATGAGAGGGAATTTTAAGTTACATTTGCTAAGGATATCATAGATCGCTGGCGCCTGGTTATTCCTTGCCACATAGCAGTCAATCTGTCTACTCATTTGTTGTTGTTGTATTTGATTGATGCTTTAAAATAAAATGTAGAAATGATACTGAATTGCATCATTTGCTTCAAGGAATCGATCAGATGTGCTCGTTATCAAAGTAAAGTCAAAACTTCTTTCTGTAAGCTATACAGTGGAAGTTGACACCTTAATTGTTATGGGTAGACCAAAGAAATCATTTATTTAGTTTCACCGCTCAAACTACAACAAAGAATTCAACGGGTGGCATTAACCTCAAAGAATGATAATAACAATGCTTATAGCATACGAGGGCAAACATATCGGGAATAATTTGTTTTCATGCGATATGCACCGGGTAAAATATCACTTTATCATGGTGACATGACATCATGAACAATGTTATGACGTCACGTTGCTTCTAAGAAGCCGCCTTCTAAATACAATGATGACGGGGAGCCTGCCTTTGTTGGGAAGTAGATTATCGCGTAATTTCCGCAATTAAAGACTTCGGTAATAAATAGAAAATTATATTCGTGACCATAATATGCTAGGTTAACGACCTAAATATCGGCATATCCCTTCTCTGGTTCCGAAAATACCAATATTTAGGCAGTTGTGTTGTAAACTGATATTTTTCTTCTATAAAGTCGGCTATATTCAAACCATGAGAAATGTCGTCAAATAATGTCTGATGACAGTTACCAACGTCTCAATGTGTTACAGTTACCAACGTCTGTGCTCTAAGAGAGACATCCTCGATAATCTCCAGGGTATACGTTACGATAACTCTCCACTATACCCAGGATGCATCCACGGCTTAGGGCGATGATTTTATTACTGTAAGAGACAGTTATCATGAACATAGAACCGTTCATAGAGAACCGTTCTCTGTCAAGCTTGTACAGGAGGTGGTGCGCGTGTAAACGTATGAAGTAATATCCGTTACATGTTCAACACGAATGGCGTTATGAATTAGCTTCACAATATCATCTGCGATTGAATATCTTCGATATTCACTGCGCGATCAAAGGTTACAAGAGTTTTTAAAACTCCCAGCGTTGTTGAGTGAGTGACTCAACATGGATTTATGCATAAACACCATACAGGGCATTGAATCTTGTTCCCAAAGGAAAGACCAGCACGAACAAACACAGGCGTTCACTACACGCTCTCGCTTTATGAGATATACGACGACAGATGGTTGTTGTCACAACATGTATTCAGTGAGTGTTCAATAGCAAAAAACAGTCAGTAGTTTACAAACTAAATTAAAACAGCAAGGTTTCTTTTTATCCACTATTATGTATCATTTAACATGTGTTAAGTTGTAGAAACGCTACACTTCAAAGAGTAAATAAGCACAAGAACTTCCATTTGTTTTCCGTTGTCAGATCACATAAAGCCAATGTCATCGCTGGGCGTGGGACGGGAAGTGACTGAAAAGCAAATCGGCTCGGAATACTTTCTGTGTTTCAAAGACAGCTATTTAACATTAATGGCAGGTGTAAATCACATAATGCCAATGTCATCGATGGGCGTGGGACGTGAAGTGACTGAAAAGCAAATCAGCTCGGAATAGAAGCTGTGTTTCAAAAACAGGTATTTAACATGAAAGACTAGTGTAAATTTTGAAGTAATGACTTTTTAATAACGATCGAAATAGGTTGACCAATATGGCTAATCTCTCCATATATACCTATAAGTATGAAGTCAAGTACATGTAAAGCCTTGCAAATGGTATTATTGATAAATATAACTTGACAAACGTTCAGCCATTATTTGGGCTGTGGGGTAGCCAAGTGGCTAAAGCGTTCGCTCATCACGCTGAAGACCCGGGTTCGATTCCTAACATGGTTACTATGTGTGAAGTCCATTTTAGGTGTCCCCCGCCGTGATATTGCTGGAATATTGCTCAAAGCGGGTAAAACTAAACTCACCCACTCACTTCATTATAACCGACACTGTCCATGCATTTCATGCAGCCCCGACTATTTTGCCGTCGCCCGTGTATGAACCATACAGAGACACATCCAAATTGCATGTTACAATAATGTCAGTAAAAGCTGATATCATCTAAATGCGTTTTCATGCAAGATTAAAGAGTTACAATGCCTTTAAGGAAATATGCAAATAAACGATAAAAAGGAATCTCGTAGCATGCTGTTACTGGGTGATGGTCATGGGTGACCAGCGGGGTCATGCATCCTCATTAAGATGGGGGACGGGCCGGCGAAAAAAAGGTGGCCAACAGCACTTCGATGAAGTGTGCGAGTCTACTAAACTCAAGGTGGTGATTAATCTGAGTCAAGACAAATGAATACTATTACAGTCATGAGATAACTTGTTTGAAATACCCATAATGCCCTTGCACGATCTCATGAACAGTTACTGTCGATAGTCATCATGACTCCATGCTTTACATATGTTAACATCAGTATAACTGTGCATAAAACTGTGTTGTTAACAGTAACATATTGCGCTTTTGCAGAGATTCACATGTGATGTAAATGAACAATTTATATGATTTAGATAAATATGATAATATGCGCTCATGAAGTTGTCAATGCCTCCCTTCACGTCTTCAGTCAGTGACACGCACCGCCAGATGTTAACGGTGAACGCGCTGCGAATGTTGTGAAGTACGTGCACGTGAGTGTGTGGGATGTACGAACAGTGTATCCGTGCTCTACATGCTATGTAACGGTTCTGTCTACTACAGACAGACAACACGTACTTATAATAGATCGTCCATACAAGTAAACTGTGAGCTTCCTCCGATGATAACGAGTCCCAGTGTACCAACTTGATTTTTATGCATACTATGATTTTGCTTGCTTGGTTCCTCATTTCATTAAAATGCACATACGAATGCACATTTGTTTGCATCTCTAACCAGGTGTAATCTTGAATACGAGTGGACGTTGCTTAGCATAGCATTGACTACATGCATAATACGTTGTGTAGTATATGTGCAACATATACAGTATTGCAGTATACATATTACAGTAAGGGCTGGACAGAAGGGCAATTATATCGGTCTGTGACTGTGATACAGACTGGGACAAGGTATGGAAAACCAACAATTTGGACAACAGACCATTGTTTGGGTCTTTTAATTGTAAATATGATTCAAATAGCTTAACCTAGATTTCGATATCCTGCGAATGCACATTTGGTTGAAACTGGAAAATATACATTTATCCCGAGACAAGAACGAATGTTTACATATGATTCAAAAGTATGACAGCACGAGTATCCATTTTGTCTTTTGTCTTCTACCCGTCCCTACTAGACGAACAACTGGTCTCTGAAATGAACATATTTTACAGAAAGAAAGTTCATAGTAAAAAAGAGAAATATAATAAAAAGGAGCCCTGAGATATTCTCCTGGATCTGTGGAAATCTAGACTTGCGTGGACTTGGATATATTTGCTTCAAGGTCTGTATGACAGACTACGTCCCTACATACGCTCAATCACAAGTGTTTCCTGGTCACGGAGAATCATTGGTGTAGGGGCTCGCATTGCAATTCTCGTGCGTTTGCATGTGTTGTTGACGCGGCATGGACGCCTTGTAACATCACTATTTGATTATGATTCACAAACACATGCTCATGATATGGTCGGAATCATGCCACGGATTAGCAGATATTTATCATGAAAACAGGTTTTTATGTAGGTGGCTTGAAACTTGCTTTTACAAAGGCCAATAGATCCGATCACAATACTTTTCGTTTTACAACTTCTTTTCTCTTAACATGCTGACCTCAAAACTGATTTAAATTCTAATCGCTGATTAAAGAGTAAGACAATAAATAGTATGCCAAATTATCGTTACCATGACAACCCGGTGATATTTCACCTTATGTAAGAGAGTAATAAATACGATGCTAGGTATGGCAGTACTACTGCAGCTGATAGTGTCTGTCGTAAATTTTAATAAGTTGCTTCAACGCTATCACTATTCACTGGGTATGTATACAATTATATGTGTGATGGAGGAGATCTTGCGTCGCTAGTTTTCTCAATAATCTGAATACATGTATGTAGCGTGAAATCGGCAGATACCTATAAAAGAAAGTGTTTGCCCTACCTGTAACAACGATGTCCCTTGTATATAGAAGGGATATAATATGGGGATGAATGGCATGTACTTTTATCTTGGCCCGTTTATGAAGATAAATACTGCGATCTTTCACAATAATCTCTCTGGCTATCAGATTGGGGGTACTTTTTAAACATAATTGGTATTTCAATTATTGTATTTATACAGTAACATTCTTCAAACGTTCTCCACATACGTCCGTCAGATACATCGCGCACTACCCCTTTCTCTTTTGATCTCTCGGAGAATCCTGGTCAAAGTTGAAACGTCTTAAGACTATTCCCTACTATTCTATAACATCCACATTGTACCTAAAATTGGTAGAGCTTCCGTTCGGGGGAATATCAGAAGGACAGCGATACATTTGTCTCCAATGTTGTAGAAGACACTCCACTTACTTAGGAAAACAATAACCCAATAAGATATTTCATTCATGTCGGATTCAATGTTTTCGGCCCCTATCAGATGTGAACTTGAACATGCAAGGTCTGCGTCTATGTCAGACTAAAGGTCTACGAGTTGTTTAGCAGCACTGGGGCGTAATAGTCATATAGGCCTGCTCGAAACAACAGAATATATATCTTTTGAGAAGGACTTCTCCGACGGGTAAAGGTACAGCAATGCAACATTACGAAAAATCTTTTTTTTCACTATTTTCATTTCATGTCTCACAGAATATATAATTTGATGGGCGAGAGTTTTTTTTATATCGTTCTAACTTAGTCGAATTAAGTCAAAATGAGCTGGCACATGGGCGAGCGAGTTTATATCTAAAGTTTTCGCAATTTTTTTTCTCATTTTTTCATGCTTGGCATATATTCAAAACAACTGCATGTTTAATTTGGTCAAATCACTTGTCAGAAAGTACCCACAGTGCGGAGAGTTTCTGGACTTTTGTGAGTCCAGAATTAAATTGTGACGTGTTAATGACATTTGTTATACTGTTAACACAGCGATGGCTAACAGGTGGCAAAGTCTTGTCGCCATCAGTAACATTTGAAACAGATACAAAATATTCATATAATGTTTGAGCTTTATCCAAATCTGTTAAAACTGAGGGTATCCCAGAATCATCAGTGACAAGAAGGGGAGTTGGCCCCGATCAAGTACTAACCACCTGATTGAGCAGACTGAGGTGATAAATAGTTATCAAAATTAGAATAAAAGTTTCCCTTGGCTATTCTTTTCAGATTATTTACTTTATTCCTTTGCCTTTTGTATTTAAATAGCTCAGAAGTATTCAGAGATCGAAATGCTTTTTCCTTAGACGTTCTCATTTCTTTTAAGTATGTTACGAGGGGCGTTGAAAAAGTAGTCAAACTAACTATATTCTCGATGTCCAATGTTTGAAAAGAAGCTTCCATTTCATTTTGAAGGAATCATTAGCAAAGTCATATCCAAAATTTCATGTGGGTAATGTGGTTAACGAGATATTAGTCATCACATCATTGGGGTATTATGTTTCTTGCAAATTTGCAGAAAATGGAAAACAATCTCCCATTTGGTATCTAGTAATAGTAATAGTCCGCTTATATGGCGCTCACATCCAGGCACATTGCCTGCTCACGGCGTTACGTACATTACTATCCCCGATCATAGGACACTATCGTAGTTTCCGATACTTTTTCAACTCCCTGGGGACTGTACAGCCATGCTGCCTGTTAGGCGCAATGAACTAAACACTCACATTGCCAGCACATACGCACGGGTACCCATTTTACAGCTGGGTGAACTGAGACAGTGTAGATCTAAGTGTCTTGTCCAAGGATACTACGCAAATGTGCCCATCTCGGGAACCGAACCTCGGTGCCTCCTCGAAACAGGGCCTTCAGCGTGATAGGCAGACGCCTTACAACTGCACTATTGCGCTATCTCTTGGATAATGGTATACCCTCAGATAGTATCATATAAAATATGTTCAGCATAGTATTGGATGAATTCCCGTCATCATCAACATTCAAAGATTTGGATTGCTTTTGATTTACATTTAGACGGGGACTGTATTTTAGGACACCCTCATTATAAATTTTCAAAAACATTGTGTCCAGATATACAACATATTGAGAGCTGACACTTGTGTGACCATTCAGTATTTAGTTTGAACCCTTGACACCATGTATGAATAAGTGAAAACTTTAGGATGAGTTATATTCTTATGATGACGTCAACTGAAAGGGGGTGAGTAGTGTCTCCAAAACAAGCCCTTTCAGTAAACATGAAGGGGGAGTCACTTGAACAAGCGAGTATAGCTTTAAAGTTGCTTTTATGCAGAGTTTAATATCTAAGTTTGACTTTTACCAACATACAACATGTATTTTGCATATTTTGTTTCAATTGGTGTAGGGGGATTCCCGCCAATACACCTTGATATAAAATTGGGTCAAAATCTATTAATTCTTTCCTGAGTTCGCGGCTACCAAGCTTGGCATGTGCAAACTGTTACACCTTCGCTGTGATCTTTAAAATGACCTCAATGTCACTAAATTCAAGTGGTGTCGGTAAATCTCGCCAATATACCTTGGTACCAAATTTGAACAAAATCCATCATTTCTTTCTCGAGTTCTTTCAGTAAACCGAAGGGGGAGTCATTTGAACAAGCGATTGTAGCTTCAAATTGCCTTTTTGTGCAGTTTAATATCTACGTTTGATTCTAGCCGACCTCTACCAATCTCAAACATACAAAAATGTTTCTTGCATATTTTGTTTCCTGAAGTTTAATTTGTGATGCATGTCATTGCTAGTCAGCTAGGCTATTCCATTTGTCCGAACCACAACATACGGAGACAGATCATTTAGCAGACCGGGTGCTGTACTCTGAATTGATTACTTGAAAATGTCAGAAAATCGGAAAATATCAACAGTTTCAGATCTTGTCTCAAAACCACCCTCTGCAAAGAAGAGCATTCGACTAAGTGCGCATGAGCAGGACTCTGGATATGTAGCGCTATACAAATGTCTAATTTGATTTGATTTGATTTGATATACCCGTTAGAAACCCACCCCCACCCCACTTTTATATTTATACATATCAAAACCTCAAAAGATATTTGCGAAAAGACATGATACAGAGGACAGTAAGAGATTTTATATCGATTATATATCAGGACGAATATCATTTTCGTCATTTGGCTAAGATTTGTCAATTCTTTCTTGGGTATCGCGCTAACAATCTTTATATTGGCAAAACCCTCAGATTTTTGCTGTGACCTTGAAAATTATCTCAAGGTCACTCCATTTCACTTGTGTCGGTGAATCTCGCCAATATACCTTGGTACCAAATTTGAACAAAATCCATCATTTCTTTCTTGAGTTATCGCCCTAACAAGCTTATTTGATGTATGAAATGCAACGAAAAACAAACACCCGCGTATTTACGAGTGATTAAAACTGTTATTACAATTTACGTAAATATTTATTACATTTTACCGCAACGAAAATTATTACAATTTACGTCAATTTTTATTACAATTTGCGTATTACAATTTACGTCAATTTTTATTACAATTTACGTTTTTATTACAATTTACGTCAAGTTTATTACAATTTGCTGCAAGTATTACAATTTGCGTTTTTATTACAATTTACGTCGTAAGGTGCCTCTGTCTAACAGTGCGGGTTCCAATCCGGTACTTCTGTTTGACCTTTACTGAGAAGATGATATCCCAAATATAACATACACAGACATTGATAAAGCAACGTCCATTTCATAGACCTATAATTCTGTGAATTAAGAAAATAACTTTTTAAAAAAAGAATTGATTAACATTGTGCATGTTGCTCTGTAGCATGGTTTCTTTGTCATATTGCTCGTGAAATGTCATACGTTCATGTCATGTTTTACTGATAACATGTCAGATTCGCTTTTTTTCGATTCGAAGTGAATATTCACACAGACAGACACACAAACAGACAGATTTTAGTCAGTATAGCTATTCTGTATAGTTACTGCATCTGAAGCGTGCTAAAAATCATATTTAAGCGAAGAAAAGGAAGTGATGAGTTCAGATAGTATTCAACAGTCTGTAGGGGTTTATAGTGTTTATATTAATATTAATTAGAGTCTGATAAGTTATTTACATTTGCACTCCAGGTCTCCAACATATTGGGAAATCCATGCATATCCAAATCTGAATAAAATAATTTTAATGTGAGTAGCATTAGACGTGCGTCCCATATCATGAAGGGCAGTGAGCATCCCTAGCAGTGGTGGGGAGTCTCTCAGGGCCCATTTGTTGTATCAGCCTACACCAGAAACGTCACAGCTCTTGTCATATATATGTAAGCTGCAGTGGAGCTCTACCACATTCACCTAGCACCATCACATTACATGTATTATTTGACACTCTAAGAAAAGTTTTGCACATTTTCACGTGAACATCTTCAATCACTGTGCTGTAATTAATTTCGTAAAATTTCAGATCTATAGCTCAGGATAGGATTAACAATACTGTCAAATATCTTGAACAAATCTTTACATTGCACGTGAAATGTCATACGGTGAAATCATGTTTCTACTGATGACATGTCACACTCTCTTCTTTCGATTCGGATTGAATATTCAGTACTGTAATTGTCATGCCGTGTCGTAAATTGTCAGCATGCAAATACATTGCAAAAAATTGCAACAAATTCATGTTTTGTGGAAAACTGAATCCAGATGAACAACTCTCTCAGTTTGATTATCTTCAGATATGGATGCATTTGAAATGTTTCTTCACTTATGAATAAAACAAAATAGCAAGTCGGCAGTATTCTTTACACATCTGCCCGGTCTCTACACAAAATATAATACCTGGTTCCTGCCATTACTTTCACAACTGGACCAACATAAACTGTGACATCTGGACCTACTCAAACCGTGACATGTGACCATCTGGACCTACATAAACTGTGACATCAGGACATCCGGACCTACATAACTATAAAACCTGGATACTTTGACCTGCATCAAATGCTACATATAGTCGTCTCGATCTATTCAAACTTAAACATCGGGACACCTGTGATAAAATGGACGTACACAAACTGCAAGATCGGAACATCTGACCTACACAAACTGAAAGATCTGGACACCTGGACCTACACAAACTGCAAGATCTGGACACCTGGACCTAAGCAAAATGCAAGATTTGGACACCTCGACCTGCACAAACTGCAAGCTCTGGACCCCTGGACCACCACAAACTGCAAGATCTGGGAACCTGATCAACACGACTGCAAGATTTGGACACATGGACCAACATAAACTGTAAGATCTGGACCACTCGGCTTACACCAACTGCAAGATGTGAAAACCTGGACCTACACAAACTGCAAGATCCTGGACCTGCATCAAATGCTACATATAGTCATCTGGATCTATTCAAACTTTAACATCGGGACACCTGTAACAAATGGACCTACAGAAACTGCAAGATCTGGACACCTGACTTACACAAACTGCAAGATTCGAACACCTGGGCCCACACAAACTGCAAGATCTGGACACCTGGACCTACACACAACTGTAAGATCTTGACACCTGGACCTACACAAGCTGCAAGATCTGGACACCTGGACCAACACGACTGCAAGATCAGGACAGCTGGACCAACGCGACTGCAAGATTTGGACACCTGGACCTACACGACTGCAAGATTTGAACACCTGGACCTACACAAACTGCAAGGTCTGGACACCTGGATCTACACGACTGCAAGATTGGAACACCTGGACCTACACAAACTGCAAGCTCTGGACCCCTGGACCACCACAAACTGCAAGATCTGGGAACCTGGACCAACACGACTGCAAGATTTGGACACATGGACCAACAAAATCTGTAAGATCTGGACACCTCGGCTTACACCAACTGCAAGATGTGAAAACCTGGACCTACACAAACTGCAAGATCCTGGACCTGCATCAAATGCTACATATAGTCATCTGGATCTATTCAAACTTTAACATCGGGACACCTGTAACAAATGGACCTACAGAAACTGCAAGATCTGGACACCTGGACTTACACAAACTGCAAGATTCGAACACCTGGGCCCAATAAACTGCAAGATCTGGACACCTGACCTACATTAAACTGTAAGATCTTTGACACCTGGACTTACACTACAAGCTGCAAGATCTGGACACCTGGACCACACGACTGCAAAGATCAGGACAGCTGGACCAACACGACTGCAAGATTTGGACACCTGGACCTACACAACTGCAAGATTTGCACACGTGGACTCACACAAACTGCAAGCTCTGGACACCTGGATCTACACGACTGCAAGATTGGAACACCTGGACCTACACAAACTGCAAGCTCTGGACCCCTGGACCGCACACAAACTGCAGAGATCTGGGAACTTGGACCAACACGACTGCAAGATTTGGACACATGGACCAACAAAATCTGTAAGATCTGGACCACTCGGCTTACACCAACTGCAAGATGTGAAACCTGGACCTACACAAACTGTAAGATCCTGGACCTGCATCAAATGCTACATTTAGTCATCTGATCTATTCAAACTTTAACACCGGGACACCTGTAACAAATGGACCTACAGAAACTGCAAGATCTGGACACCTGGACCTACAGAAACTGCAAGATCTGAACACCTGGGCCCACACAAACTGCAAGATCTGGACACCTGGACCTACACAAACTGCAAGATCTGGACACCTGGACCTACACAAGCTGCAAGATCTGGACACCTGGACCTACACGACTGCAAGATCAGGACAGCTGGACCAACCGGACTGCAAGATTTGGACACCTGGATCTACACCACTGCAAGATTTGAACACCTGGACCCACACAAACTGCAAGGTCTGACACCTGGACCAACACGACTGCAAGATTTGAACACCTGGACCTACACAAACTGCAAGATCTTGACACCTGACCCATATAACTCCCAAAATATGGACACCTGGAGCAACATAAACTGCAAGATCTGGACACCTGAACTCTACACAAACTGTAAGATCTGGACACCTGGACATACTCACACTGTAAGATATGGACACCTGGACATACTCAAACTGTAAGATCTGGACACCTGGACATACTCACACTGTAAGATATGGACACCTGACATACTCAAACTGTAAGATATGGACACCTGGACATACTCACACTGTAAGATATGGACACCTGACCCACAAACTGTAAGATATGGACACCTGGACCCTACACAAACTGTAAGATATGGACACCTGGACCCACACAAACTGTAAGATCTGGACACCTGACCTACACAAACTGTAAAGATCTGGACACCTGGACCCACAAACTGCAAGATCTGGACACCTGGACCAACATAAACTGTAAGATCTGACACCTGGACTTACATTAACTCTTACATTGAACATTCGTCATCTTGAACCACATAAATTCGATTAGACTGTATATTAGTTGGTCACATTACCATACTACATAACCCCGCAGAGAATCCGCCCATACTAGGTACACGGAAACGTATGCTGGTCGTAAGAGGCGATTTGATAGATCAGATGGTCAAGTTGAGTGACTTTCGATTGCGTGCGCCATAATCGTTACTCTATATATCCACCACTGGTTCGTCCGGTCGGGTTGACATGCTACTGGGATAATGCAGAATGCATCGTTAAATGTCTAACAAACAAAATAAGACAAGTTGGCAATCCAGAGAACTGACACAGTCCATACTTAGTTTTTGTCTTATGTGCAGTGTCTAGTGTTTCACTTGTACTAAGCACGATTCACCCTACACACATTTGCAACTGACAAATCGATTTGTTTAGGTCTATTAGAGGATGCATTCTTCTCATGATAACATGTTGAATATTTGTTGAGATATGAATGCAACTGTGGTAGCAAAAAAACTATTTTGTTGACTGACATTTCTGGTTAAGCCCATTTTCGAAAATTTTGAAATCTCGTTACTTCCATTATTTTTTTCAGAATTTGTATTAAATTTTCATTATGTGAAATAGCGAAAAAAATAATCAAGGTAACGAGAAAAGAATCGAGGTAATTAAAGCATATCAAATTCAGATGCTATGATTAAGATACCGAGAAAATAAAGGAATCAACGGGAAAACACTTGAAATTTCTGAGAGGTTTGTTTATTTGCCGTAAATCGTCATCAGTCACTTGTGTTGGAAGACAAAGTTCTTATGGATAGACAACTTTTGCAATGAGTGCGACGTTTCGATGTAGGTACTAACACCGTTATCAAGCATGTGATAAAAAGTAGTAACAAGGAGAATATATACATAGCTGTATAGTGAGTATATACAATTGACAAGGTTGATATACATTGGATTGATAGTTAGTGATTTGAGGCAGAGTAGGTTGATGTACAGAGTGATGGTGATTCAAAACAATATGCAGAATGAGTTTATACACAGATGAGTCGATGTACAGTCTTCCTGAGATCGTGTAATCGTGAGTTGAAGAGAGTAGGTTGATGTACACATTGATTGGTTGTGATTACAATGCACAAAGGGGAGCATGGAAGCCAATGGACGAGGTGTATGTATTTTAGCACACGTCGGTGGATTTTGCGTTCATACAGTTTATAAACTGCACGGCGTATGACACCTTTATCAAAGCCATCCAGTTTGTGTTTCCTACCTGGTTTTGATTTTGACAAGACCCCTGAGGTAACTGATTTGTTTACAACTTTGTAAACCTGACTATATGTCAAATTAATGGCATTACACATTCTATAGTAAACCCTGTCATAGCTGACCAGAAGTTTCCCCTTTGTTTCTTCAGTATGAAATACTGGTATAAATGTGAAATTAATTGTTCTTGCAGAGATATCAAGTCGCATGTTGTTAGTTATGTGTTCACACACGAAGTGAAAACTTCTATGGGTGAGCAGGATTATCTATGATTTGAATTAATACTTTTAACGTAATTATTTTGAATATAACTACTACAAGAGTTCCATCTTTTTCACATATAGAAGTTAAAAACAACAAACTTTTGCAATCATTTGTGCAATTAAATGAGTTGAGGCTTTATGCATAATTATAGTCTGTATTTCAAAACTACAGTTTGTACTTAGAATATTTACGAATGTTGTTCAAACGTCAAAATTTCCCCCCGTGAAGTCACCTCTAGTGTATTTTTCATCTGAGCTTTAATATCCAACTAGATAGAGTCGTACATGTATCATATATATGTGCTTTTATCTTGTGTCAAATTCATCATATTGATATTGAGGCCAAAAAGCATTTTCCCAAGCATTTCCGGCATTTATTTTTACCTCACCTACCCCAGCTTGATGAACTACCATCTGGGATCAGAAGAAACACGTCGTATGGTGCTCTTTCTGTACATATTTGACCAATTTGGCAAGCATGATTTTGCAAGATCTGTTTTGTTTTCAAGGGATTCCAAGGTCTGTTCTGCACATGCTATGGGATAAACGTCCGTTAATGATAGAAATATTTATAAAATGTATATCCAACCTCATCGACCAAAATCCAAGCTGAAAGATGGAACTTGTTGTTGGCTGTCTGGAGTTCTAATTGTAAACAACACGAACTGGCAGGCTCGAAATCCCATTTATGTGTCAGGTGTAGGTTATCCTTTAATAAACACTGCGGCTTGATTAGTGATATACACAGCTAGAACTAGCCAGGACTCATGTATGCAGCTACATGCACGTACATATGTATGCACGTCGCTGTATTATATTTTGTTGACATGCGACGTTAAAACCCCATTTCACCATACCCTCACCCTCACCCTCAACTGGATTCTATTCCTCACCTAACCTTACTCCCAAAATTCCTTTATAGCTTGTCTGAAGGCTCTGACCTGGATCAAGCGAATACAAATGAATTATGTGACCGAGCCACACAGCTGGTTGGGTCTATTATTGTGAAGGGCGCACCTTTGTCAGTTGATTGTCAATATGTCCGAACAGCTGAGACAAGGTCACCTGTCGAGATATTGTCAGCAATGCCCTAATCCTTATTTTAAAACAGAATCTGCAGACACATAGAAGCTGAACATGCGAAATAGAAAAGGTGATAACTGAACTGGGTGTAGGGAGTGATAAGCGAGAGTAAAACGGATTGTGAAACAACAAACTGACGTCCGTACTTTCTGTGTTAGTAAAACCAAACTAGATAGCATAAGGACTGTATAAACAATTCAATTAAAACATGAAGTTTGCATTGTTGTTGGTTTTTCAGAAGTGGCGCCTTCCCGGCATAAGTTCTATAACGAATCCATGTAAGCATGTTTGCAATCCAGTAACATTAATAACAGACTCCCCGTTCCTTTATTTAATGAAGAAGTTGTCAACCCGTGGATATGCGTCAACTGGGGAATTAGCCTATAATTAAGAGATGAAGTGTGCGTTGATGAAGACGAAGGCATAGTTGAGTCTCAAACGTCTTTATGGCTACGACAAACAACAAATACACAAGACATGAGCGAGGTGAGCGGAGTACCCAAGCTCAACCCCTAGGAAGGTACTCTACGAGCGGGCATTTATCCTCGGCCTGTACCTCTCTATCTAGATGTGAGCATACCTGGGTATGTATACATAGCCTTTGACAACAATGGACACAGGCGACGTCCTTGTCAATGGGACAGACAGAAAAAGGTATAGGCACTCCCTTGACCAGTTGTTGATGGATGGCAGACAACGGCCAAGGGGATTACCAAATGAAGGCTATATAAATGTCTTATAATAATAATTCAATGGGCTGACGAGTCAATTTACAATGCGGTAGTGATAAGGATGTACAGTAGTACTAAAACTACAGCTTAGCGTCATATATATATTACAATAAAGTCTCACACATGTCTTGGAGTACATAGTTCTTGGACTTTTAAATATTTGATCGATGGTCATTCCTGAATTAAGGTCCCTATAACAACTTCCCTCTGCTCCGTGTAAAGCTTGAACCCACACTGATAGAGTGAAGCATATAAATACCAACAGTTCAGATCGGTAAATACGCTACAAAGGAACAATTCTTAAAGTCATTGAAATCTCGTGCAACAAATAATATATCTATGCAATTACGGTATAAATGCGGATCATCTCGCTAGTCTGGACTTATTAGAAAAATAATCAAATGATCTTTGTAATGTACATTTCACATCCAGGTATTTCTATTACTTTGGAAAACATCTTTTGAAATCGGGAGGAGGCTCAGTAACAAACAATGATAATAATTAGCACATAAAAAGTAATACATTAAAACATCCTCAGCAAATATTTCACATTAAGAAATTTGAAACCACAGGAGTCTATCTTTACCGCGCGACTCATAGACGGTAACTTTGGTGGGCACTAAGCTGTCTGTTTGGCTATCGATGGGTGCTCTTCCCGTGTCTGTGACGGAGCTTGCCCATATAGTGCGGGTGCTATGCCCAATAAAAATAATAATCCCACAATGGGTGCTATTCCTGTGTCATCGCCGATGAGCTTGGCCCATATATTGTGGGTGCT
Source organism: Haliotis rubra (assembly GCF_003918875.1). Taxonomy (NCBI): domain Eukaryota; kingdom Metazoa; phylum Mollusca; class Gastropoda; order Lepetellida; family Haliotidae; genus Haliotis; species Haliotis rubra. The sequence continues at coordinate 1,067,613 of NW_025767041.1, forward strand.
AAGTCTAATGAGAAAAATAACAATAATCCTATTCTGACTTCAAAAACTCTAAATGCTGAATATTACTTCGCTGTCAATGTCTTCTTTAATACTGACACATGATATACACGTGCGTCTGTGGGTGGCTGGGCCCAAGAATATCCCTCCTATTCTGACTTTATTTTTACAGGAAGTAATTTGGCGCACATTGTTCACATGCAACTAATACTACATTGGCGAAAAGGACATAAGAAGGTAGCCATGTCACCGGCCTCAGATCTAACATACCTGGTTGCACCCCATCAACAGTAAACACATCAGGGCGATCCTGAAGTGGAGTCCATTTAAGAACACACAGATAAGTAAGTCCTGATGAGTTCTGTTGTACCACAATGTCCATCTCGAACATGTCCCTGAGGTGGTATTTGCATGAATACAGGATTCCATATTGATGGCTGCGTGTGATCCGATCTCTGTGGGAGGGGACACAAAATTTGCGTTTGACTGTGTATTCTGCGTTTCATCCCAATCCGTAGTTGTCCATCAGGTGGTTGGTGGTGTGATGCAACCAGTGAAGATGTCGGCGTTAAGGATCCATGCTGACCGCTACGCTTGTAATCTCTTCCAGGTAGATCGCAGAACTTGGGGAATAATCCTGATACATCATGTTAATGGTAGGCACATAGGCAGGTTTTCAAAGATCGGGAGTATGCTTAAAAGCCATTCCAGCCGGATTCTAACACCAATTTGTCAACGCGTGGTTATGCGTCAACTGGGAATTATACCAATATTAAGATAGAAGTGTGCGTTGATGAAGACGAAGGCATAGTTGAGTTCACACATCTCTTAGTACATGCCAAAACATACATAAGACATGAGCGAGGTGAGCGGAGCAATCTGCTCAACCCCAGGGCGCTCCTACGAGCGGCATTATCCACGGGTCTGCAACTCCTTCTGTCTAGATGTAGAGTTCACCTAGTATATACACAGTTTTTGACAACAATGGAGATGCTAGACGACTCCATCAACAATGGACAGACAGAAAACATTATAACTCCTTGCACCAGTTGATGTGATGGCAGACATGGCTGGCATGGGGAATTACCAATGAAGGTTATAAATGTCTTATACAATACCTTAATGGTCTGACAAGTCAATTCTTATTAAATGAGGCTAGTGATAAGGATGTACAGTAGTGATTACAAATACAGCGAAGGGGTCACATATATATATATATTACAATAAAGTCCTCACATGTTTGGGACCTTTAATATTTGGACGATGGCTGTCCTGAATTAGTCCCTATAACCAAGTTGCTGCTAACTCGACCTGCCAAAAGTGCCATTTGACCTCCGGGTCATGCATACATGCAGAGTAGCTCAAGTCAAGCTGAACAAGCTGCACATCCTATCAACATCACAGTCGCAGTTACATTTACATCACCACATTTACATCAACATCGCAGCCAAATAAATGTTCAATCCTACATTGACCACATAACCACATCTACGACACAGCAATACCACATCTGCAACACATCTACAACACAATACCACATCGCATCTCCCATAATTTCTTTGTATATTTTTCAACATTTTACAACATAGAAATAGTGTCACCACTCATAGATCGATTGACCCCTTCATTAATGACGCCGAGTAAAGCTAAACAAGTAGTGACTCAAACATATTTCTCTGGATACAGGTAACATTTCCCTGATACAGTAACATTTCCCGGATACAGTAACATTTCCCGGATACAGTAACATTTGAAACTCCCTTCCCATAGATTATATCAAGCTGTCTACAAGAATTGTTGCAGTTCCTTTAGGAATGTAGAAAGGAAATAAAAGGATTATAGTAAGAATCAAATGCATGATTACCGATTTGAACTTACGAATTTGCTACAAAGTATTATTCCACCACCAGTCCCCGCCAAGGTGTACCAACCCCAATGCTGACAAATGTGCGAGGTTCATATCCGACAGTCGTATGTGTAATGTTGGTTATATCAACTGAAGACGTACTTCATCTGTCGTTATCTGCTCCAGCATTCAATGAGGACAAGGAAACGCAATAATCTACTGTCTAGACAGGATTTCTTTCTGTTCTCTGAGTCACTACCAGCGCTTCAACATAGAAAATCGTAAAACGTGAGATTTTGAAATTATCAGTTTCATACTTCTATATTTCCAGAGATACCCAGATTTTCTAAAACAGCTTCAGTAGAAACATTCTCTCTTTATATGACTCATTATCTGCTGCAACCATCGATTCAACGAGTAAGCGTTATTGCCATCAACTATAAACGGAAAATTGTCGATCGTTAATTATACTGTCATCGTTCAATGGAGCATCAAGCATTTGTATGTAAATTCAATGTCATGGAGAGATATTGAACATCGCCATATCTTCGCTGGTATAGCGATCCCGCGACATCTTTGGTGGAAATAAATATGTTTATAACACATTTGAAGAAAAAATGGAGGGGGATTCCATTTTGAGAACTGTAATGCCTTACACTCACCAACCACTCATGTCTCTCATTCAGGTCAGGATCAAACCGAAATTACCACCGGCATAAGAAGACACCGTCATGTACACACATCTTATTTTATCATCTTTCCAGTACTCTTGAATCCAACGCAAGCATTGTTGTATTGCTGTAATATTTCTGATGAAGGAAATATTCAAGAATATGCCTTACATGTCATGTAGAGATCCATCGATAGGAAAAAAAAAATGCTTGTCAGTACATGTAGTATGAGTACACACACAGAGGTTTACCAGATCGCTGGGGCTTTTACAGGATGTCAATTTCAGGTTAAATAACATTTTCTGATCATTTGGTGGGTCTAGGGGTTGGAGATTACAACAGTAAAGCTTCCTTAAGTCTCATTCAAGGAGTAATGACATATTTATAAGTGTTTTAGTTATCGTAATTCCCTACTCTCATAGTCGAAAAGATTGAGAAAGCTTCAGTGGGCGGAATACCATGCTCATCATCTTATTGAGGAGAATCGAACTAACCACTCCCCAAAACGTCATTGGTGAGTATGTTTTCTGTCGTTATCCGGTTTGGTTTTATTGGCATTCACTCCAAAACTGTTTTAGGATTTGGGATCAATGTCTCTTGTTTATATGTCCGTATATCGAATCAGAGTTGGCTGTCTAGAATTGTGACAGGATCTGGGTGCCAGATAAGGTATATATACTCTCCTAAGAAAAGAAACGCATCATGAAAAATAGCAATTTCATGTAGCAATGAATTAAAACGCGTGATTCATCTCTACAAAAGGTATTGCTCTGAGTTATGAGTCCCATGGTGCTTTATGTTTCTGAAACATCACAACAAAACGCACCCATCCTCGTAAAATAAACCGTATTTAACAGCATGATTTTCAATTTCAGCGTAGTAGTGTCACAGAATACACAAATTCACATGCAATGCACGTGAAAGTTGGGGATCAGATAGTCTCAATGATGGGTATAAAAGGTTGATCGTTGTCTGTCGATTAGTCACTGTATTTGGGAATATTGTTGACGAACGCAAAATGCCACGTCTAAGGAAGCCAACCGTCATATCAAGGATTGGTTTTCTTTGAAGCTGGTCAGTCTCAACGTGCAGTTGCCGGCTTGCATGAATTCACCAAAGCACCATTTCACGGCTCTGGGAGAGATATCGCCGGCAGAATACAGGTAGCAGATGCCCCCTCGCAGTGGGCGACTTCGAGCGACCACTGCGGCGCAGGATTGCTACATCCAGGGTACATCACCACCCGCGTCATCGAACAGCTACGACGACCAGTAATTCGCTCGACAAATACCCGGATTGAAGAGGCTTCTGCACAGACCGTCAGGAACAGGTTGAGAGAGGCTGGTTTACGTGCCAGAAGACCTTATTTTGGACCCCTGTGCTTCGAAAACAACATCGTCGACAGCGAGTTCACTGGTGCACCAACGTTCAGGGCTGGAACCTACCGAATGTGGTGTAGAAACTGGTTCAGTGATGAATCCACGATTTCTATTGGAACGACGATGGAAGAATGTTGGTGTACAGACGTCGACGTGAACGTTTCGCCGACGCTTGCGGTTCCCCAGGTGGACAGATTCGGCCGAGAAGTGTTATGATGTTGGGAGCGATCACCTGCCGTAGGAGAAGTGATTTGGTGATGATCCAGGGCAACCTGACAGCTCAACGGTACTGTGACGAAATCCTACGCCCACACCTCCTTCCAATCTTTGATCGCCAGAGCGAGTTGTTTCAACAGGACAATGCCAGGCCCCACACAGCACGTCACACTAGAGACTTCCTCCAGAAACCACAACATCAATGTGCTCCCTGGCCCTCAAGATCACCCGACTTAAACCCCAACGAACATCTGTGGGATGCCCCTGGACAGTGACGGGTGCGACGCCGTAACCCTCAGCCCCAGACACTTCAGCAACTCGCACAGGCACTACAGGCAGAGGGCTGCGATTGGGCAACACGAGATTCTGAGACTTATTCGTTCGATGCCGAGGCGATGCCGTGTAGTTCTGGTTGCCCACGGTGGTCACATGAGGTATTTGACTTCAGCGCCACTACACGTCTCCATGTGACACTGTAACTGACTCTCCTCGAGTTGGTGCCAAAGATGGATAAGTCTCCATTCCCACCTGTGCGAATTTCGCGCTTATTTCATTGACTCAAAAGCTTCTGACAAGATGTTTCAAAATAAACATAAAAATACAATTGAAATTCCTATATGCGTTTCTTTTGGGAGAGTATATTATCATTGAATCATTGACGTAGACATGTGTAAACAACACCTTGAATCAGGAAATATATATTTTAAGACAGTTATAGCAACAAGAGGGTAGACACAGTGAGAGAGACGACACTGTGAATCAACACAGTGAACTTTGTAGCCCAGGTCACAACACTGAAACTTGGGACATTCTATGTCCGCTTCAATCACTTTCACCACATCTTCACTGAGATCAAATGTGACGTATGTGGATTCACAACTACTAATAATTTCATCACAACTGTTCATGTGGGGATTTAAAACATTTACATTACAGAGTAGAAACTAAACATGGCAATAAATTCATGATTTGAAACAACTTTTGATGAATTTGTGGATTCAGTTATTTGTTGTGACATTTCCCAGACATGTATGAAATGTATGATAAACCGGCTAACCACTGCAGAATAATAACAATCATAACAATAGTCATGTGTGGGATGTAAAATGTTTGTAACATCCCTCCGAATCCAGTCATAGAAAACATCACATCTTTAGCTGACCTCGTTAAGCATTCTTTGTACACAACAAACAGTAACATAGACAGAGATAAACTTTATACTGTCCGCCTCAATCACTACAATTGGATTTGATAGCTCAAAAAATAAGTCACACCTTACAAGTTTACACAATGTCATATTTATTTTATTGTCTAATCTGGCTATGTCATAAATAAGTGGACTCTCTTTGGTGTCAGTCATGCGGTGAGATATCTGCAATTCATTTATCACCTTCTCATGTTGACTGTGTGACACCAGGCAGCCCAGCTTCCAAACAAACTGGGAAGAAGCAAGAGATCCTGCTCCACTCAACATCCATCTTTGGCCAAAACAACCTCTCTAATGAGTTCTATGAAGGCGAGTCTCCCTCCCCCACATCCAGAAAGCAATAATGCCATAGTGGGAGGGTGGCTCTGTGTGCCTGGTGTGTCAGACATTGTGCCACTGTAACTCCCTCCCTCCCCCTGCTGCCACACACCCTGGTACAGAGACTCCCCAGGTGGGGGACAGCTCCCACACGAGACACAATTAGGAGCGGGGTTGGTCACAAACATGCTACAACCTCACTGTCCACCTTGGCTCTTTCCTATCACACCCATCTCCAGGAGGTAGATACACTCTATCCATCACACCCACCACACCCACCCCAGAGCTCTATTCCCCAGCATCGTGGTGTGTGGGGGACAGGGGCGGACAGTAGAGGGGGATGGAGGATGGGGATGGGGTGGAGGCACATAAAACCCCACATTGCCGTGTAACCTGCCGCCAGGTGTCTGTGTTGTGTGGCGGGTGAGAAAGCTCAACAGCTCTCACCGCCTGTAGTTACGCGGCACCAGTCTCGTGTTGGCTCGATCAGCGGACACAGTTGTAGTTTAGGACCTTGGAAATATACATTTTATTTACAGTTTAACAAATTTCCCGACTTCAGACAACAAATTAAACATTTTATTGTCAACCCTCGTTTCAATGTTTACAAAACAGGGCAGCAATTGAATAATATCACGCCATTTCGTCTGTGTGTGAATACAGTCATAACAGTGCTTTAAATAGAAGGTATAACTCAGTGAAAATATTTGTATGGGTATTCTAGATGTTTTTCATACATTTTATATTGATTTGACAATGAAATAAACACTCTGATGGAAACATTTCCGTCAGGAAATTGTTAGGTTGAGCTTTCGGTTTGCTGTCAGTAGCCAGAAGTTATTAATTTATTGCCTGAAAACATATATGTATAAAGTTTATACTCATGATAAAACCATCATTGTTAAGGTGGTACTCTAAGCCTCTTCTTATACGATTTACCAAACAATGAGACCGGACAAAGTAGTTGTTTCTGACGATATTTTTACATCTGAGTGTTCAACAGACAGTAAATAACAGATAACTTTCTACGTCCGGTTTCAATCACTGACCGCAGTCTGAGCACATACCGCCGGGCGGGACACGTGTATTGACTGGGACATGAAAGTATGGATGATGTCAACTTCTAGCGTCACATGTGACTCATTAAGGTAACATTATCTGAAACCTAGTAACAACCGGGCGAGAATACAAAACCAAACTAATATTGCAAAATATTCTTCACTGTGTGAACAATTCCCCACATCACTGGAAATATGTATATTGTTTTCTATACGTTTAGAAGTTGAATTGTGTGAACGTGTTCGTTATCTAATCCCAAAATATATGCTGATAAAATCTCAGCTGTTGAGTTCCGGACGAAGCTGAAGCCTCTTCGCGCCAAGATCGTCAAGTTAATTCTAATCTGTATACTGATACGACCGTCTTAGCGCTAAGAGAGCTTCGAAAATCTATAGGCCCCAGGCAAGATAAATGTCACTCGTCATAGACAAATATGTCTCAGACAACACATATTAAGCGATATATACAATGCTACAACGATCGTTTCTAATTGGTACACCAGCCGTATCAGATCTATGCGAGATTTGCTATGTGGAGGAAAGCAGCAATAAAGAAATTGTATCGGCGTCATGAAATTACTGCAAAAATGCCTTTGAGGCGCAAGAGCAATCTTCACATACAGGCTCCCTCACAGAGATATAATATACTGCCTAGATTGAAGTTTCTTTAGCGCTAAGATAGCCGTAGTTAATGTTAATGTATGGCACTTTACGACTATCTTTAGTGCTAAGAGAGCTTCGACACCCAGGCCCAGATCTTCAAATAATGATCTTACTTCAGAGCCTTAAAGTCGTTACTGCTGGGTAAAATCAGTTAAGCCGATTTCTTTGCTATTTGAAAGTAGTTTTATAATTTAAGTTTGTCCGTCGTTTCCATAACCTGAGAAACAATTGGTTAATCTTGTCCGATTTTTATGTTGCATTTGGGAACATTATCGAATACCGAGTGCCGATCTGGTTCACATATATCTTTAAAACACTACCACTTATTACATAGGTATATGATGTACTTCTGCCGTGGAAAGCGACCCACCTTTTAATATAGTATATGAGGGTCAGTGGGTAACGCGACAACCCATTACCACATAACAACATAGTAAAAGCGGAAAAGCGAAGTAGAAAATCTTGCTAAAAGATCAGAGTTGACTGCTCTTGATCCTGCAAAAATATCTACTTTTATATATTTCTAAGATAATTTTACTAAAACTGTCTGATTTGTATGTTGTTACAGAGAAGTGAATTCACATTTGAAAGCACTCTTCACATATGAACTAACGTCCAAAAACTTCAAGCAACTAAAACAAATAAACTCGTTGAAAGACACTTTCAGCTAAACGTGCAACTGCCAAATCCAATCCCCAAGACCCCAGAATACGAATCCGTGTCATGAGTGCAGTGTTTGCTCGGCGTTTTGAAAAAGGATTTTGTGGCAGAAAACACGCGATTTTCGTGTTTCGAAATGGCACATGCACAAACGGTATAAAAAGCTGGGTTCAGTTCAGATATTAGAGATGCAGTATTAAGAATAACCATAGAAGAAAAGGTCAGGTTAACACACAAAAAGAGCGTGAGAGGGCCATAGGAATGCCGCAAATGGAGACACCACAGGCCCATGTTGCAAGAACATTGAACTGCTCCTGTATTACTGTGGGCAACTTGGTCCAGACCGGACATCAGAATAGGCAGACAAAGGGTGACCACGCCCCCATGAAGATCTCTACCCACTCGCCTTGCATCTGTGTAACATGTTCTTTGTCTGTGACGTCATAATCTGGTCTGATTTGTATGTTGTACTTGAGAAGCGGAATTCAGATTTGAAAGTACCCCTTCCCGCTATATACCTCCACTTGTCAGGAGTGTATATACGCCATACGTGATCTAAACTATTAGTTATGCGACTTCCACTTTGTGAGGCTAATGGTATTACGTGTCTTAGGTTACCTAACTCTGTCCTATGATTAAGGCCCTATTCAGAGACTGTGGTCTGAATCTAGTTGGGACTTGATCGAAAAGTGCAGTAACCAGTATTTTACTGAGACAATGTATTATTAAGAACCATAACTTACTAGGGTGGAGCAGTTCTGGGAACTCAAATGCACTGTTTCGGGCAAGCAGGCGATTTAATTTGGATTTGGTGTCCATATATCCCAAGTATGCGTAGTATATGAAGGATTTGCTGTAGTGCTCTGACTTGTACAGTTTTTCGAAAATGCGTCATCTGCCATATCACCACACCGTCTGCAATTTTGCTGACGAAAAAGGAACACTGGCTCTTACGAGTGTTCATGTTAAACCAATGATACCGGTATGAACCCGCATGTTGCAGGGGTAAGTATTTCAGAATATGCCGAGAGCTGACGTCCAGGGATTGGTCACCCTTTGCTCTTCTTTGTTCCCTCCATGGGAGCCAGTAAGACTAGATTGTCCGTCTGCATGATAATATACACAGAGAATCCTAAATAATACCTCACACCTCCACATTGTTCCTGTGACTCTGTTGATTCCCACACACGTACGCATTCAGGGCTATCCAGTATCTGGACTTATCTACCGCTGTGGCTGCTGATGCCATAGGTAAGGTGAGGTGAAATGTTGTGTAAAGGCGCTTTTAAGCCGATCGCACATACATAGCATGTGTGCGTCCAGCCAAACGTCGAGCCTTATAGTGCATGCCCACATGCCAGAGTTGAAAATGGATACCCAGCTAAGATACGTGGCTGTCAGAAAACAGGGTATCAATGGTGGATGGGATATTGTCAGCACACTTGATAGTACTGGTAGGTTGGATGGGTTGTCAACACACATGGACACTACTAGTGGGTGGGACATGGGTTGTCAACACACAGGATACTCACTGGTGGTGGGACATGGCTTCGTCAACACATGGATACCACTTGTGGGTGGACATATTGTCAACACACATGGTACTTAATGCTTGCGGGACATGGGTTCCCCAACAATACGGATATTACTGGTGGAGGACATGGGTTCCCTCAACACACATGGACACTACTAGTGGTGGGACATGGGTTGTCAACACACAGGGATACCAATTGGTGGTGGACATGGCTGTCAACACACATGGATAATACTGGTGGGTGGACATGGGCTGTCAACACACATGGGTACTCAATGCTTGGTGGGGACATAATTCCTCAAACACATGGATATTAATTGGTGGAGGGACATGGGTTGTCAACACATGGATATTACTGGTGGGTTGGACATGGGCTGTCAACTCACATCGATACTACTGGTGGGTGGCATGGCCGTCAACATGGATACTCACTTGAGAGGACATGAGTTGTCAACACATGGGTACTACTGGTGGGTGGACATACAACACATGGATACCACTATGGATGGACAAGGGTTGTCAGCACACATGGATACCACTGCGGGCGGGACCTTACCATCAACACATGAATACTACTGATGGTGACATTATTGTCAACACACATGGAAACTACTGGTTGGTGGACACGGGCTCGTCGTTAACACATGGATACTAATGATGGGTGGACCTGTCAACACACATGGAAACTACTGGTTGGTGGGACATGGGTCAGCACACATGGATACTAATGGATGGGTGGGACCTGCTGTCAACACATGATTACTCACTGGTGGTTGGACATGGGTTGTCAGCACACATGGATAATACTACTGGTGGCGGGACATGGGTTGTCAACACATGGGTACTACTGATGGGTGGGACCTGTCAACACATGGATACTACTGGTGGGTTGACACATGGGCTGTCAGCACATGATACTACTGGTGGGTGGGACATGGGCTGTCAACACATATGATACTACTGGTGGGTGGGACATGGCCATCAACACACATGGGTACTACTGATGGCGGGACCTGGGCTGTCAACACACATGGATACCTACTGGTGGGCTGGACATATTGTCAGCACCATGGATACCACTGGTGGTGGACATACTCAACACATGGATACTAATATAGGGACATGGCTGTCAACACACAAGCGATACTACCGGTGGCGGGACCTGGGTTGTCAACACATGGATACTACTGGTGGGTGGGACATGCGTTGTCAACACATGGGTGCATTACTTACACTGTAGAGTGATTGCCTTGGTCCTGAAACCTCAGTTATGGTAGGCGCTGGCCATTGGGAAATGACCTCGTCATAATACATAAGCTTATAAACACAAAGGAAAAAGAGCAGGAAGAACCCATTCTATGCTAACACACAGTTACACACATCCCAAATGCGTACCAGTAAGATAATATCTTTATATGAAATATTCTGTTGAATGTTTGTTCCCCAACACGAACTTGGAACTTCTTGACTACATTAAAAGTCAGAGCCAGGAAATAACCAGTCTCGGTTATATGCTGAAGCTATATTAGTGCTACCGATGCAGATATTGCCCTATAAAACCTCTTTACTTGTCAGCCAAATCCAAAGACAATGCCACCTGGGTCCAACTTGAACCGAATTTTGCCTGTCACTCGCTGTTGCCCCGTTGACTCTGGTCACGAAAGGAGCAAAGATATAACAATATGAATAACTGTGCAACTGAATAACACAGTCATATTTTAGAG